>NC_080177.1:86490984-86855984 GCF_950295315.1 Erinaceus europaeus
CCCCTATGGCTAAATTAGACACCACCCGTCGATAAATCGGATTCAGGCCTGATCAGGTTGAAATAGAAGGTTCACATACATAGCTTGGAAGGTGGTACAGTGACTACATCATTGAACTTACAAGTATGAGTTCCTGAGTCTGATTCCCAACATAGTTCTGGCTCCGTACCCCCCACCTCCTCCTCCGTTTCCTCCTCCCCTTTGCTCTCTCCCTACCCCTCTCCTTTTTCTTCTCCTCCTCCCCCCATTAATAGTAAATCTTTTCAAAAATTCCCTGTTTATAAAACAAGGTCCTTGCTTCCTGCACTGTGATGAAACAGAGTGTAGGCTGGGGTCAGTGCCCTCTTTATACTTCAGCAAATCCTGCAGGAAACTGACGGCAAATCAAACTCTACCTGATGTTTAGTGGGGAACTTTTCACTCTTGCAGTCCTACACAACCCCAGGAAGAGTGCTTGTACCAAGTCACAGCTGGTGCAACAGAGGAATCATCACTTCACGTGTGTTTCAAGTGGCAGTGTGTTAGAGAAAGATGCAAAACATATACAAGGAAGTTTCTAGTCCTCAATCACTTTCCCTTGTAGTCATTTTGAATCAAAAAGGACTTTTGCTAACAGAAGGGAAATGAAGGTCAGCTTGTCTGACCCTCTAGGCCCTGCTTTCAGATCACCGCTTCTAGGTTCTCCCTGCTCCCAGCGGGACTAATCACATTCTTCCTGATAAGACCTGCTTTGCCATCTTGCTACAGAATGTGGCTGCCATGGAGGTAAAGGTTAGAATCTTGCACCTTTTAGGGCAAACTGATGAGGCTAGTTAAGCTGATGCTTGACAAGCAGTCAGAATAAATTAGTTTTCCCTTTCTAAAATGTTCCTTTGTCAGCTTCTATCACTGAGGTCAGTCACTATCTTAGCTCAGCTCATGCTGCCAACATCAGAAAACCAGGCGAGGTGCACAGAAGCTTCCTCCAGAGTCACTGCTGGGAGCTAAGCATCTCCATGCCTATCCAGACGCGCCTGGGAGCCCACCACTCTGCCCTCGGGGGTCTGTTCCTTTCTTCCAGAGTCACTGCTGGGAGCTAAGCATCTCCATGCCCATCCAGACGCACCTGGGAGCCCACCACTTTGCCCTCAGGGGTCTGTTCCTTTCCTCCAGAGTCACTGTTCAGAGCTAAGCATCCTGATGTCCACCCAGACGTGCCTGGCAGCCCGTCACTCTGCCCTCAGGGGTCCATTCCATCCATTACCACTTGTCTCAGGAACTACATACTGGGACACAAATGATTCTGCAGAACAAGATCCCCAACCCTCCTCCATGCCTGCATCTCTGTAAGTCTTCCTTATGAAAAACTCTCTTAAAGGAAATGAAAGCCATGTCCCACCTTCTGAAAAGGAGGTTTTGTTTTCAAAGTAATGAGAAATTGCAGGTCTGTCAGTCCTAATTCTGGCTGGCCTCAGGGAGATTTCTGTCACAAATGAACTACTTCTTTTTTAGTAATTGATTTGATTTTATTTCGGACATGTTGTTTTATCCGGCTGCTGCTGTTCTCATCTCCCCTAAACTACGTGCCAGTGAAGCACCTCCGAGAAATTTCAGCTCCACAGCAGTACCCTTTGCCACCGGAGCTGCCACTGGGCAGGGATGGGAAACCACTCCCACGTGGGGCCTCAGAAGCAGCTGAGCTTACAGGAGTCCAGGAGGCATCTCTCCCACCCTCATCAGCTATGTGGACCCAGAGTTGAACAGGGAAAGTCTGGGGTGGCCCCACCATGTGCACAGTCATTGGCACAGGACAGAAGTAAGGCTTTGAAAAACACGCCAATCCTCTGCTAGGAAAACAGAAAGATACATTTGATTTTGAACTTGTGTTTGAAGTCACATCACATTTTGTTTGCATTCAAATATATCACTCTTTTTTTTTGCCTTCTCAGAGCAATTATCCATTCTGCAATATTTATGTAAATAACCATTCAAGCTTGTCAAGCATGTTTGAGCAAAGAGCAGCAGTTAAATCCACTTACTTTAATTTATATATGGGGATAAAGCAGAGAACTGTTGAGTTCCATTATTAACATGTATGAGTAGAGTCAAAACAGCATGGGATCCATTCATATGGTGGTCCACTACAAACTTAAGTGGGCGCTTATTCTTTTCCAGGTGTTGTTGTAGGTGCTAAGCAAACAACACAGATAAAGGCCTTCCTCTGCGGGGCTTTGCATTCTAGGGAGAAAGGCAATTCATTAACAATGTGTAGGCTGACTCCAGAGGCAGTGCCAGTCAAGAGAAAAATAGCTGAGATGAGAAATGGAAGGACAGGGCAGCAGGGGAGGGACTCTACACACAGTCTCAGGAAGCTCTTCTGGTGGATGACACTGAGCAGAAGCCTGAGGAGAAACTCCCATGTCAAGACCCTGGAGGGACCGTGGAAGCTACAAGATGGCAGGTGCAAAGGCCCTGGGGGTAAGTAAGAGGGGAGGTGTGTAAGGAACATGACAGAAGTGTGTCTAATGCTGAGTGACAGGAGAAAAAATGAAAGAGAGGGCATTGAAGGGCTTGAGCTAGGCATGCAGGAACGTATAGGGGTGAAATAAATCCAGAAAACTCCCAAGTATGAGCCATCAGCCAGGCACTGGGCACTGAGGAGCTAGAAATGAGCAGGTGGCCGAGGTTCCTGCAGCAAGGCATTGACTTCTAGCAGAAACACATGCAGGGAATCAGTTTCCCTTCTCCACAGGTTCTCTGGCTCCCCAGTCTTTACAATTGTCCCCAGTGAGTTGAGGAAGCAAGACAAGATGCTGTGAGAAATAAAATCGCTTCTCCCCATTTCTACCTTTTGGACATGCTTGGCCCTAACTCTTAGTTCACAGGGATCCAAATGCAATGTATTTTGCTGGTGATAGCAGCATGTTATAATCAAAAAAATTCTATTTGTGTTAGAATAATAAACACTTAGCAACGTCCAAATCAACATCAGATGTAAATGCTACTTCCATGGAGTGCCATTTTAAAAAGAAAATCTGAAAGCTAAGACACGCCATTTCTGACAGACTCACACACAAGCATGCTCATCTTCGCATGCACACGCACACGCTTCTCTACCTCCCTCTCTGTTAGCAGGACCCTGTGCCCCGAGCAGGAACTAGCAGCAGCCTCTCTCACCCTCACCCTTTGGAAGCAGCTTTGAACCCTGAGTTTCTGCTCCTCCAACTCATCCTTATCCCTGGTTGACTGCCAGACAGAATCTCCTCACTCCCTCATTTCCCTGCTGGAAAAAGGAGTGGAGAAGGGAGTGGAGGAGGAGAAGGGAGTGGAGGAGGAGAAGGAAGGTCTGGGGCCCTGCGGCTCCCCACCCCCCAAGAGAAACATAGACCCCAGCTCCCTTTGCCTCCAGCCAGGACCCTGTGGCTTATTCTGCACACAATGGCAGAGGTTAATCTGTTAACTGCTTTACCCTCTGAGCTCTTCCAGCCAAACCTACTCCCAGGGAGTGGCATTTCTCAGAGATTTTGTCAGTTTATCCTGGAAGAGACACCTCATCAGACTTTCCAGCATGAAATAAACTGACTGGAAGAGAAACTAAACCATTATCAAGATCTCTAAATGCCTGTCTTCTAAGAATGTCTATGTCCCCATTACTCAGGGGACAGTAAGGAAGCCTGGCCATGCGACATTCAGACCTCTGTTCCTATGCAATAGATGAAAAAAGAATACAATTTAAAAAAATAAGTGCCAGATTATGATGTGCCTGGTTGAGTGTACACATTACAGTGCATAAGGACCCAGGTTCAAGACCCCAGCCTCCACCTGCAGGGTGATTTTCGTGAGTGGTGAAGCAGAGCTGTAGTTCTTGCCATAGCAATCAGGCAGGGGAAGGAACTAAAGGGATACAGACAGGAAGAGAAGAAGTCAAACTCCCTGTTTGTAGATGATAAGATAGTATACGTTGAAAACCTAAAGAATTCAGCAAGAAGCTTTTGGAAATTACCAGGCAATACAGTAAGGAGTCAGGCTACAAAATTAACATAAAAAGACAGTGTCATTCCTTCATGCAAACACTGAGTTAGTAGAAGAAATCCAGAAATTAATTCCTTTACTGTAGCAACAAAAACAGTAAAATATCTAGGAATAAACCTAACGAAGGAAGTGAAAGACTTGTATACTGAAAATTATGAGTCACCATTCAAGGAAGTAGAAAAAGACACAAAGAAGTGGAAAGATATTCCATATGGGCTGGAAGAATTAAAATCATTAAAATTAACACCATTAAGATTGACATCATTAAAAGAGCCATATACAAATTTAATGCAATCACCATGAAGATCCCAACCACATTTTTAGGAGAATAGAACAAATGCTACAAATGATTATCTGGAACCAGAAAAGACCTAGAATTGCCAAAACAATCTTGAGAAGAAAGAACAGAACTGGAGGCATCACACTTCCAGATTTCAAATTGTATTATAGGGCCATTGTCATCAAAACTGCTTGGTATTGGAACATGAATAGACACACTGACCAGTGGAATAGACCTAAGACCCCAGAAGTCAGCCCCCACACCTATGGACATCTAATCTTTGACAAAGATGCCTAGACTACTAAATGGGGAAAATGAGTCTCTTTAACAAATGGTGTTGGAAAAAATGGGTTGAAACATGCAGAAGAATGAAACTGAACCACTGTATTTCACCAAACACAAAAGTAAATTCCAAGTAGATCAAGGACTTGGATGTTAGACTATTAACTATCAGATGCTTAGAGAAAAATATTGACAGAACTCTTTTCCACATAAATTTTAAAGACCTCTTCAATGAAATGAATCCAATTACAAAGAAGACTAAGGCAAGCATAAACCTATGGGATTACATCAAATTAAAGAGCTTCTGCACAGCAAAAGAAACCACTACTCAAACCAAGAGACCCCTCATAAAGTGGGAGAAGACCTTTATATGCCATACATCAGACAAAATTACCAAAATATATAAAGAGCTTGCCAAACTCAACAACAAGAAAACAAATGACCCCATACAAAAATGGAGAGAACATGGACAGAATATTCACCAAAAAAGAAACCTGAAAGGTCAAGAAAAATATGAAAAAATGCTCCAAGTCTTTAATTGTCAGAGAAATCCAAATAAAGACAATAATGAGATACCACTTCACTCCTGTGAGAATGTCAGACATCAGAAAAAGTAGCAACAACATATGCTAAAGAGGTTGTGGGGACAAAGGAGCCTCCTGCACTGCTGATGGGAATGTCCTACCCCTGTGGAGAACAGTCTGGAGACTCTCAGAAGGCTAGAAATAGACCTACCTCATGACCCTGCAATTCCTCTCCTGGGATACATCTCAAGGAACCAAACACACCCATCCAAAAAGATCTGTGTACAACCATGTTCTTAGCAGCACAATTTGTAATAGCTGAAACCTGGAAGCAACCCAGGTGTCCAACAACAGATGAGTGGCTGAGCAAGTTGCGGTATTAATACACAATGGAATACTACTCAGCTATTAAGAATGGTGATTTCACCATTTTCATTCCATCTTGGATGGAGCTTGAAGAAATCATGTTAAGTGAAATAAGTCAAAAACAGAAAGATGAGTATGGGATGATCTCACACATAGGCAGAAGTTGAAAAACAAGATCAGAGGAACTTGGTGTGCTGCACTAAATTAAAAGACTCTGGGTCGGGGGGGGAGGGTTCAGGTTCTAGAACATGATGGCAGAGGAGGACCTGGTGGGGGTTGTACTGTTTTGTGGAAAACTAGCAAGTGTTATGCATGTGCAAACTATTGTGTTCACTATCGACTGTAAAACATTAATCCCCCAATAAAAAAAAAGGAAAAGAAAAACTTGCACTTATCCAGGTGCGCCAATAGCCAGCCCCTCCACAGTATTCTTAACCATAGATAACAGACCGACAGTGGGGACCCCAAGGTCTCCTTTTGTTTCACTACAGTGACTCCTAACTGTCTTTGTAAAATGTCCTCTTTGAATTAGTGGGAGAGAGTCACAAACAGTGGCTTGGAAGTGTGTTGTTTGAAAGGCTCAGAGTAATTCTTCATAATCAAACTATGTACATAAGAATGATTCAGACTTTGCTCTCTTAGATGTGTTTTTCTGAGTGTCCTTTAGAGGCAGGACACCAGTGAGAGAGGAAAGCAGAGCCGCAGAGCCCCGCTCTAGAGAGTGATGGATGCATTGGTGCTTGAGCTTGGGGCTCCATACTTGCAGCTCCTGCTTTCTCTCAGGCACTACCTCCAGGACTGTGAGGAAGGACACCTGCCTGTAAATGCCTGCCCCCTCACAGGGAAGCTGCTCCATCCATTGCTTCACCCTCTGTATTTCCGTGTAACTCCCAGGATCAAAGGAGGCTATTCCCAGAGAGAGTCTTGAGTCATCTGAGGAGGCAGCTGGGCAGCACGTAAAGCTGACACCCCCAGATTCCTGTCTAGGAGCAAGGACATCATGTGAAACGACAGAGACAAGGGGACCATTCGGGATCCCGGGTGGTGCCCACTGGCGACTCAAGCAAGACCACCCCGTCCATGTCTAGGGGAGTAGCACATAGCTCTGGCTCTGCACAAACAGCCGAAAGGTAAACATCTTGCTTAGAGGGTCTGATCCAAATAAAGGCTAGAAGGTGTTACAAATAACCTCTCAGCCTCAGGAAATGGAAGCAGGGCTGCCCTCTCAGGGACGTCATCCACAGGCTTAAACACCCCAGCCTCCACATTCTAACATTGAAGTTAACTGTGTCAGAGATGAAAATATTCCCGTACAAATTCCCAGGTTTCCCGATTAGGCTCTTCTCCAATGTGTTAACACTGTGATCACAATACAAATGTTTGATTTGGTGGGTAATTGTATGTACCAGTATCTACCACTTCCAAATGTCTCCTTTCATTAGCCTTGCTCAAGAAAGTCTTAATATTTAAGTGATTTACTGGTCACTTAAGATGCGAGCCCCGCCATTAGGAGGTGCATTCACTACACGTTGCTTAATTTTACGGAACATTATTTCTTTATAAACGGCCACATTACTGGAGGACATTAATTAAACCCTTTGCCTATTGTGCACCATATTTTGAGGACAACAGCGTAACCAAGCGTTGGCTTGCCGGATGTGCTCGAGAATCCGTGTCTTGGCTCACAAGGGAGGGAGGCAGCTCCCCAAGCAGCCCTGGGTTGTGGAAGACCGCACTGCATGGATAGCGCCTGGCAGACGCTTCAGCAACCCAGTCTGCTGAGCTAGTTACCACCAGTAAGCTATCACAGGCTATCAGAGAGACAGAAGGCCTTTTAGAGCCAGAGTATGACAAGAGTCTTAATAAAAATGATATAACTCCAATCATGTGCATCACATCGGCATTAAGTGCAACCTGATGTCTAGATTGGTTTAAAAAAAGAAAAGAGAGAACTTTTCTGTACAGTCCTAGCTAGCTAAGACGCATGGTGTGTGTGTGCTGAGCAAAAGCAGCTGGAGAAAGCTAGGAAGAAGGTGAGGGCCGCGGGGCTCCTCTGTCTAGTAGTGTGCCCACTTGCCCATGAGGGAGGACCTGGACTCTACATGGGACGCTACATGGGAGCAGCTGCAGAAGGGAGACTTCAGGAGCAGTGGAACAGTTCTGTGGAGTCTCTGCTTTATCTTCCCGCTCTAGCCAAAAAAAAAAAAAAAAAAAAACAGCCACCTACAGCAGTGGGAGTCCTGTAAGCACTGAAATCCAGAAAGAACCTTAGTGGCAAAAAAATTAATAAATAAATACAAAGAATGACAGAAAGGACAAAAGAGAAAATAAATGAGGGGTCGGGTTGTGGTGCACCTGCCACAAGCACCAGGGTTTGAGCCCCTGGTCCCTACCTGTAGGGGGAAGATTTGCAAGTGGTGAAGCAGGTCTGCAGGTGTCTCTCTGTCTATCTCTTTCCCTCTCTACCTCCCCCTCCCCTCTCTATTTCTGGCTGTCTCTATCTAACTAATAAATAAATGAAGATAATTAAAAATAAAAGAGAAAGAGAGACGAGAAGCAAAGAAAAGAGAAGGGAAGGGAAGGGGAGGGGAGGGGAGGGGAGGGGTAGAAGAGGAGAGGAGAGGAGAGGAGAAGAGAGGAGAGGAGAGGAGAGGAGAGGAGAGGAGAGGAGAGGAGAGGAGAGGAGAGGAGAGGAGAGGAAGAAGAAAAAAGAAACAGTAAGCAAAGTTTTCTCCCTGAAAACTCCTCAGGGAGAGGATTTCAGAAAAGCCTTCTAGTTAATAATAATAATTCTAGTGAGGAAATGCAAAACTACAAGCAAAACCCCTATTTGTTTTGAGATGAAAATGATAACTGTCATATTAAATTCTCCTAGAGAATAATATATTTTCTAGCATTAACAGGAAAGGGCAAAACTACTGTTAAACAAATCTGCAATAACTGATTTTCTAAACCTTTCTGAATTGCCTCCTTTATATTTCTGTGCTGACTCCTACTCTCTTTGTCAGAAAGCAGAAAATCAGGGAGAACCTGACAAACCCTGAATGCTGTACAGGGACCAAGAATCCGGCCACGTCCATGGGATTCTCACCTGCCCAGGTGAGGTCACTGGAAGCACACTGGAGTTAAGGGCTTCTGCACTCATCTGCTCACACTCACATCTTCTGAAGCCCATCACCTGGCCTGCTATGCCCAAAGGTTTCCCTCCTGCCTTGGGATTGCTGCCTGCAGGCCTGTCTTGCCTCTTCCCAAATTCCAGTGGACTCTGCTGTCAGCTAAATCCACTCACCTGCCCCTACCCCTCAGGAAGAGCTTCCTATCTGCCCCTCACCCTGCTCCTGTTGGCACCTGCTTCAGCCTCTGCCCCATGCCAATCCTTCCTATGTGCTACAGGACTCCAGCAACAGGGTACCTGCCAAAGTGCTGAGACTTCAGGAATGCTGAGGCTGGGGACTGGTGTCTGGTGTCTGGGGACTGGGACTGGGGCTGGGGACTGGGACTGGGGCTGGGGACTGGGGCTGGGGACTGGGTGCTAGGGACTGGGGGTTGGGGACTGGGGGCTGGGGACTGGGACTTGGACTGGGGACTGGGGCTGGGGACTAGGGCTGGGGACTAGGGCTGGGGACTGGGGCTGGGGCTGGGGGACTGGGGCTGGGGACTGGGCACTGAGGACTGGGGATGGGTGTCTGGGGACTGGGGCTGGGGACTGGGCACTGGGGACTGGGCACTGGGCACTGGGGACTGGGTGCTGGGGACTGGGTGCTGGGGACTGGGGTGCTGGTTCTGGAGTCTGGGGCTGGGGACTTGGGACTGGGGCTGGGGTTGGGGGCTGAAGGCTGGGGACAGGGGTTGGGGGTTGGGGCTGGGGCTGGGGTTGGGGCTGGGGACTAGGGACTGAAAACTGGGGACTGGGGCCTAGGCTGGGGCTTAGGGGCTGGGTTTGAGGACTGGGACCTAGGCTGGGGCTCCTGGCTGGGGCTGGGGCTGGGGACTGGGTCTGGGTTGGGGGCTGAGGTTGGGGACTGGGTCTGGGTTGGGGGCTACGGCTGGGGACTGGTGCTGGGGACTGGGGGTTGAAGACTGGGATCTGGGGCTAGAAACTGGGGGCTGGGGCTGGGGGTTGGGGACTGGGGCTAGGGGCTGGGAGTTGGGTGCTGGGGAGTGGGGCTGGGGACTGAGTACTGGAGCTGGGGGCTGGGGCTGGGAACTTGGGTCTGGGGCTGGAAACTAGGGGCTGGGGGCTGGGGCTGGGGCTAGGGCTGGGGTTTGGGGCCTTTGGCTGGGGGCTTTGGGCTGGGGGCTGGGGCTGGGGGCTGGGGCTGGGGGCTGGGGCTGGGGTTGGAGGTTGGGGACTGGGGGCTGGGGCTGGGGGCTGGGGCTGGAGGTTGGGGGCTGGGGGCTGGGGGCTGGGGCTGGGGCTGGGGGCTGGGGCTGGGGGCTGGGGCTGGGGGCTGGGGCTGGGGTTGGAGGTTGGGGACTGGGGGCTGGGGGCTGGGGCTGGGGGCTGGGGCTGGAGGTTGGGGGCTGGGGGCTGGGGCTGGGGCTGGGGGCTGGGGCTGGAGGTTGGGGGCTGGGATCTTAGGACTCTTCTGTTCCTGAGCCTCTGGTAACCTGCGTGGCCCCACTCCACAGTGGACTGCAGACTGTGTGTGTCCCCATGGCTTCAAGAGGCAAGAAACTACTGAAGAGCAGCTGTGGGTCAGTAAGAAGCAGGACCCTAAAGGGCACTGGCCCCTCTTGTGCCCAAGGGCTCCCCATTAGCACATGTCCCTTCCAGCTGCTCCCCATTAGCACATGTCCCTTCCAGCTGCTCCCCATTAGCACATGTCCCTTCCAGCTGCTCCCCATGAGAAGACTGGGGTCATGTGGCTTAGGCAGCCTTGAAGAGGTACAGTGTTTTGGCATAACTCTTTCAAGGAAGTATGTGGAGGGCCAGGTGATGGTGAATCTAGCTGAATACACGTTATTGTGTGCAAGGAGACCAGGGTTCGAGCACCCACCCTCTTCCGATCTGCAAGGTGAAAGCTTCACTACTGGTGAAGCAGAGCTGCAGGTGTCTCGCTGTCTCTCTCCCTCTCTATCTCCCCCTTCTGTCTTGAGTTCTGGCTGTCTCTATCCAATAAATAAAGATAATACAAAAAAATTAAAATAAACTTAAAAAAAATAAAGTACATGGAGAGGCAGCATTTCCATAGGAATCAAAATCAGAATATCAGTTACACTGTTGGAGAATGAAAGAAAGAAAATACATTCAAAAGAAACAGGCGAGAATCCTTGCTGAAAGACACAGGGAAAGAAGGGAAGGCGGGCCTGAGGGCAGGTGAGAAGAGGGAGGCCTGGGGACAGCTGCTGCGGTGCTTCCCACACACTGCTGTCATCTCCCCTGGGACTGCCAGGGTCAGAGTGGAGGCCCTGCCCGGTGCCATGCAAAGTAGTAAGGCAGCTTGTGCCAGGCTGACAAGTTAGTGATGGTTCAGAGGTCGGCCCATCACCCCCAGCCCTTACAGGGGCTCTGGACACTTGTAGAGCAGAGGCCTGCTGCTGCCCTCTGCCAGTGAGAAGCCAGGTCACCCTGTCACCCGCCTCACCCATCTGTGCTCCTGACAGGACTCAACTGCAAGGGGGCTGTTCACACCTGGGCACCTCTGTCTTTTGAGGCAGCCAGCGACCGTTCCACTTGTTTGTTCCAGGCAATGTTCTGTAAGGTTTGCTGTGTGCTGCCTGCACGGCACCAGCCAGAAGACACACATGTATGTCTTCAGCCTGCAGCTTGCGAACCTGAACTGAACAGCCCCTTAGCAGGATGTCCTAGAAGACATTTAAGCTCTGAATCCATAGCTCCCAGCAGGGATTGCTAAACTCGAAAGTTAAGTGCCATTTTTGATGGCTGTGAACCTTCCTCTGGGAAGCTAACAGTGCTTATCAGGCTCTAATGGGTGGCACCTCGGCATTTAAGATCAGCTCCAACGCATCTTCAAATTCCACCTGCATGTTTATTATAAAACTGTATATACTTGTAAGTGTTCATTTTAAAATCCCTGCCGGTTCACACCTCACACATACTCCCCAATGACTCCCTCCTTGAAACAACACAATCCCAAATTTCAACCAAAGGAACTCTGACTAAAACAGTAGGTGAGAATGCACCTACACTGAGCTACACTGAGGCTACACTGAGGCTCACCACAAAATACACCTTTCTCAGCTCAGTTGATGTCCGAGTGAACCTCAGTGGGAAAGAACCCACACACCTGCTCTGCTCACTGTCTCTGCTTCTCTGCCCCACTTCCAAACTATCTGTGAAACAACACCAATCTCCTTGGGGCCCATATTTCCATTTAAAACATGCTCTGAAATGCAATCAGCTCTTGAAAACACTTTGCAGAACCCTTAACAAGGCAAAGTAGCCCAAGAAATGTAAAATATAATACAGCCAGGGTTTTTAAACAGGACATCACAGCACAATGACAAAACAGACCTACTTCCGGTCTCCTTCATCCTCAGATAACTAGAGCCAGTGTGGAGGGTAATGTCACATTTTTCACAAAAATAAAAGACATTTTCTATGGGGGAATTACACTGTTTGTCCTGAGACCTGACCCTCAGTTCATAATTTGTGAAATAATCATTTTAATGCCAATTAGCAAGTGGCCAAAAGGTAGCAGACTTTCTTTCCCAGAGAACAGAGGCAGAAATAAAGTTGGAAGAGAACTACTCTCCACCTGTTGTGGTTAGCAAGGTCACAGGTCATAGTCGACCACTAGCCAGCATAGCCCTTTCTGTATAGCCCTTTCTGTAGTCCTTCAAGCCACATCTGATCTCACAGCAGTGAGTCCAACTCAGTAATGGCATTCTAAACATGAATAAAAATACATCAGTTGAATGGTAACTGGGGTTGTTCAAGTTTGTCTAAAGATGCTTATTCAGGTAAAATAGACTTTATACTTCCAATTCAATTAAGTTCAAGATTATAATTGTCTAAATTTCTCTAATTCTTAATGTTTTCTTTTGTCAAGCACTTAACTGAAAATTTTTGCCACATAGAAACCATCTAACAATCCCTTTAGAAAGATAGTACAGAAGAATATGGTCAGATCTGGTGACACAAAGCCCAAAGTCTTGGGAAGATCAAGATAATAGACCTTGTTACAGCCCATTTACCATGAATACTGAAGTGCCAAAATTAAATGTAAATTAATTTCATTTTAAAACTGGCTTTCTACTACAAGTACAATTTTATAATTAAAATACTACTCACATATATAAAAAGATGGAATCCTGCCATTTGCAACAGCACAGAAGAACTTATAGGGTCTTATGCTAAAGAGATAAGTGTGATCTCACTCATACACTGTATGCTGAGTAACCGAGTTGACAAGCAGCTTAGTAGTCCTGCAAAAAGACTCTCCTGCCTGAGGCTCTGAGGTCTCCAGTTCAGTCCCCAGCACACCACCAGCCAGAGCTGAGCAGGGTGCAAGAAAGGGAGAGAAGAATTGAAAAAGGCAAACAAATAAGCTAAATAAAAAAGAAGTGAACATTTAGGCCTACTGAGTCCTTGCTGGAAGAGAAGAGGAGCATGGTTCTGGGCTGAGTAAAAAGGGTCGACTCTCAGTGATAAGCCTGTGGGGAGACAGGTGTTGACTTGCCAGGACTCACACCTGAAACTCACATGCTCTTAGACAATGTTACTTCACACATGATTACAATCTTTTTATGACCACTCTTAGCACTGCTGGGAACCTTGCTTTCTGGTCAGAAGCTGGACACAAGCAAGATGACTCAGCTCAACCCCAACCCCCCAACCTTGCGGCCAGGGACACAGTGTCTCCCCTTGTCATGGGGAGCCTCCTGCCTGAAGGTTCAGCGCCCCTCTGAGTCAGCTAGTACCACAACATGATGGCTAGAGGTAAGCATGCCTGTAAGAGACATTTAATTGGATTTAGACTAAATGCCCAAGCAAGTGAGGCTGTGCTTTATACAGTTACCAAATTACAGCCTCTAAAGGAATGTAGAACTAACCCTGGAGATCTGATAAGGTGATGGGGCTTGGGGAGTGCAGTCATAACACATTGCAAGCATTTAAAGCAAAGAACCCTGCTAACATACAGAAATTATGTTGTATAAATAAGCTCTCAAGTTGAAAATAAAATAAAGAATAAATTTGGAGCTTAAACACAATTCAAATAAAAGTATTTCCTTTTAAATGCATGTTTTCCTTAAGTCATTTGTTGTGTTAAACACTCCTAAGTGAAACAATCTTTTTATTGTAAAACAGTAATAGCTAGTTGAAGTTACCAGTTCACACAGCTGGAGCATGAATCATTAACGAGCCAACGGTTTGGTAATAAGATAACAAAGAGGCAGCTGTGCATGGTGAAATGCCACAGAAATAGAAGAGTCAAGGGGGCTGGTGGGGACCAGCACTCTCACGAAGGAGAAAAGGCAGTCTGTCTTTACAGTTGTCCTTCAATTATTCTTAAGGCAAGAAGACCCTGGCAACAGTAAAAATTCTTTTAAAGTGGCCTGGGACGTGGCATAGTGGCTAGAACACCAGAGGTGCAAGTATGAGGTCCTGAGCTCTGTCCCAGGCAAATGCCAATTGGTGTGTGGTTCTCTCTGGTCCCAAGTTCAGTCCCTAGTACCATCATAGCCAGAAGCAGCACTCAAGAAAGAAGTCAAGGAAGGGAGGAAAGGAACAGAGGAGAGACAGAGGGAAAAGGCAAATAAACTAAATGGAATAAAAACAAAAAATTAGATCAAATTAATAAAACTATAAATCTTTAGAAAAATGTTAAGGGGGCAGGTGGCAGCACACCTGCTTGGGTACATCCTACAAGTCACACTCGTTTACAGGAAGGATGATAGCGGGGGACAGACAACTGTAAGAGGTGCATGGAGCCAGCTCCGGGGAAAAGGCACAGAGCTTCTGCACCCTCTCCAAGGTGCCATTCCTGCCAAGCCTCCATGCCTTCACGGCCTGCGAGCTCTCTGAACTCTGCAGTGACAGCTTTAAGAGTGTGGAGTGAAAGTCAGCCACCAGCGACCATGTGAAAGCTGAGTCCTAACTGCTCACCTTTCAAAACCAAAATCTCCACCTGGAACACGCTTTACGAACCACAGCTCCCAAAAGAAACTGGCTGCTAGCAGCTCAGGGAGAAGTAAGCAGCAGCGGGGCCGGGTGGTGGCACGCCAGGTAGTTAAGCACACACATCACAGTGCACAGGGACCCAGGTTCAAGCCCCCAGTTCTCACCTGCAGGGGGAAAGTTTCATGAACAGTGAAGCAGGGCTGTAGGTATCTCTCTGTCTCTCTCCCTCTCTATCCCCCCTCCCCTCTAAATTCATCTCTGTCTCTATCCAATAATAAATAAATAAATGTGTTTTTTTTCCAAAAAAGAAAAGAGTCAACGTGTTGTGAAGCAGGACACTTTGGAGCCGGTAGGCAAAGCGCAGTGCTATCTCTGAGCACTGCCCCACCTTGAAGAAAGACCTCGTTTGTACGGGTTCATCCGAAGTTCCACTCCTCAAGCCGGCAATGCAGAACTAGGTACATTTATCATCCTGGTTCTGACATCCACTGTTTGTGAGTGTTGAACCAGGGTTTCTCCACAGCTCTTTTGGTTGGTAATCTTGAGTGAGAGAATTGGGACAGTTAACTAGTTAGCATCTTTGAGCAGGTTGATAAAATACCAGGAAAGAGCTGGTATTTAATGCTGCTCCGTTTCCACACTGAAATTCAAACACTCTTCCTGAAGAGTCTCATTTGACAACCTGAGCTCCGAGAGTCAATGCCCTCCAGAGTCCTCTCCCCAGCCTGCTGTGCTCAATCAGGAAAGTGCCCCTTCCCTTTCTCATGCCCTTAACTTTCTGTTGACTGAAGGCTTTTAAGTGCCATACCCTGTGGAATTGATAAACTCAAGTGTCCTTGAAAACAAAAGCAATAATCTGCCTACAGAGGGAAAAACATATTTAATTCAGATGTAAATATCAAAAACTAAGGGGCCAGGGGAGTGGTTCAAATGGTGAAGTGCACACGTCGTCATGCACAAGGACCCTGGTTCAGCCCTGCAGAGGGAGGCTTCCTGAGCACACTCTGTCTCTCCCTATTGCATCCTATTTCTCTCTGTCCCTATCATGATTCTTAAAAAGGGGGGAAATGTCCGCTGGGAACCATGGATTCATTGTACAGGCACAGAGCACCAGCTATAACCTTGGTGGCAAGAAAAGAGGAGGAGGAGGAGGAGGAAGAGGAGGAGAAAGAGGAGGGAAAGGAGGAGTAGGAGCAGAAGGAAGAGGAGAAGGAGGGTGTGAGGGAAGAGGAGGAAGAGGAGGAAATGATTCCTATTTGGTACAATTCAGTATATGTTTTTGTGCACATTTGGAATAATAATACCATTACTGTATATGGAAAAGTGAGTATCCTAAGACCCTAAGGAAAACTGACCAAATTCTACCATCTGGAAACATCCTACTGTAGACATGGAAACTCCAGTCACAGATTCTCTCAGGTCCCGTGTCAGCCATGATGCAACCTAAGCTCATCACCCAGGCCTCTCGCAGATGTGCACAGGTCCTGGGAGCCCTAGCACCCTCTTCTAGCTCTGACTCAAGGCCTCCCTGGCTGTGGGAAACTAACAATCTCTCAAGAGAAAAGATCAAAGCAACAGGACCCTGCAGATGCTCCATCCATTGTCCGTGTCTGAAAACCCCTGATTTGAACATTACCCATCAGTGATGATACTGCTTTTAAGAAGACAGGCAAAACTCCCAAAGTAAAGAGTTGATTTTTTTTTTAAAGATTTTATTTATTTATGAGAAAGATAGGAGGAGAGAGAAAGAACCAGACATCACTCTGGCACATGTGCTGCCGGGGATTGAACTCGGGACCTCATGCTTGAGAGTCCAAAGTTTTCCCACTGTGCCACCTCCCGGACCACGGAAGAGTTGATTTTTTAAATGTATTCATTCATTCATTCATTCATTCATTCATTCATTCATTCATTCATTCATTCATTCATGTGCCTCCAGGGTTATCACTGGGGCTCAGTGCCTGCACTGTAAATCCACTGCTTCTGGTGGCCATCATTTCTACTTGATTGGATAAGACAGAGAGAAATTGAGGGAGGAGGGGAGACAAAGGGGGATGGAGAAAGAGAGACACCTGCAGACCTTCTTTGCCATTTGTGAAGCTTTCCACTGCAAGTGGGGAGCTGGGGCTTGAACCCGGATCTCTGCAGGGGACCTTGCCATCTGGTATCTGTCCTTCATGCCCTTACTCCTTCTGGAAGGATGTTGTCAGAAAGAAACATTTCTTTTGGCTTTTTACCCACAGACGCAGCTACTCATGGAGCAACGTCTGGCCAGAAAAGGTGCTCAAATGATACTTATAAGCACAGACTCACTGATGAATTATCGGATGACTGTGTCCTCAGATGCTTGGTCAGGGTCAGAAGCATCTACAACACCAAGTCCAGCTCCCTGTTCTCCAGGGACTCAGCACAGAGCCCCACCCTGAGGCTCAGGCTCAGCCCGGCCTGCACAGCAGGGCATGCTCAAGCAGGTGTGAATACCAAGACAGGTCAAAGGATTGTCCTCTCCTGACCTGAAAGCTTCCACACAGTGAATCCAGAGGGTAGGGAGGTGGCACACACAATACTAAGCACAAGGAACCATGTCAGGATCTGGGTTTGAGTCCCCGCTCCCCACCTGCAGGGGGGAGGCTTCACAAGAGGTGAAACAGGTCTAGAAGTCTCTTTCTCTCTCCCTCTCTATCTCCCTCTCCTCTCCCAAGTTATCTCTATACTGTCTAATAAAATGGAAAAAGTGGACGGCAGGACCAGTGGATTTGTAGTGCTGCTTCCACTTCTCAGTGATACCCCAAGAGGCAAAAAAAAAAAAAAAAAAAAGAATCCACCATCGTTCGAGTTCAGTGTTCAAGTCTGACCAAATGCTAAAGCCAGGAACCCGCCTTCTGGCCTTCTGGTCCTTACCAAGTGCAAAACCTGCTAGAGAAAGGAAGAGATTGTCCTTTTCTTCATTTTGTATGTATTCTCTTATGTTCCTCATAAGTAGCAAAGAGATTCAAACTAGATCATGCCGAAGTCAATGTATTATAAGGTCAACTCAAGAATCACAAAAATACTCTTTTCTGTGATGAACACACAGGCTGTCCATACAGGAGCACAGCAGGACACTGGTTAGCGCAGGAACAGAGACCCTGGGGGGTCCTGCTAGCACTACTCTAACCCCTGGTCTCTCCTAGTTGAGCCAAAACACAACTCCCTCAGCAGGAGCATGGCCCAAAGGAAAGGGTATATCCACTCCTCCCTTCCTCTCCCCTCCTCCTCTCTGTCTCCCTCCCTCTCCCTCTCTCTTTCTCTCTCTCTTTCTCCCTACCTCTCTCACACACTTTTCTCTCTTTCATTAAGGGAATGAATGAATACATAATTTAAAAACCGAGGTTTTGTGGTGATGCATAAATGCTAAAGAGCACAAATTATTAGACGCATGGTCCCAGGTTCAAGCCCCCGTCCCCACCTGTCTGTGTGTCTGGGCGGGGAGCTTCACAAGCAGTGAGACAGTGCTGCAGGTGTCTCCCCTCTCCCTCTTTCTTGCCCTGTTTCTCTCAGTCTCTGCCATAATTTCATTTTTTTAAAGGGAAAGGAGGAAAAAGTGAACCACCAGCAACAGCAGATTCATTGTGTAAGCACTGAGCCACAGCAATAACCTGGTGGCAGACAATAGGATAAACAAGTAAATAAAAACCCTCTTCATGAAGTCGCCATGAAGAAGGATGGTGACAGGAAATGAGCCTAAAGCAGCAAGGGCTTTTCCAGTTCCAGCTCAAGCAACAGCCAGACAGTGGCCCGGCCAGTGGCCACACTGACCTCCACAACAGGGCCACTCACCGTCCCTCCAAACAGGCAGTGGGAGTTGAAGCAGAGTGGCAGTTTGCCGGGCGAGGTGGCAAATTCAAACAGGGACAGAGGAACCCATATCTGGGCAGTGGTTGCACGTTTTATGTTAGCATGAGCTACTGGGCGCATAAATACAGGTATCGACAACAACTGGGATTTGCTTCCGCTTTATTGGGGGGTAAGGGTTTATAGTTGAATAAACTATAAACTATAGTGCAGTTGTTGAGTTTTATAAGGTAATGGCTCTCCCAGAAGCCCTGAAGTATATAGCAGAGTCAATCAATCTCACTACCCAGGGACATGAATTAACCAGAAAAGGTATAAACATACTTCCCTACCAGTTAGTAGGTGCTCTGGCTCACACATGTCCCCAGCCCCCTGACGCAGGGCTCCCCAGAGAGCCCCACCATCCGGCCCCAAAGACTAAGCCTTGGCAGCCCCACCAGGGCCCCCGGAAGCTGGGTCCAGGCTGCAGCCAGCCAGTGTGCACACCTCACAACATCTGTGCTTCTTCCGTGGACAGAGAGGCAGGGACTAAGGGCTTGGGGACCGCGTTTAACATCCAGAGCTGTTGGAGGGCCAGGGCAGGGGAGAGTCAGTGTAAAAACTTGCTTAGTAAGGATGTCAAAAAGCACTACAGCTTGGACACAGGGAGACGAATTTGAAGGTTACTTCTGGAGTATAGGTAGAAAGTGATTCATCATCTCAGATGGGGACACTGAGAAGCCTGGGGCCAATTAAACCAAGGAAGGAGCGCAAGTCAGCTTCAGGGTGACCCTGAAGCTCTGAGGTCAAGAAAGACACAGGGCAGTAGGTATCGTCAGCTGACAAGCTCGGGCCCTGGTCATCCCTTGGGACCCCCAGGTCATCTCAGAGCTTCCTTCTGGCACTGACAGGATCCTGCTTTGTGTGGGATGGGCACAGAGGCTCGATAAAAGCTGCACCCCTCACTTGAAGGCACAGAAAAGAACAATTTTAAAGCATAGCTTATATTAATGAGAGAGAGACCAGAGACCAGAGCACTACTCTGCTTTGGCTATCTTCCCACCCCTCTTGACTTCTCTCTGTCCTACATAATAATAATAATAATAATATAAAATATTTAAAAAATGGCCTGGTCTTTTATCTGCTGGCCCACTTCCTGGGTTGGAATTACACTTGAGGAATTGCACATATCTTAGTCCACTTATGGGCTCTGTCCGTCTTCATTTGGGCAAGCGGAGAGAGTAGCAGGGGGTGCGGGTCTCAATTCTGCACACCAATACCACCACCCATTTAAAAAATCTCCATGGGTCAGGTAAAAGGAAAAACACTTTGAGGGAAAACTCCATTGCCAAGATGGGTCAGTATTATTAAATCATGCATTTCTCTCCTCCCACAGGATGGGCATGCACCTCTACAGACTGCTCAGTGGACATTCCTGTTTATCTCTTTCTTAATAATTTGTTTTTTACTCTTTATTATCTTTATTTATTGGGTAGAGACAGCCAGAAATGGAGAGGGAAAGGGGAGGTAGAGAGGGTGAGAGTCAGAGAGACACCTGCAGTCCTGCTTCACCACTCACAGAGATTTCCCCCCACAGGTGAGGGCCAGAGACTTGAATCCTTGTTCATTGTAACATGAGCACTCAACCAGGTGGCCACCACCCGGGCCCCTGCTTATCTCTACTTAACCTAATTAAAGCAGAAGTCAGTCATTGTAACTTTGAAAGACAAAATTTAAATGGAATGAAAACTACTTGTCCAGCAAGTTGTATTAATAAAGGTGAGGGGACCAGGCGGTGGCAACATGATTGAGCTCACATGTTACCAGGCACAGGACCCCTGTTTGAGCCCCCAGTCCCCATCTGCAGGAGGAGCTTCCTGGGTGGTGCATGGCTAAACACACACCCTGCTCTGCTCAGTGGGTTCTGGCTCCAGACCAACAGGCTTATTCTGCAGCAATCAGTACTCCTCTGCTCGTTTTCTCTGCCCCTACCCAGGCAGGTATTTCTAGGTTCACGAGGACACCAAAGCAACACATTCTCTGAGAAGCCCTCCAAATCACTGAAATGGAGTAGGTAGCCCATGTTCTGTTTGTTCCTGTCTTCTGTACCTAACTTAATTTGTATTTTTCACACTCTATTGTGTTGTCTGTTTTCTCTACACCTTCTTCTGGGCCAGAGTCATCAGCAGATACCCTGTGTTGATGTGGCCTTATTTCTCCCTAACACAGTGCTCACCGTACAAGGCAAATTGAATAAAATAGATGGTAAGAAGAAAAACAGAGCAGGTTAAAGGGAGGGGATTCTGGAATGATGGGAAACTCTTCATCTACTGTAGATAAAAGGCAGAAGTGTTTTAAGGAAAGAAGGATTATATATGCACACACACAAAAGAGATTTATTTCACGCGTTTGAAAGTAGTACAAATAAATGAGATCATTGACAAAATCAGAGGAACTATGTTTGAAAATGAGAGATTTCCTCCAATTAAAAAATTGAAAGCAAAGTATTGGTACACAGATACTACTGATAATTTACTAAAACATAAATATGAAAATTGGAAAAGGGAAAGGTATCATTTGACAAAGTTAAGCACTTCATTTTATTTTAGGGCACTGTGTTTATGTAATCATCCTATTTACTTTTTTTTTTTCCAAAATCTCTCACCAGTTTTGATGGTACAGCCATCAAAAGAGCCAGTGGGAACCTTTTGTGGCTTTAGATTCTACTCCAAGTCAGGAAAGCAGCTGAGTTTCTCAAGTGTTCCCTCCTACAATACAGAATCGCCAGTTTGTCCCTAACAACTCAAGTTCTGTTAAGACTTCATGTTGCAGTGTCTTCTAGAACCCAGGTCAACAACACCAGGGCTTCTACACCTTGGTCTGAAGGTCACAGCTCCTCAGCTGTGCTCTCTCAGATGTATTTTTCACAAGCAAAACATATCAGTTTGCTAGAAAAATCCCATTCTTACTCAAGTGGCCAGTGACAAGATGATCGTCAAACCACAGCTGAAGCTTTTCAGTTTGATGGAGTCCTGTTTTGTTGTTGTTGTTGTTTGTTTGTCTTTGTCTTCTTGCAAAAGGACATGAGTTGTTGAAGATATCTAAAAAACACAGATGGAAAAGAACTTTGCCAATATTTTGCTCTATGTATTTGATAGTTTCTTGTGTGCCATCCAAGCTCTTGATCCATTGGAGTTCACTTGTTTTATTAGTTATTTAATATTCATTTACAAAATTATAACAGGGAGATAATTCCACACCATTCCCACCACTAGAGCTCTGTGTCCCCATTCCCTCTATTGGAAACTTCAGTCGTTTACCCAAGGCCACAGATACGGGTTGACTATCATTTCTATTACTTTCTATATCTATACACATTTGACCATTTTTTCCTTTGGTCCTGCCTTCTCTTTCTTTTTAAATGTCGCACCTTTACATATGAGTGTTCTTCTTTTTCTCCTCCTGCTCCTCCTCCTCCTCCTCCTCCTCCTTCTTCTTCTTGTCCCCCCCCCCTCTTCTTTCTCCAGGTACTGGTGGACTGTTAGAATTCAGAGCCCTCTGGTCATCTTCCCCCAACATTTCTCCCCCTCTGGGAGCATGGACCAAAATTCTTTATGGAGTGTAGAAGGTGGGAGTTCTGGTTTCCATAATTGCTTCTCCGCTGGACATGGGTGTTGGCAGGTGGATCCACACTTAGCCTGTTTCTCTCTTTCCCTAGTGGGGCAGGGCTCTAGGGAGGTGGGGTTCCAGGACACATGGGTGAGGCTGTCTACCCAGGGAAGTCAGGATGGCATTATGGTAGCATCTTAAACTTGATGGCTGTGGCTTAGTGAATACCTGAAGAGATCCTGATTGTATTTCTTTGAGTTTTCAGGGGATTATTCATTGTTATTTTTTTCCAGTTTATCAGGAGAGCAACCTAATGTGGCTCCTAACCCATAGCCACACCTCTTGAAGTTCCCTAGCCTTGGCTTCTGGTCACCATCTTGACTCCTCCCTCCAACAAAGTATTTCTTAATGTTGTAGGAATTCAGCACACACATAGTACTGGATATATAGAAATGATTCTGCTAATTTAGTATCTCCTGAGTCAGAGAGGGATGCTTTCATTCTGTGACTTCTAAAGAACACGTGGTTGTCCAGGCAACTCTGTGCTCAGTTGAGCCCACACAGCACAGCATGGAGGACTGGGATGAAAGCCCCCATCCCGCCTGCAGTGAGGGAGGCTTCATGATGGTGAAGCAGTGCCGCCCATGTCTCTTTCTCTCTCCATCTCTACCCCTTTCCCCTCTCAATTTCTCTGTCTTATAAAAAAATATTAAATAATTAATGAAAGATTAGGCAATACTTCCAGAAATGATACTCTACAAAATCATATGATCCTTGAATCATCCAAGGCCTGTTGTTTTGGACCTTTGATGTCTTATTTTATTACTGTTTTCAACATGTAACTGTTCGTTTGTAAATGCCAGTAAGAGAAATATGTTGCCACATGGAGAAGAATGTTCTCCTTTATCATCATTCATGGGACAGTAGATTTAAAGGCCAAAGCACTTACTTATTTTGTCTTTAATAAAGGAAAGGGATGAGAGTTCACACTGTTAATGTTCCTTTCCTTTGAAGGAAGACAGTATTTCATTTTAAAGAGTCACTACTACATAGCCCCCCATGCCCACCCCCAGGATATTCTGTCTGTTTTTATTATTATTATTATTTAGATATCTTTAGTAATATATTTCATTTAAATGGTAAATACATCTTCTGGGCAACATCAAATGCTGTGCAGATTATCAGCTTACCCTTCCCTGTAATGCAATCCCAAACTTAGATGTACTTGACATTGACTCAGCTTACATGACAGCTCTTCTGGACTTCTCACATCAGCCTGATTCATGAGACCTTGAAGTACTCCCTGGACTTTTTTTTTAACTCTTACCTGCCTGAAATAAGTTATTTTTATCTTCTGAACAAGTATATCCTTCTTGAAGAGTAAAACATACATTTATTTATTTATTTATTTATTGGAAAGGGAGAAAAACTAAGAGGGATGAGAGATATAGATAGATGATAGATAGATAGATAGACAGACAGACAGATAGATAGAAAGACAGATAAAGGATAGATCAATATCTGAAACCCTGCTTCTTCACTCATGAAGCATCCTTCCTACAGGTGAGCACTAGAGGCTTAAACCCAGGTTAATTTGCATGGAAACATGGGCACTCAACTGGTGTGTCACTGCCTGATCTCCTGGAAGATGTTCTTTGCCGATTCTTTCTCATTCCATAGTTCTCTTTAGTTTATTATTATTTTTTTATTTTTAAAATTATCTTTACTGGGTACAGATGGCCAGAAATTGAGAGGGAAGGGGAGATAAAGAGGGAGAGAGACAGAGAGACACCTGCATCCCTGCTTTCCCACTTGAGAAAGCTTTCCCCCTGCATGTGGGGACTGGGGGCTCAGACCTGGGTCCTTGTGCACTGTGACATGTGTGCTCAACCAGACGTGTCTCTACCCAGCTTCTCCATAGGCCTCTCACGCTTACGTGTTCTGCTTTTGTGATTGCTGTATAACCTTGATGGGAGTAGGAACAATGTTTTATAAGCCCTCTGTAACATTTTATGCTAAGAGTTGTGTAACTAGTGAAGAAAATTATTTTTGATTGACTGTGAGTGACATTCAAGGATGATCTGACTCTAGACTGCTGGATGAGTGTTGTATTTCCTTGGCTTCTTAGTCAGTTTGATGACTCTCAAAAACACATACTGTAGTATGGGTTGTCTATAAACAACAGAAATTTATCTTTCAAATTTCTGGAGATTAGAAAATTCAAGATTGAGATGATATCAGACTCAGTGTCTGGTTCAGACAGCCATCTTTGATCTCACATGCGGGAAGGGATAGAAATCTCTTTGGGATCACAACCTAATCAACGCAACAATTGCCACCTCAACATGCTTCAGCTCAGACTGTGTCCAGAGACTTCATGTGTGGAATGACAACCCTTCTGCTTCATCACTCGAGTGAGACCTTTCCTTTCATAGCATTCTCTAATTCCATCCCAGGTGGTTCACTTTCTAACAAAGTCCCAAAACCTAGATATACACCAGTTTCTGTGAGAGAGAGCATATGTTCACACGTATCCGTAAACTACTGCAAAATATATACCTGAAAGCAGAAGTGCACTAGAGTTTGCAGTGAGTATCCCCCTAACACTTTCCAAGCTTTGGGTCCATGATTGCTCAACAATTTGTTTGGCTTCGTATGTTAACTCTCTTTTCAGCCACCAGGTTCCAGATGCCATCAGGATGCCGGCCAGGCTTCCCTGGACTGAAGACCCCACCAATGTGCCCTGGAGCTCCACTTCCCCAGAGACCCACCCAACTAGGGAAAGAGAGAGGCAGACTGGGAGTATGGACCGACCAGTCAACACCCATGTTCAGCAGGGAAGCAATTACAGAAGCCAGACCTTCTACCTTCTGCAACCCACAATGACCCTGGGTCCATGTTCCCAGAGGGATAGAGAATGGGAAAGCTATCAGGGGAGGGGATGGGATATGGAGATTGG
Source organism: Erinaceus europaeus (assembly GCF_950295315.1). Classification (NCBI taxonomy): domain Eukaryota; kingdom Metazoa; phylum Chordata; class Mammalia; order Eulipotyphla; family Erinaceidae; genus Erinaceus; species Erinaceus europaeus. Next base: position 86,515,917 of record NC_080177.1, read on the forward strand.
GTGGTGGGAATTGTGTGGAATTGTACCCCTCTTCCCCTATGGTTTTGTTAATTTATCCTTTCTTAAATAAAAAATAAATTTAAAAAAAAAAAAAGAAATCTCTTTGGCTTAATCCACTGTGTGTCTTCCTCTCCTCTCTCCATTTCTCTCTGACCTATCCAACAACAAACGGCATCAACAATAATAATAATAACCACAACAAGGCTACAACAACAAGGACAGCAAAAGGGGAAAAAATGGCTTCCAGGAGCAGTGGATTCATGGTGCAGCACTGAGCCCCAGAAATAACCCTGGAGGTAAAAATAAATAAATAAATAAATAAATCTCTTTGGGAACTCTTTTGTAAGAACACAGACTTTATTCACAAGACTCCATCCTCATGATTTAATCACTTTCTAAAGACCTCACCTCCAGATACCATCACATTGGGGGTTAAGTTTTAGCATATGCATTTTGGTAAATACAAACATGGCATTCCATAGCAACTTTATTTTGGGCAGGACCAGAACCTGCATGTAGAAGGATCTCAAAGGGTATTAATGTAATTCAAAGACAGTGTATTCAGAATGGAGTGAGCCTTGCACTTGTGAGTGCTAAGTGTGGTGTTGCCAGCTTCTAGAACACTGGCAGCTCTGGAAAGAGTGAGATCTTAACTCTCTACTTATGGCACTTGCTTCTCTAGGGTCCTTCCTTTCTGCCTAAAGGAGCAAGATGCTCAAATCTCTGTGATTTACCCAAATGGAGGAAGAGTTTGGAAAACAAATCTGGCATGACCATAATGATAATGGGGAAACCCACAACATAGCAATCTCATAACACACTCAAAAAAAGACTCATAGTACCACCTGAAAAAAGCTATCTGTCTCAAATCAGACAACTTTCCTAATGAATGAGAATTGGAATGAGAACCAGAAAGAAGTCAGGAGGTTGTAACATTCTCTGGAAACAAGAACCACTCTTCTCCTTAGAGATCTGTGTTTTCCTCCACTCAGATCATTTAGTGCCCTTTTGTTAAGCTTCTAAATTGATTTTTACTAGCCCAGAATAATGTTTTATTTATTTATTTATTTATAAAAAGGAAACATTGGATAAACCAGAGGATAAGAGGGGTACAACTCCACACAGTTCCCACCACCAGAACTCTGTATCCCCTCCCCTCCCCTGATAGCTTTCCCATTCTCTATCCCTCTGGGAGTATGAACCCAGGGTCACTGTGGGAGCAGAAGGTGGAAGGTCTGGCTTCTGTCATTGCTTCCCCGCTGAACATGGGTGTTGACAGGTGGATCCATACTCCCAGCCTGTCTCTCTCTTTCCCTAGTGGGGCAGGGCTCTGGGGAAGCAGAGCTCCAGGACACACTGGTGGGGTTGTCTGTCCAGGGAAGGAAGTCTGGTTGGCATCCTGCTAGCATCTGGAACCTGGTGGCTGAAAAGAGAGTTAACATACAAATCCAAACAAATTGTTGACCAATCATGGACCTAAAGGCTGGAATAGTGCAGATGAAGAGCTGGGGGATCCTCCATTTTTTAGATAGCTAGTGGGCATATTTTAGTTATATTCCAAAGGACCTGTGGCTATACTAGTGTTTTGTTTTTTTTCCTGAACCTGAAATCTGATATACAGGTGGATCCTAATTATTGTCTGGGGAGGTGATGTCATGGCTGGCAGAAGGACCAGAAAGCTGAATCAGGGAAGAAAATAGCTCCCAAATATGGGAAAGGTATAGTATAAATACTGTTGACTATAAACCCCATGTATTTGATATGATCTGGGGCCCATATTCAGCTTAGGAGCCTGTGTGACCTCTGCATCCCTGTAGATCTGAGCTCACATTCTGTGGTCATCAGTAGGAACTTTCCAAGCTGCCCCAATATCAACCCATCTTCCTCAGGTGTAGCATAGAGTATGTTGTCCAGCCTCCCTTCAGAGGATGGAACATTCTCTACCATTGTTGATCCAAGCTGAGGGCAAAGTCCTATGGGGGCCCCCAAAGGGGTCTATTTTGTTGTTCCTGCTAAGAATGACTTAAGAGTCATTGGTAAGTATGCCAGTCTCTTGTCCTTATTCAACTTCAGCAGCCCTTGCTTTGATGAGGCAGAATAATGGAATAATAGTTTTCAGGGGCACTATATTACAGCTATCACTGAATTTTTATGGCAATTTATTTAAGAAAGAAAATTTATTCAAGGGTAGGTTTAGCAAAGTAATAATTCTCAAAGGCAGTATATTACATCTATCACTGAATTAAAACATTATTAATGGTTTAACAACGATTAACAAGTTGTTAAGATAACAGGAGTACAATTCCACACAGTTCCCACCACCAGAGTTTCACATCCCATCCCCTTCATTGGAAGCTCCCCTATTCTTTATCCCTCTGGGAGTATGGACCCAGGGTCATTATGGGGGAGCAGAAGGGGGGAGTTCTGGCTTCTGTAATTGCTTCTCCGCTGGACATGGGCGTTGGCAGCTGGATCCACACCCCCAGCCTGTCTCTGTCTGTCCCTAGTGGGGCAGGGCTCTGGGGAGGGGAGGTCCCAGGAGGTCTTCTGCCCAGGGAGCTCAGGATGTCAGCCAACCCTGTTGAAGAAGGCAGAAGATAAGCAAGAAGGAAGGGAGGAAGGAAGGAGGATAAGCTTGAATTTAGTTGTTACTGATTAAAGAGAATGGTTAGTAATAATGTGTTTTAGTAGAAAAGGAGTATGTATCACTTAGCTAAAACAAACTTTAATATGGTAGGTGCTAAAAAAAAACTCTTAGGAAAAGAATTAATCTTTTAATTGTAAATATTTTAGGGGTGGCTGGGTAGTGACAGAGCTGCTAAGTGCACATAGTGGGAAGCACATGACCACGCAAAGATCATAGTTCGAGCCCCCGGCTCCCCACCTTTGTGGGAGGGGGCACTTCGCAAGTGGCAAAGCAGGTCTGCAGGTGTCTGTCTTTCTCTTCCACTCTGTCTTCTTCCCCTCCTCTCTCAATTTCTTTCTGTCCTATCCAACAACAACAACAATAACAGCAGTAACAATAAAAATGGAAAGTAATGGCCACCAGGAGGAGCAGATTTGTAGTGTAGACACCAAAGCCCAGCTATAAGTCTGGAGGCAGAAAATTAAATGAATAAATAAATAAACAAATCAACTTAACCTAGGCTATAAAATGAAGAACAATTTTTCTGTAGAAGGAATCATTTTCCTCCATTTTCTCCCTCACCATCCTAATTTCAACAGGTCTGGCAGGCAATCATTTTCTCCTCAGTAGATGGGAACTCTGCCATACTACACAATTATTGCTTATATTTCACTCTCTCCAAACAAACATAGAGTTTCAAAAAAGTTTCACTCTGGAATGGCAGAAATGGGCTTAGACTAATTTTTTTGTTCTGGTTGGCAGAGACCTATGAAAAGCAGATGGAGATACACTGGCAATTAAAAAATATATATACAAATAACCTTTTTATAAGACTGGGACAGTTCTACATGCAAATATTTGATGTCTTAGTAGACACAATGAATATCAGTAAGTGTGTTCAAGAAAAAGACAGATTTGATATAGAACATTTTCAAGGGCTACTTGAAGCCAAGTCAGCTCCACTCTGGGTACCTGAACTCCTCTCCCCCAAGCAGCGCATTTTGGGAATGTGACTAGCTGTGTGTTGTTCAGGTTATAGTCACACGTATCTCCTCCTTGTGAATCTAAAAATGACAACAACCCTGCTATAGCTCAAACTGCCTCCCAGTCTGGCTACAAGGAATAATGGGTATCTGCTAAACTATGACTGTTTTTTCAGTAGGTACCATTCTATTAAGACCCTCCTACAAAATTCAATCTCCCTAAAACTTTCTAAGCATGATAATTAACACAGTGTTTACCAAAGGCTCATTTCAAGTCTCAACATTTAGAAACTATCATTTAAGAGAATGTTCTAATCAAGAGCCTGGCCCATCATTACCATTATCATTTAAATGAATAAAAAATATTTCTCATAGAAAAAGACAGTGGGAAGAATAAAATTAAAGAGATTTCAAACAATGCAAAATATTGGGCTGTCATGAAAGTCCTGGCATCCTCCCCACTAGGGAAAGAGAGAGACAGGCTGGGAGTGTGGATCCACCTGTCAACGCCCATGTTCAGCAGGGAAGCAGTTACAGAAGCCAGACCTTCCACCTTCTGCACCCCACAACAACCCTGGGTCCATACTCCCAGAGGGATAAAGAATAGGAAAAATATCAGGCGAGGGGATGGGAGATGGAGTTCTGGTGGTGGGAATTGTGTGAAGTTGTACCCCTCTTAGCCTATGGTTTAGTCATGGTTTCCTTATTATAAATAAAAAATAAAAACTTAAAAAAAAAAGTCCTGGCATGTTTACCTATTATTTCTCAATGCAAAAGTGAGTCCTTACCTTACTGACAACCCAGAGTGTTTGGGAAAGGCATATACTGGACCCTCCCCTCCCCAGGGCCCTGCACCACTAGAGAAAGATGGAAACAGGCTGGGGGTGTGGAGCTACCTGGCAACACCCATGTCCAATTTTATCAGGACCCATAGAAGAAAGGAAAGACACTTGGAAGTAGTAATAGGTGTATATGTGACTCAGAATGGAAAAGAAGACAGGACTATAGGGGGAATTAAATGGCATATATATATATATATATACACACAGTTATGGAAGGAATAGTCAACCCGTATCTGTGACCTTAGGAGAGCTACTGCAGTTTCCAGTGGAGGGAAGGGGGACACAGAATTCTGATGCTAATGGTGTAGAATTAACTACAAATCTAATACACCAGAAACTACACTTTTAGCAAATGCCTCCTTCATACATGCTATAGTCTGAAAAACACCAGTTACCAGTGTCTATAATATACTTCAGGTGTTCTGGCCAAGTTAGAGACCATCTTCACTTCTCCCTGCTAATTCTAATTATCATAGTCTCACCAGTCTATCTTGGCGTTACTCTCGATCGCACTCTGTCATTTCACGAACATCTCATAAAAACTGCAGCAAAGGTGGGCGCAAGGAATAACATCATTGCAAGACTGGCCAGCTCCTCATGGGGCGCGAGCGCTTCCACACTACGATCATCCTCTCTGGCATTATGCTATTCCACTGCAGAATACTGTGCCCCAGGATGGTTCCGTAGCCCCCATGTCCACTTGGTCGATTCCAAATTATATTCCTCCATGAGGATCATTTCTGGAACCATCCGTTCCACCCCGGTTCCATGGCTGCCAGTTCTCAGCAACATCGCCCCGCCAGGTATTCGTCGGGATGCGGCATCATCTAAGTTCATTTCCCACATCTACGCTCGACCGGACCTGCCAATATAGGCGGAGATCTTCGCCCACCCTGTCCAACGCTTGACGTCTCGTCACCCAATCTGGTCCCCTACGCCTACACTGAACTTCTCTGTTCCAGACTCTTGGAAACAGAGCTGGCAGTCAGCTGAGGTAAAGAACAAACACCTCATCACAGACCCCTGCGAGCGTCAATCCGGCTTTGACCTGGCACGTTATGATTGGGCCCTCCTCAATCGCTATCGAACAGGCCATGGCTGGTGCACCGCTATGTTCCATCGTTGGGGAGCCAGAGACGACCCGAACTGCCCCTGCGGCTCCAGACAGACTATGACCCACATAGTCAATGACTGCCACCTCTCCAGATTCAAAGGAGGTCTCGAAACTTTACATCAGGCTCAACCTGATGCTGTTGACTGGCTACGGAAGAAGGGCAAATGCTAGACGAAGAATAGTCTCACCGAAACTTGGTGAACTGAGAGCGGACCTTGGCTCTCCATCATGCCACCTGCAGCTAGTCCTCGTCCACACTTGGTGAACTGGACCTGGCTCTCCATCATGCCACCTGCAGCTAGTCCTAGTCCATACTTGGCCCAAGTATCAGCATTCTCAAGTTACAGAGGAGGTCGTGATCCTTCTCTTTTCAGCATTTATTTTATTTATTCCATTAGATAGGGTCGGGATGGGAAAGAGGCCAGAGAAGCTCTCTGACATATGAGAGGCCTGGCTCAACAGGTGGGTCCTCATGCTTGCAACTCAAAGCCACCACCATGTCTCCCAGACCACACCATCCTTTCCTGCTTGTTGCTAAGGCATCACCAGTCTGGGCTGACCTCAGCTGGAAGGACAGAGATCCAGACAGAGAGACAATAAAGGAAATAGCAAAGCTTCCTCCAGTACAGTGAGAGAGTGCCTGCCCCTGGGTCCCCCCCACACACACACTGAGTGACTGTCAGCCTGTGTCCTGGAATGTTTCACTGCCTTCCACACAGTTCCTTTCAGCACTTGCTCACAGGGTTCTTGGTCTCACCACATAGCTAAGGCCATCCCTCCTCTTCAGCACCTTCACATCCTATGGAGACCCCTTTCACAGGTTATAAACTACCTCCACACCTGTGGCTGCAACTGTCTCACAGTTGACATTAAGTGGAACGACTTTATCCCTCAGATTCTGTCTTTTTGTCATCATCAGCTTATCACCGCTCCAAGCCAACTTTTTCTCAGAAATAGGGAGAGGGCAAAATACAGCACACAGCACTAAAGCTCCCTCCTGTGTGGTGAACTGTCCTGGTGAACTGTTGTGCAGGCCATGTCTAGTCTACCTTAGACATTTTTGAAACTCGAAAAGAATATCCTTAGTCCCTATGCAATTATGCAAAACTAAATCCGATGTCAATAAACCCAGACTTTCTCATTCCTGTGACTTGATAACACACACCACTAATGGAAAACAAATTGAATCAGAGTTTAGAGTTAAGACCCCATGTCACTTACAATTGGAACAAAACTGACTTGATTAATTAATCGCATTACAATGTCCTTCACTCAAACGTTTCCAGAGAACTAGAAGTTTGCATCTCCACTGTCTTAAAGGAGAGATTCCCTCATCATGGCAGAGTCACTGCTCCCTGGCTTCCAGAGAACACTAATTTAAACAATGACCCATACACAGAAAAGCTTCCTGAAATTCTGAAGTCCTTGAATACCATCTGAGCAAAAGATGACTAACACATCAGTGTTCTCCATTTCTGAGTCCATTCTGAGAAGGACATTGTGGCAAATAGCAAGCTCTCAAAAGGCATTGAACACTTCTCACTCAAAATCCCAAGAGAAATCCCAGGGCACAAGAGAGAAATCACCAGCAAAGTCTACACTTTGAATTTATTTTTTATAGACTACACACTTTGCTATTAGTGAGGACCCAGGTTCAAGCCCCTGGTCACCCATGAGAGCAGCGTGCAGAAAGGAAGCGTCATGAGTGATGGGACCCATCCTGCAGTGTCTCTTTCTCTCGGTATTTCTCCTCCTCTCTGTCTTGCATCCTCCAGGTAGAGAAAAGGTAAAGTAATAAATAAACAGATGATAGATAGATAGATAGATAGATAGATAGATAGATAATAGTTTGCTTAGAGTGGTGGAGCCACAGTTACAAATCCCCAGAAAAGTGCTAAAGTAGAATAAAAATGAAATGAACTCTTTATGATATTTGTGATAAGACCTGCAACACACAGTGACAGCTCACCTGGGTGACATGCCACTTTGCCATGTGGGGTAGCCCAGCTTGGGGCCTGACACCCACCACACTGAAGGGCATTTCAGTGCCATGCTCTCCTTTCTCTTTTGATACCTCCATCTCTCTCTCTCTCTGTCTCTGTCTCTCTGACTCTCCATCTGAAAAACAAAGACTAAAAAAAAGAATATTAACTCTGATTTAATATTGTACACTCCACTTTTTAAATACCATTGTTTATACTAAATGAAATGGATTCCTACAGCAAATGTTTCTGATCAGTAGCTAATTAAATCCATTTAAGACCAGCCTTTCAGCAAAATAGCAAGAAAATAAAATATAATATGATTATGAAACATGTTTAATCTGCTTTTTGGAGCTATTTTCTAGCTGTATGCAATGTGAACTTGGAAGGAACCTGTGAATAGTCGTTAGAGGTGATTCTCTCTCTCTCTCTCTCTCTCTCTCTCTCTCTCTCTCACACACACACACACACACACACAGAGTCACATTTCTTCATTCACAAGACATGACAAATTTTGATTTACAAAAATGGAACTGAACAGAAAAAAGAAAAGACATCTTGATGTAGCAACTGCCCTCTGTTCTGAGAAGTCTATCATGAAAGCTTCAGCACCACTGATGATGTACAGGGTAACAGGCATTGCGGGAGGGTATAAAAATATAGTCTTCTCCAAAAAAGAAACCAAATGGAGAACAGCTTCAAATATTCAGGAACAGATGTGGGCATTTCCATCCCTACAATGTTTTCTTTAATCTCCCAAGTGAGTTTTATTAACTCTTTCTTCCCTCTAACCGCAGCCATTGCAGCCACATGACAAACCACAGTGAAATTCAGTGGCTTAAACAACAAACATCTGGAGAGTCTGATTGTGAGCCAGGAGTTTGGAAGCACTGTGGCTGGGTGCTGTAGTGAGGTCTCGAGCTGGGAGCTGCACCCACTGACTGTGACCAGAGCTCACTCAGAGCCTCCACTGCCAACTGGCTGCTGCTTGCCATGGCCTTCTCCTCCACAGAGCTGTTTGAATGTCCTCTGTATTCCATTTCACATGAGCCCTGCCCATTGGGCGACCTCCCCAGCCTCATGGTCAGGGGCATTCTGGGGCTCATTTTAATGCACGTGATATAGAGCAGATACGGAAGTCGTGGTTACTGTTGGTTATGTGGGTCTTAGATTCACAAGGGTCTGGCAAAGGACTGGGGAGAAGCAGTAGGCTCAGTGGCAGGTGAGTAGTGGCATAAAGAGACAGCAGCAACCGTGAAGATGACTTTGGAATGTGGTCCCCAACTGAGGATGATATGATGGTGAAGATGTCTATGGTAAATCTTCACCATCATAGCAATATGATAACAGCAATACGGCGGCCAGAGGAATTAGGAAGCTGTGAGTATTTACATACCCCAAGACTGTGTGTGAACATACAATGTGTTTAGTGGATGCCCTGCTTCTCTGCCTTGAGAATTTCAGTGACTTTAGTCTACAAAAACCATTATCTGTGTCCTTGCTCCTTTTCCCTAACATTTATGCAAGATGGCACAGCAAGATTCGCTCCTGGCTTTGCCAGGTCTCTATTACAAATGCCAAGTCTTAAAAAAAAAAAAAAAAAAGTCTCAGCTTCTTCTCAAACAACCTTTTTTTTTTTTTTTTTTTTTTGCAACTGGCTCTCCTCCATGAAAACTTGGCCTAGAAAACCTCTCCTTCTGGAAAACTGCAGGCAGTACAGGAACTGGTGTCTGCTCTCCACCTGAGGTTCATCAATAACCAGACCCTCCCTGCTACCCGGACTTCAGAGCTCTCTTTCTCCTGTAGCCGCCATGTTGGTTCTCACTCCCTCATCATCTGCTTGTCCGTCTGGGCCAGAATCAGCACTGGGTCCTCATGTCACCACCACCCAAATGGAGCCTGACCCTTCTGTAGACAGTGTAGAACAAAAATATCACAGAGACACACGTGACACAAAAGACCAGTATACCTTGTTTACTTTGAGACAGGCTATTCTTACTTCTAGTACTTACTCACCATGTGGACTTCTATCAACTTTTACATTTGATAAACCATGAACTTAGGGAATATTCATATTAAGAAAAGCCTAACAGCCTATAGCTGCAGGATAAACATATTGGGCTATAATTGATATTTTAATTTTTAAAAAAGTAGTTGATTTCTTAATACCAAAATTCCTTGCCTATTTTATTTATTCAGTTATTTCTTTTCTCCTTCCCATCTGTGCCCTGCATATTTATTTCTATTTAACAATACCCAAGTGGTGGGATTTTGATGTAGTATATTTAGAAAACCAACTAGCCTCTCTTTTGTCTGCCATATTACTCCAGATGGAAATACACATTGGCATTCCATATATACCTTCTCAGTTACCTTCTGTTCACAGTGTGGTGCCAGTGAGGAATATGAAAACTGGAACTTTCCACCAATGGCAGACAATATAATTGAATTAGAGTGTTCCAATTTTTTCTGAATGGCATTGGGTTGCACTTTGCCATTTTTACTTTTCACTCTGAACTAAGTCAACTACTAAAGTCTCTGCATGCAAAACAATATTCAGCACACATTATGTAATATAAAAATGAGGGCTTTCATTTCCTATAATTTCCATCAGTTTTCCTCTTTATTGTTTCTTTCTTTCATACAGCATGTTGTTATCTTGCAGCCTGCTGTACTAGACTCCACACAGCATTGCTTTTGCTCTAAGTAGCATAGTGGGTGGTAGAGTAAGGTCATAGATACATGCTGACTCTGTGTCCACTAAAGAGAGAAAATGGAATGCTGAAATCACTACTTGGATTCCCAAACACCTCTACTGAGAGCTCTGTCACATAGTGTCACAACAGCATACAAACACACACACACACACACACACACACTTTGGCAAAAGAAAATCAGTTGTTCTCAATCAAATACCAGTCTTGTAATAGTTGGTCTTAGTCATCTTGGGACGTTATTACAAATTACTATGAACTGAGTGACTTAAGCAACAAACACTTATTTTTCATAGTTGTAGAAACTGACAAATTTGAAATCAATATCGCCAAGGTTAGACTCTACTGAGATCTCTCTTCATGGTTTGCACACTGACCACCCTTCCAGGTTGTCATCATGTGCTCACTGCTCTGTAGGCACATCCTCGGCAAATCATCTAAAACACTATGCTGTAGGACTATGTGAAAGCTTGGTGGAGCTTAGGGGAGCTCTCCCATCCTTGGATGGAGGTCTGGAAAGACACCCCACTTGTTAGCCTCTCTCCTTATAGAGATGAGCCAAGAAGGAAAAGTCTCCCAGACTCAAGTTTCTCCTTGTTAGTCTCTCAGGCTCACAGAAAGCCTATTGCCTCTCACACTTAGTTTCCCCTGCTAGCAGGCCACATGGTTGCCTGCTTTAGGGTTCACTCAGAGTTCACACATCCACTTCACCTTTTGATCATAAAGGAGAACACTCTATCATACACCCACAACACCAGGCAGTGAGACCCGAAATTCTATTCCCTTGTGCCCTTTGACATCTGTGATTTACAACAAGTTTTGTTTTTCTTCTTTTCTACCTCACATTACTGGTTTAACCCTATGATTCTCTCAAATGCCTTTGGATAATTAACTTGCCTGCATCATTGAGACTAATCATTTTGACCTTTATTTATCTCATCAATTCTTGTCATACCAGCCCCCTGTCATAGGGGCAAGCTGACCTTTAATAAATATGTAATCTCTGACATGTGTGAAAAATGTCCATTGTTTAACTCAGTATAAAAACCTGTACTCTTCTCCCAATAAATGAAAGTTCCCACCAGAATATGCCCCAATGCCTTTTTCTGAGTCACAGAGCCTCTAGAGCCAGTGAGGGAGGGTCAGAGGCTTACCCCCTGGTTGGAGCCACTCCACGTGAGCCCCAGCACTATGCAAAATATGTAGTGATGATTGTTCTGCAGATAAGAGAACTGGGGCCTGTGACCTTTGATTTATTGGTCCAGGGTCACACAGTTCCTGATAATGCTGGAATGTACTCACAGCCAAATAATCTCAATGACCTTGCTTGGGTTCCTCTGTCTATACCCATCAGACTGGCCTGTGAAAGCCCACTGAGCTCAGCATGTGACTGAAGGCCATGTTGCCATTGTGGCTACAGCTCTCAGAAACTGTTCAAAGGCAGAACCTTCCTCTCTGAGGCTGGGGGTGCAGACCTACCTCCAGAAGTCACCTCCAGCTCCAAGTTTCTGTTGGGCTTTGTTCTCATGTGTCATGGTAGAATTAGTGATGGACACTTTGGAAGCTCAAGGGAGAGGGACTCTGGGAGTCCACAGCCCTCTGCATACATTACAGCAACAAGGCACCCTCATCTGGAATGGTTCCTCTGGCATCCTCTGATATGTCTCCCTTAGCCTTGGGGCGTGGTCTGCCTTGTGCCTTTCCACCACCACTGCTGCTTCCAGTCATACTTTCCCTCCTCTAAGCATCTGCACAACAGAAGCTGGTCTCACATCTCCTGAATGTTAACCTTCCTAGCAGAGAAAAGTCAAATAAAGCCCCCCACCCCCACCTCATTCATTTTCCCCTTCCAATAGGACCTGGAAGCTCACATTTGCATGCAATTTTCAGTGAACAGAACTGAAAGATTCAGGTGAAAAAGAGGGGGCTATAACCAGTTGCTATGACAACAGCAAAATATAAAATGGCATAGCAATTCACAGGACAAGCTCTTAAAATTACATAAATTTGAATTATTACCAAAAAAACACATTTAAAATGACATATACTAAAATGACGGGCCAACTGAAAAAAATGAAGTGCATCACATAAATAAATCACCTTGACTTAATAATGACATATGCACAATTTTAGTCCTCAAGAGAACATGAGAAAGAAGGAAAATTGTAATTGTGGCACTTCTGTAAAGTTACGTGTCAATCAGACTGATCCAGCCAGAGCCATGTTAAAGTCCCCTGTGGCTACCACAGCTCTCCGGGAGTGAAGTCACAATGAGACTGCAAGGCAACAGAATGGAACAGAAGTGTTTGCCTTCCACAGTTAACACTGAGGATGACTACTTCTGTCCTCAAGGTCTCTCTCACTGATGCTACACTCATTTATACCCTTCCTTGTACTCAGTTCTTCTTCTCTTTGTCGTGCAGAAAGCATTCATCCCTCTGCTTTCTGTGCATTTATGCAGGGCAAGCACCAGATGGCTTCACTCTTACATGGAGTACAAATAACAAATGGACTTTCAAAAGGGATAGTCACAGCAAAGTCAACCCTTCCGATCAGTGAAAGCTGGTGGTTATCCGTGGGAATGGGGAAAGGAAGCAGGGGCAGACAGAACAGTGTCTTTAGGGGACCAGGCAATGGTTCACTAAGTGGAGTGCCAAGGTTACCATGGCAAGGACCCAGGCTCAAGCCCCCATCACCCACCTTCAGGGGAGAAGGTTCATAAGTGATGAAGCAGGGCTGCAGGTGTCTCTCTGTCTCTCTCCCTAACTTCCCCCTTCCCTCTCAATTTCTCTCTGTCTCTATGCAAAATGAATTAATAGATTTGATAAAGTTTAATTTTTTAAAATGGTGTCTTTGATGTAGTGGCTCAGAAACTCAGTGGTCAGTGTGGTGACACACACACACAAACACACACACACACACACACACACACAGATGTGCAGCTCCACCCCTAAAGATCTGTGATAATGCACAGCCTTCTAGAATCAGTGAAAAAGTAAAACTAAATGTCTCCTGGATTTATATTTCAGGCCCTCCACAGTTTAGTCTAGACACTCCTTCCAATCCCATTCTCCCCTGCTAGTCACATATGCTATACTAGGAATTCACTCTCTACCATACCAGGACTCATTCATAATATTTCTGTTCCACAGCACCCTTCAGCTAGAATACCCTGCAATCTTGTCTCTCCATGTCCACATCCCATGCACCCATGCTTCACAGACTATCTGATTTAACTCGTGCCCCTTTGTTGTGGCATCAGCTTGGGAAGTAGATGACTTATCACTGTGCTATGTTGCCACTTGGGTATGCAGACATGGTTTCTCTTTGTGAGATGAAGCTCTTGGGATATTTATAGCAAGAAAAGCAGAGTTAGCACTCAAAATAAAAGCAAAGGTGAAAGAGTAAAGACAATCAGGACTGGCTGACCGAGGCTTTATATTCATATAACTGACATTTTTATTATTATCATTTATTGTGGTGTCACGAGCTGGAGGGGTACTCTGTCTTCTTTCTCCCTGTCACTCTTTCTCCCTCTCTCTCCCCCTGTCTCTTTCTTTCTTCCTGTCCCTCTCTCTCTCTCTGTCTCTCTCCCCATCTCTTTCTCTCTCCCTGTCTCTCTCTTTCCCTGTCTTTCTCTCTCCCTGTGTCTCTCTCATGAAACTATCTCATATGAAATAAATAAAACACACCTTTATAAACTAATGTGCCACTGCAATCAGCTTTCAGCTCTAGCACTTCTCAAATAACACGAGCTTGGGCAAGTTACTTAACCACCACTCTCCCACTTTCCCATCTGAAAATGAAGTCATGAGGCTGCCTGTACAACAGGGCTCTTGTGAGGATCCCACGGAATAATTTAAATACAGAGAACCAGAGTGCTGGCCATTATTAGCACTGCATAGTCATCACTGCAGAGAACTCCTTTCACTTCTCTTGGACAAATACGGCGTGAAACCAAAAATACTAATCATAAACACCTTGTTTTTTGTATTTGTTTGTTTCATGGTAGATAGCAAGGAAAAAATGATACAGAGAAAAGTATTCAACTTTTAAGATTTAGAAGGATCTAATACTAACACACCATACAATTCTAACACTCAGAGCCCTGTTCCAGGGAGCACATTCTATGCTGTGGTTCTAGATATAAACAGAAAAGAAGTGACTTCTATCTGCCATGTGACAGATGCTGAGAACTGAGACTCTGGTTATAGATTTCACTAGCCAATCTGATGGGGGCTCAGTCTTCCTGCCAACAGAAAAGTTGTAGCTTGGCTTTGGTTTCTGTGCTAGCACTTTGATCAGCACTTCTTTGCAGAGCCCTGTGGACCCTCACCCTGCTGCCCCGGCCAGCAGGGCGGTGAGCAGGGGCTAGGAACCCAATGAGACCTGAAATGATAGGGACAAGAGACGCGAAGAACGAGAGCAAGTCAAGTTTCTGATCAAGCTCTAAATTTTATTGTGAACACAGGCATTATAAGGCTTTGGGGAAGGAGGGGGAAGTGCTGGAGGAGGGGAAGGGGGAGCAATCTTCAAAGAGGAATGTTCCTTGCAACAAATGGCAGGAACCAAACTGTGTGTTGACTCACTTGTTTTGACTCACTTGATTACTGATAAATGGTTTACCTAAGGGGAAATGGCCTGCCCAGGGGGGAATTAACATTTGTCTTGAGGGGTTCCGTTGTCTCAAAGCTTATCATCTATAAAGCAGAGAAATGGCTCCTGGCACCCTGCGCCCAGCTCATTACTGCTTTACCCTCTCATCATCTTGACCATTACTCTAGCTCAGAGAATGTCTGAGGAAAGGTTTCTCTGAAAGACTTGACAGGTACCTTCATGACCTTTCATGAAGCAAGCTGGTGGGGTTGATAGCTTCCTGGGATGATTTTTTTCCCTGTAGAAAGTCAAAAAGGCAAAGTCAATTCCATTACACTCTTACTTAGGCCTTCGAACCGGGATCCTGACGCCGGTCCTTGAGCTTAGCGCCACCTGTGCTTAACCCGCTGTGCTACAGCCTGACTCCCAGTATTTTTTTTATAACAGCTTTGTAGCAACGTAATTCATATGTAATAAAATTTATCATTCTAAAATTCAGTGTTGTTTTAATATATTCATAACTTTGTATAAACAGCTCTAATATTAAAAATTTCCATCATTTCTAGAAGAAAGTCTCTAGGCAGTTCTGGTAAGAGTCATTCTGTACTGCACAGCCTGTAGAAACCACTTACCAAATACACGCCTATATGAACTTCCTCTGAGAACAGGAAGCACTCCCAAAACATATTAACCTGATCCCCAAAGCAGGAATGGACTTCACCAAAAAAAGAAAAATATAGACCTACATCCCTGATGAACACTGATGCAAAGATCCTCAACAAAATCCTAGCTAATCAAATCTAACAACATATTAACAGAATAATCCACCAAAACCAAATGGGATTCATCTCTGGGAGACAGGGATGGTTCAACAGCTGCAAGTCATCAGAAAGAAGGATAAAAATCACATGACTTTATCAGTTGATGAAGAAAAAAAATCATTTAACAAGGTCCAACACCCATTTATATAAAGATCCTTAGGAAATTGTGAGAGGACAGAAATTCCACCAACATAATAAAGGCCATATATGACAAACTCATGGCTAGCTGGCATCATTCTAAATGGGGGAAAAGTGAAAGCTATGGTGTCCTTCCCTTTCCCCTTTTCTATCTCTGTCTCTCTCTTTTTCTATCTGGAAAAAAAATGGCTTAGAGCTCTAAAATCCGGTGACAGCAACAATAGAAAAATAAAAACAGATTCCTTAACAGACATATAATATCCAAATGTTTTCACCAATTCTATAAGCTGTCTTTTCACTCTATGAATTGCTTCCTTTGATTGACTTTCAGGTATTAAATAGCTTCACAACCCTGCAGTAAATCCCAATTAGTCATGGAATATTATCTTTTTTATTTGTCATTGGGTCTGGGTTGCTAGTATTTTTTTTCATGTTATAATCTCTACACTCATAAGGGATATTGGTGTATATGGTCTTTACCTGAATTTTTTGAAATTATACTTGTCTCATAGAGTTAGAAAATAATTCTCTGGGGTGGGGGTGGGGTCTAGCAGTAGTGCAGCAGGTTAAGCGCACATGGTGTGAAGCACAGGGATCGCACAAGGATCTGGGCTCGAGCCCCCGGCTCCTCACCTGCAGGGAGGTCACCTTACAACCGGTGAAACAGGTCTGCAGGTGTCTATATTTCTCTCTCCCTCGCTGTCTCCCCTCCTCTCCCAATTTCTCTCTGTCCTATCCAACAACATTAATGGCAACAATAACAATAACGACAACAACAAGGGCAACAAAATGGGAAAAATGCCCTCCGGGAGCAGTGGATCTGTGGTGCAGGCACTGAGCCCCAGTGACAACCCTGGAGGCAAAAAAAAAGAAGGAAAGAAAGAAAGAAAGAAAGAAAGAAAGAAAGAAAGAAAGAAAGAAAGAAAGAATCCTCTTATTTTGGGGGATTGAGGGATATAAAGAATTGGTATTAATTCTTCTTTAACATTTATAGAATTCACCAGTGAAGCCTTCTGGGTGTGAGTGAGACATGTTTTATGACTCAGCATATGGTCTATCTAAAAATGTTCTTTGTGCACTTGAGAGAATTTGTATTCTGCTACTTTGATGTAGAATTTTTCCTATATATCTCTTCAACCTGGTTGTTTTGTATATAGAATTGTTGAAGTTTCCCTCTGCCCTTGTTGTTTTATTGTTGTAGTTATTATTGTTGTTATTGATGTCGTTGTTGTTGGATAGGACAGAGAGAAATGGAGAGAGGAGGGGAAGACAGAGAGGGGGAGAGAAAGACAGACACCTGCAGACCTGCTTCACCGCCTGTGAAGCGACTCCCCTGCAGGTGGGGAGCCGGGTCTCAAACCAGGATCCTTATGCCAGTCCTTGCATTTTGCACCACCTGTACTTAACCTGCTGTGCTACTGCCCAACTCCCGGTGGTAGAGTATTCTGAGAGGCAGAAAACGATACTACTAGAACATTTATAGGTTTGTAAACCAGTTTCCTCAAAAATACATAAAAACTATTATTAAAAATAAATAAATGACATGTAACATCATTGATATGGTAAACCATAGCCACTGTAGTGTTCGTTAGAAAACAACAACTTATTCAGCTCATAGCAGCATTACAGCCTTTACCAACTTGTGCCCCTCCCTTTGTCCCCAGCCACTGGAGGTCACAGTTTGTTCGTTCCTGTGATTCCACACATAAGTAATGAGGAAACTCTCACGAAAGACATGTCTCTGATATCTGATGACTGTAAAAAATGGCGACTAATCCCTAGTACTGCAAAAACGGTATCATCTGTTTTCCACCTACACCATGCCTCAGCCTCGCGTGAGCTTAATGTGCAGCTTGGCGATACGAGAATCCAGCATGAAGCCCAGCCAGTCTATCTTGGCGTTACTCTCGATCGCACCCTGTCATTTCACGAACACCTCATAAAAACTGCAGCAAAGGTGGGCATGAGGAATCACATCATTGCAAGACTGGCCAGCTCCTCATGGGGCGCGAGCGCTTCCACACTGCGATCATCATGTCTGGCATTATGCTATTCCACTGCAGAATACTGTGCCCCAGGATGGTTCCGTAGCCCCCATGTCCACTTGGTCGATTCCAAATTATATTCCTCCATGAGGAAATGCCTGTACGATACAGGTTTCTGTTCACCCCACACCCCTGATACTGTGGTCATTTAGTTAAAAACAGAAGGGGGAATTGTTGGTATGTTTCATATTGGTTTGCTCCCCTTCTCCCCCACCTCTGAGAGAATTGGTTTGGCCCTTGCTAGTTTCACTCCCCGCTTTCTCCCCGCCCCTTATGCTAAGGTCGTGCAGAGTCCCAGCAGCAGCTGTGGAGGAAGAATGATGGGGAAGCACATGGTGTGGTGATTTGCCCGTTCGTGAATAAAGATTAAACTGCAGCTTCTCGGCCCAGCCATGTGTCCCCGAGTCTCTGTCTCTGTCTACCGCCACGAAGCTAGCCTGACCTGCTGGAGCCCCCGAACATTAACAACAGGTAACTGACTGCCTTCGAAACCCAGATTGTAAGGGCTTCGGAATCTGGAAGTGAGAAGTGGGCATAGTGTCAAATCGGAGGGAAGCTTTTGTTTTTAATATTTATTTTTTTTCCCTCTTGTTGCCCTTTGAGGGAAGCTCTTGTATCTGCTTAGTGGCAGCACTGATCAAACTTACCTGGTATAATCATGTATTCCCCCGCGCACACCAAACTGCTTGCCGAACCACTCCAGACACAGAGGGAAGCGCCAGACATCTGATCCAGAAATCCCCGAGGCAGCACTCGGACTGTCATCTAAGGCAGTGCGGCTGCCAGTGAGATCCTTCCTGGAAGAGGCGGCCGCTTGTGCCTCCACCTGTCAGTGGACAGTGCTACCCTCACCTCTTTCAACAGCATCCAGATACATAAACCTTGTCTAACTTGCCCCAAGGTGTCTGCTCACTCTGAATATGCAATTGACATTTGTCAGTTCGGTGAATTTCCATAAAGACAAAGAAGAAAATGAAGACCAGTTGGTTAAAATACAGAAAGTTCCCACAAAAGTAAAACTGACACCTGCCTTGGGATGATGAGTTCTCTCAAACATATACCTCATTTCTTCAACAACAAAACCTCCACAGTGCAGAAAATCTCCCAAGAAGAAAACATGACATGCCCTCTGCATCATCCTGAAAAGCAAACTACCTCTTGAGCTGGATATGAAGACTGGTGTGCATCAGCTCCCAAAGCACTACTGGAACAACTGCCTCAGCTGAGCAAAGGGAACACTGCTGACACCAGCGCCCAGAGCCAGCATCCTAGGACGGGAGTCAGTATCTGCTGACACTCTAAATATTGGGAGAAAAACTGAAAACACTCAAATAGCTACATAAAAACAGACACCTGAGAGAAAACACACAGACCAAATTACGAATGCTTAACCAATTACATCGCCAATGGGACTGGAGAGTGGACGACTCCACTCAAATCACTGTGAATAAAGGCAGTAGAGCAAACCAAAAAGTGCCCCGAGTACAGGCCTCGCACCTTCCAGAGAGCAGAATGATTCCTGCCTCATTATACCTGAGTCGCATCCATCTGTGAAGCCCCACAAAACCGAGCAAACCAGTCCACTGAAACGTGTGGGTACAAGTGGTGCTTGAACCAAGCAGCCCAGGTACCTGCTTCATTCATCCACACAGACGAATTCTGGCAGAGTCTGGGTCTCCAACTATGAAGTGTGGTTGGAGATTATTTTCCCAGCTTTTATTAAACATAAGACTTTGACCATGGCAGTCATTTCTCCCAGATTTTCAGAATATGTCTCATTTTTAAAGTTTCATTATTACAAAAACTGTCCTATTTTGCAGACAAAAAATATGTAGTTTTCCCAGTGACAGTATGAAAGAGAGGGTGGCTGCTCACCAGGTTGCCTCTGGGGGAAAAAGAACCACAAACTGAAAAAAGAAGGTAAGTAAAGAAGTGAATGTGAGAGATCCAGAGCCCAGAAGTTCAGGGGAGCAATAATCATGTAACATCACTGTAAATAAGAATTGATTGCATGCGTGTAACTTTAACACAAAGAAGAGTCGCATGTCTTGATAACTTTGGTTAGTTTTTTACCAGAGCCCTGCTCAGTTCTGGCTGATGGTGGTGCAGGGGACTGAACCTGAGACTTCGGAGCCTCAGACAGGAGAGCTGAAAGGGGAATGGCCTCCTAACATGCCACTTTGAGTTACAGGTAACTGAGGAGCAGGAGACTCAGGAAAATCTTCCTACCCATATTTTACCTGCCTACAAGAATTAAACTAGGAAGCCTAAGAAGGATGGTGAGCCTGGCTATAAAAAAAGCTACCTTGGGGCTGGGTGGTGGCTCTCCGGGCTGAGTGCACACGTCACAGGGCACAAGCACCCAGGTCCCAGCCCCCAGTCCCCACCTGCCGGGGGACAGCTTCACGAGTGGTGCACGTGACTAAACACACACCCTGCTCATGGAAATTGCTTTTCCCTGTTTTCTTTGTCTTTTTGTTTTTTAAGAAAATATATATGTATTTTTAGTGATGGAGAAAAAGATATACAGAGAGCAACCAGTGCCCTGCCCATCTCTGGCCTATGCTGGAGCTGGGAATTGCACCTGGGACTCTGGAGCCTCAGGCAAGGCAGTTTTTTGCATAACCATTAAGCTGTCTCCTTAGTACCCCCTTCCCCCTCTCCTTCTTTCTTAAAGAAGGAATCAGCCTGATTAACATCACCTGGGGACCTCACACATACCTGGAAGCTGGCTGGATAATTGGCCTGAATCTAATGTCTTTTTTTTTTTTTTTGAATCTTGACAAATACCTAGTAACAATGTGAAGCAAATTACTTAGATATATTTTATTTGTTTACTTTTGATAAAATCTGTATACAAGTACAACATACAGGATAGAACCAAATTTACACACTTGTAAGCTTATCAACAATTAATATACCTCTCTAGCTGCCACTTAGGTCAAGAAATCAAACATTACACCAGCTTCTCAGAAAATCCCTTTGCCTTTGGGTGCATGGCACACAGAGTGAGGGTTACTCCACTGGCTTGTTATTAAGCCTCTCCAGTAGCAACTTATCTTTCTGCATAAGGTTTTCACATGTTTCTCTACACTCATTACTAAGTTAATGTTTTTAGTTCCAGCAGGAAAGATAGCTCAAAGGGGAAAGCATTGCACTTAATTATAATGTAAATAGTATCATTCATAAATTTTGTTTTATGTTTAATGTTTTCTTCTTCTAGCGTTTGCCCTTCTTCCGTAGCCAGTCAACAGCGTCAGGTGGAGCCTGATGTCAAGTTTCGAGACCTCCTTTGAATCTGGAGAGGTGGCAGTCGTTGACTATGTGGGTCACAGTCTGTCTGGAGCCGCAGGGGCAGTTCGGGTCGTCTCTGGCTCCCCAGCGATGGAACATAGCGGCGCACCGGCCATGGCCTGTTCGATAGCGATGGAGGAGGGCCCAATCATAACGTGCTAGGTCAAAGCCGGGTTGATGCTCGCAGGGGTCTGTGATGAGGTGTTTGTTATAATAAAAATAAAATTGGATGCTTCATTGAATATGTGTTTTAATTTATATACTAACTCTAACACTTTACCGATCCTTTTGTGTGTGCTACATAACAAATTGTCACCTGTGAATAAGGTCTTATTTCCTTGACACTTCCGTCAGTTCTCTCTCTCTCTCTCTTTCACTCTCTCTCTTCCTCCATTTCTTTCTTCCTCCCTTTTGTGCTTGCTTCTCAAATAGAGAGAGAGAGAGAGAGACCACAGCACAATTTCCTTCACTGTGGTGGAGGCTGAGCAAACCTGGGAAAGTATCATATTACCTGAGTGAACAGCTTCACCAGCCCTCTACCATTTCCTTTATAAATGGTTTACTGGACACATAAAGATTTACAAGAAGTGGTTGTTACATGGATACAGTTTCTCTCTCCCCAGGATAGGTGTCTGCGTACCAGTTTCACCACCAGTGTGAAACTCCCCGGCAACTGTGCACAGGCCTCACTCCCGGCACACCCAATCCTTAGCTCGCGGTAACACCAAATCTAGTTCACATTTCCCCCATGTTTTATCTTTCTTTCCCTGCCTTTTAAGATATGCCTATAAGTAAGATCATATGAGATTCATGCTTCACCTTCTGGTCAACTTCACTAACACAATTCTTTCAAGTTCCATCCAAGAGGAGGCAATGGCAATGATTTCTTCACTTTTAATGCCTGAATAGTATTTTATTGTGTGTGTTTATACCACAGTGTTCTTAGCCACTCATCTGTCATTGAGCATCTGGGTTGCTTCCATGTTTGGACTATTACAAATAATGTCACCATGAATACAGGTATACACAGATTTCTTTGGGTCGGTCATAGAAAGGTAGAAATTACACAGGGGGCAAAGGAGCCTTTCTACACTGCTGTAGGAAGGTGAATCTGCCCAAGCCCTGTGGATGAACGAACACTGAAACAAAACTGCCTTGTGGCTCAGTGATCTGTCTCCTGGGGCCCTTTTCAAAGAAAACATGGAGCCAGAAGGGAGAAGGGAGTTGGCTGCCCTGCAATGCATGCTTTAGGCCTGTGGTTGTTACTGTTTTCATAGTATGCACTTCGGAATGGACTGATCCTTAATGACATAGACTAGTAGTTTACTTTTTAAATTCTTCATAGTGGTTTCAAGCTGTATTGAGACTGGACTGTGCAGTAGAGTGACACGTGCGCTTAGGCTAGGCATGTAAACTTTCTAACTTACTTGTAGCTTCCCAACATGACCACTTCATCTTTGAGTTAAAAATTTTGGTTAGAACCCTTTGAAGCAGTTTTTTTCTGGTTTGTAAGGGCTCCTATTTGCATCTCAGCAATTCTAACTTATTTCTCAAAAATAAAAGAAATTCAAGTGTGTGCTGACATTGTCTACATGAACATTAGTGAGCTGTCATATTTAACTGCCCCCTCCCACAACATACATCAGAGTTAACTCTCAACACGAAAGCCATAACAACTGCTGTTAACTAACTTGAGTAATAGTTGTGAGTATAATAAGTTCTGTGTGAGTATAATAAGGGAAGGGCAGGACTCTGGAGAGGTGAGGTTCTGGGATATACTGGTGAGGTCGCCTTCCCAGGGAGAAACTTTAGCTCTTTTTTTTTAGTATTATATTTGTATATATTTATTGGATAGAGACAGCCAGAAATAGAGAAGAAGTGGGAGGAAGAGAGACAGAGAGACACCCGCAGCCCTGCTTCACCACTTGCAAAGCTGTTCCCCCTGCAGGTGGGAATGGAGGTTGGGGGACTCAAACCCGGGTCCCTGCACATTGCAACACGTGCACTTAACCAGGCGAGCTGCCACCACCACCACCCAGCCCTCGATGTACATTCCTTGAAGGAGTTATGCCCAAATACTGCCACCCTGCAGGTGAGGACTGGGGCCTGACATATGGTTTCTCGCACTTTGTAACATATGCACTCAGCCAGGCACACCGCCATCCAGCCCAGAAACTCTAGTTATTAGCTAATATATTCATTCTTAGTCCATTACAGGATTCTCTCCAGGGTCATTCTGTCAGACTCTCCAGCCAAGCTCCACACCAATCTGCCCACTATAGCTCATCATCACCTGGTCTCCTAGGAGGACCCTGTCCAGAGTAATCACCTCAGCATCTAAATTTAAACCCATCAAACCTCTCTGAGTCCCCCTTTCCCTCAGTCCTTCAGAGTTCTCATTCTACAAGACATCTCAGACAGGATATCTTTCTACTTGGACACATTCTGAGAGACGCAGAAAGCCTCTCAGCTCTACCTTCACATCCCTGCACAGGGCCCTCAGGGCACCACCACAGGCCGGCAGCTCAGAGAGGACCATCTACTCTCCTCACCGTCTACACACATCATCTGTCAGAGTGCTGCTGCTAACTCGGGGAAGGCCCCATCTGCTCTGCAGGCAGTGCTGCTCTTTGTCTCCCCCCAGCTTCGTTGCAGTGCAGTTGACAGACAGAAGTTGTGAGCACTGCGGGCATGCAGGGAGATGGCATGGTGTGCATTCACACATATCAGGAAGGGACGGCGACAATCACACTAAAACACATCCCTTGCTTCACACAGTCACTCCTGCATGTGAGTGATCCCAGGGTGATCAGGAAGGGATGGCGACAATCACACTAAAACACATCCCTTGCTTCACACAGTCACTCCTGCATGTGAGTGATCCCAGGGTGATCAGGAAGGGACGGCGACAATCACACTAAAACACATCCCTTGCTTCACACAGTCACTCCTGCATGTGAGTGATCCCAGGGTGATCAGGAAGGGATGGCGACAATCACACTAAAACACGTTCCTCGCCTCACACAGTTACTCCTGTGTGTGATTGCTCCCAGGGTGCTTAGGATGTGCTCTCTGAGATATCAGTCAGATCACTGATGTGGTGACCCACAGCCCCCTTACTGTGCATTAGAAAGCAAGAATTTATCCAGCTGGTAGCAATGCCACAGCCTTTGCCAATTTCTCATCCCTTCCTCTGCCCCCTACCATAAACTGGAGGTCACCGTTGGTTCTGTTCCTATGAGCTCAGCTTTAGATTCCACAGGTAAGTAAATGATGTGGCATTTGTCCTTCTGGGTCTGGTCTTTCCCTCACTTAGCATAAGGTCTCCCAGGTCGTTCCTGTGAGAAGTGGCAAGGCGCCTGTTTTCCTCCAGTGGACACTTTTCTACTGCCCGTGTGTTCTCTGCGTTCACCCGCCATGCTGAGCGCTTTTCCACTTTGGTCACACATTATGACCTAAAGTTCTTAAAATCTAGCTGCCCTGTGGCATTCAAACTAACTCAGAATTGGGGACTTGTTCAAGAACTTGTGAAGTCCCTGTAGGGGACTCCAGAGTACTCAAAGCTGAGGACACGACTGTGGAATATCTCTCCATGAGAGTTCAGTTCAGTTCATCCAAGTTTGACCTCATCACAGAACCTCAACTGTCATGGCAAAGAGAACAATGAGCTAATCCAGTGGTAAACTGAGTTCCAACAGGTGGGTCTCACACTATTCCAAAGGAGGCTCTTTTTATCTTTCATACACTTGTCATTGGTGATCCATCTCAAATCAAAACTCACTCACCCTCACCTATACTATATGTGCTCTTTATTCTGTATCTCATCTTTCATCCAAAGAACTCAACAAAAGAAATGCCTAAGACCTAAGAGATAGTTACTCAAGAGCAGATGAATTAGTCAGAAAAGCTTAAAATTATTTTCTTTCTTTTTGTAAATATTTATTTTTAAGTTTTTTATTAATGATTTTGTAATAATTTACAAGATTATAAAATAACAGAGGTATAATTCTACACAGTTCCAACCACCAGAGTTCCATGTCCCATCTCCTCCATTGAAAGTTTCCCTATTCTTTATCCCTCTGGGAGTCTGGACCAAAATTCTTTTTTGGGGTGCAGAAGGTGGGAGTTCTGGCTTCTGTAATTGCTTCTCCAATGGACATGCTTAAAGTCGGATATGCCTTAAATATTAACTCTTCTTTCAGACACCAAGTTCCAGATGCTACCAAGACGTCAACCAGACTTCCCTGGACAGATGACCCTTCAATCTGTGCTGAAACCCCACTTCCCCAGAGCTTCACCCCACTAGGGAAACAGAGAGACAGGCTGGGAGTATGGATCCACCTGTCAATGCCCATGTTCAGCGGGGAAGCAATTACAGAAGCCAGACCTTCCACCTTCTGCATCCCACAATGACCCTGGGTCCATGCTTCCAGAGGGATAGAGAATGGGAAAGCTATCAGGGGAGGGGGTGGGATACGGAGTTCTGGTGGTGGGAATTGTGTGGTAATTTGTCAGTGTTTCCTTTTTATAAATAAAAATTATATATATGTGTGTGTGTGTGTGTGTGTGTGTGTGTGTGCGTGCGTGTGTGTGTCTGATATAGCAATGCACAGTTTCAAACTCTGTGGATCAAAGATGAATACAGAAAAAAATGAAAGAATTTTATACTCAAAGTGTACACAATCTACTAGCATGGTAATGGCCAAGGGAGAAAAGGAAAGAACCAAGGCAAACAGGAAGAACAGAAAGGAGTAGATTTAACCGTAGGCCGGGGAGCTGATCTATGGGCTTTACTCTGTAACTTAGAACTCTAGCATTGGTAGGAAGACAGTGACACAGGCCTGCTCAACATACAGACCTAACCCTAGGAGAACAAAGACAGAAACATGCACACATGACTTGAAAAAGCACGTCTCGGGGTCAGGCGGTGGTGCAGCGGGTTAGGCACATGTGGCGCAAAGCACAAGGACCGGCGTAAGGATCCCGGTTCGAGCCCCCGGCTCCCCACCTGCAGGGGAGTCGCTTCACAGGTGGTGAAGCAGGTCTGCAGGTGTCTGTCTTTCTCTCACCCCTCTCTGTCTTCCCCTCCTCTCTCCATTTCTCTCTGTCCTATCCAACGATGAACAACATCAACAATGGCAATAATAATAACCACAACAGGCTACAACAACAAAGGCAACAAAAATGGGGGAAAATGGCCTCCTGGAGTGGTGGATTCATGGTGCAGGTGCCGAGCCCAGCAATAACCCTGGAGGAAAATTTTTAAAAAAGCATGTCTCTTCACACATCACTTCAGGAAATGTTTGGTTTCTAGATTTTAAAAATCAGAGTAGAGGAGAGGATTCAGAACCACTTAAAACTCCTAGAAAAACCATGGTCAATGACTACTATAAAACCTGCACTAAAAGAAACCATTTGTCTGGTAATTTGCCTCCATTTTGGAACTTGTGCTTATTGGACTAAGAGCACCCTCTCTTCTGTACTTCAAGAAAAGTAAATAAGAAGAAGAATAGCTTATATGGAGGACTCATAGGTTAAGGTGCACTAAAGAAGACAGACAACAGACAATAGAGAGAGAACACATCCTAGAAACCGTAAGAGAAAGCACATTGTTCTCTTTCAATAAAATCAAAGATCAACAGAGAACTGGGGAGAAGTTGGAGCATCATTTAGACCCCCTCACACACACACTTTGCCAGGTCGACATAGGACAGCCCGTATTGGGTGGCCTTAGTGTGGTTATTTTTCCAGCTCTCCAGAAGAGACAATTGAAAGCTGATTTAGCTTTCCTTCTAGTTTTAGGATCTAATCAGGAAGTCTAATCTAAACATATCTCCCTTTTTCTCTATTTCTATTTTACAAAGAAACAAATAACACATCACTACTTCAGGCTTAAAGATCATCTAAGAATGTCTAAATTATATTTTTCCTTCCATTCCTTACTATGAATTTTTAAATTAACTTTAAAAAAAGGGGGGAAAATGGGTGCCAGTCAGTAGTGCAACCACTAAAGCATTTATGTTACCATGTGTGAGGACCCAGGTTCTACCCCCAACCTCTACCTGGAAAGGGGACATTTCATGAGCAGTGGAACAACCTGTAAATCTTTCTCTGTCTCTCTCTTTCTCTCTCCCCTCCTCCTCTAATTGACTCTCTTTCACCCTATTTCCCTTCCCCCCCCTTTCTCTCTCCTTCCTGGGTTACCCCAGTTCAGTGCCAGTACCAAGAATCCACTGCTCCTGGCAGCCATTTCTTTTCCATTCTACTGGATAGGACAGAGAGAAATTGAGAGAAGAGAGGGGAGGGAAGTTGTGGGGGGGAGAGAAAGAGAGACATGCATACCTGCTTCACTGCTTGTGAAGCAAGACCCCTGCAGGTGGGGAGTTAAATTGAGATCCTTATCCATGTCCCTGTGCTTAGTACTATGGGCACTTAACCCAGTGTGCCACTGCCTGGCCACCACCTTCTTCTTTATATCACTATCATAAAAGGGAAAAAATGGCGACCAGGAATAGTGGGTTCCTTGTGCAGGCAATGAGCCCTGGTGACAATCCTGGTGACAAAGAAAAATGGAAGAGGTAAAGTAAGGACTATAAAAGCTGGATAAGGGCAAGAGACCAGCACACTTTAATGATGGCTCTTTTGCTTACTACCAGGCCACTTTGTCTCCTGGGGGCCTAGTCAGGGAATTATGGGATTCCCACACAGACATGATGGGCCTAGACCTCTAATAAATCCCTCTCCCCCCGTCACTGGTCATCTCCATCAGGAACAACATCATGGACCCCTAGGTGGGCCCCTATCAGACCTTTTCCTCAATGTGAATAAACAGTGGTAGAGAATGTTCTATTCCTGGAAGGGAGGCTGAACCAAAAGCCCCTACCACTCAAGGAAGATGGATCCAGCAATGGGTGCAGCCTAGAATGTTCCTAACCATGACCACAGAATGTGAGCTCAGACCTACAGGCCCCTGCAATGAATAAAGGCCCCAGATCAAATTGATGGGGTTTACAGTTAATGGCATTTATATACTTTTCCCAGATTTGGCAGCTACTCTCTTCCCTGATGAAGTTTTCTATCTTATTTTCAACTCTGATACCATCTCCCCAGACAATACTTTTAGCCCACCTGCATGTTAGCTGTCAAGCTCAGGCAAAAATTAGTAAAGTCATAGGCCCCTTGGAATAAACCTAAAATAGACTTACTAGCTTTTTCCAAAATGGAGACCCTTAATCTTATCTGCAGTATGCTTGCCTTTAGATTCCACATTATTAAACAATTTATTCTTCTTTATATTTTAATGATTTTTACAGACACCAAGTTGCAGATGCCAAACTGACTTGGGCAGAGGACCTCATCAGTATGTCCTGTAGTCCCCTTCCCCAGAGCCCTGCCCCACTATGGAAAGATAGAGACAGGCTGGGAGTATAGATTGACCTGGCAACACCCATGTCCAGCAGTGAAGCAATTACAGAAGCCAGGACTCCCACCTTCTGTTCCCCATAATGATCCAGAGAGATAAAGAATAGGAAAGCTTCCAGTGGAGGGGATGGGATAGGGAACTCTGGTGGTGGAAACTGTGCAGAATTTTAGCCCCCTCATCCTATGGTTTTGTTGATATTTTCTATTTTTTTTATAAATTAATTTATATATATTTTTAAAAAAATTAAAAGGAAGAGGAAAGAAAGGAAGGGAGGAAGGAACAAAGAAAGAAGAGAAATCAAGAAGATTTAATCACTTTATATTACAACTCCAAATGACCATTCACATAGGCTTAGTTCCTATATAATCAGGTAATATTTAAAATTAGCAAAGTTTAAACAGAAAGCCTTTCTGGGTAAAGTCTCCAAGGGTACACTGAAGTTGACTTGTAGCCAGTTGCAAAAACTGATCACTGAACGTTGCAGCTGACAACATCATAGTAGTATGTGAAGCCACCTGCATGGAGAGTGTTTACAACACTGACAACTGGAGCTACAAGCTAAGGGGCATTTTGCTTCGCTTGGCTTGGCTTGGCTTGGGCTTGGGCTTGGGCTTGGGCTTGGGCTTGGGCTTGGGCTTGGGCTTGGGCTTGGGCTTGGTTTTGGTTTCATTTGTATTGGTTTGGTTTGGCTTGGCTTGGTTTCATTTGGATTGGTTTGGTTTGGATTGGTTTGGTTTGGTTTACTTTGGTTTGGTTTGGTTTTGGTTTGGCTTGGTTTGTCTTGGCTTGACTTGGTTTGGTTTCATTTAGATTGGTTTGGTTTGGCTTTGGTTTGGCTTGGTTTCATTTGGATTGGTTTGGTTTGGCTTGGTTGGGCTTGGCTTGGCTTGGCTTGGTTTCATTTGAATTGGTTTGGTTTGATTTGGTTTACTTTGGTTTGGTTTGGTTTGGTTTGGTTTGGTTTGGCTTGGTTTGGCTTGGTTTGGCTTGGTTTGGCTTGGCTTGGCTTGGTTTGGTTTCATTTGGATTGGTTTGGTTTGGTTTGGTTTGGTTTGGTTTGGTTTGGTTTGGTTTGGTTTGGTTTGGCTTGGCTTGGCTTGGCTTGGCTTGGCTTGGCTTGGCTTGGCTTGGCTTGGCTTGGCTTGGCTTGGCTTGGCTTGGCTTGGTTTCATTTGGATTGGTTTGGTTTGGTTTGGTTTACTTTGGTTTGGTTTGGGTTTGGTTTGGCTTGGTTTGGCTTGGCTTGGTTTCATTTGGATTGGTTTGGTTTGGTTTGGTTTGGTTTGGTTTGGTTTGGTTTGGTTTGGTTTGGCTTGGCTTGGCTTGGTTTCATTTGGATTGGTTTGGTTTGGTTTGGCTTGGCTTGGCTTCATTTGGATTGGTTTGGTTTGGTTTGGTTTACTTTGGTTTGGTTTGGTTTGGGTTTGGTTTGGCTTGGTTTGGCTTGGCTTGGCTTGGCTTGGTTTCATTTGGTTTGGTTTGGTTTGGTTTGGCTTGGCTTGGCTTGGTTTCATTTGGATTGGTTTGGTTTGGTTTGGTTTGGTTTGGGTTTGGTTTGGCTTGGCTTGGCTTGGTTTCATTTGGATTGGTTTGGTTTGGTTTGGCTTGGCTTGGCTTCATTTGGATTGGTTTGGTTTGGTTTGGTTTGGGTTTGGTTTGGCTTGGCTTGGCTTGGTTTCATTTGGATTGGTTTGGTTTGGTTATGAGTTAGTTTTTCAACATTTACCAACACACCACATCATCTACTTTATAGCCTATCATAAATTCCAAAAAACAAGTGAAAACTATAAAATAAAATAAGACAGGTGAATTCTGGATGCTAAGACCCTAAAGGATAATCATCTCTGAAAAAGCCAAGGGAGCAGAGAGCTTATTTCCCCAGCACAGTCAGAATATGAAGAAAGATCATGGCTCAGTGTGTCGGTGCAAAGGAGTTCACCTCAGAAGGAGTGCACAAACATAGCTGAACAGTGTGAGCAGAGATGGGTGCCCCCACCCCCAGAGCACTCAGGGAGATGAAGAAAGTACAGCACATCCTGCACCCTCTCAGCAGCACCCTGCCAGCCTCCCACTGCGTGGGAAAGTCAGGAAGATGGTGTGTGGGCTCCTGCACCTGTCTCCACCTGTAACCCGGCCCAGTGTCACAGGTCAGTGTGTCCTAGCACAGTGCCCTTCACAGTAGAAATACAAAGCCTCCCAGCAGCACACCACAGTCACAGTCACACTGAGAAGGGAGACAAAAAGAGCTCCTCTTCCCCCTTCTGAAGGGCACTCAGTGAAGAGATCACCCACATTTATTCCAGATTTGTGACCTTGAGCACAAAAGTCCCCAGAGCCCTGACGGGCAGGTTTCTACTTCTGTCTGTATTAAAATGCCACCTCCCTATTTCTTCCCCAGGCATCTGCTTCACGTGCCCAGTGCATCCATCCCTCTCACCCTCCCTCATTGCTGTTTGACAGTCTGTAGTGAAGGTGCGGCCAGCAGGCTTTACACTCACAAGACCCCCCATGGCTGGAGGAGCCGGGCAAATTTCTGCTGTCCTCTACCATCCTCTGAAGGTGTAAAATCAAGTTTTGCAGAAGACAGTCACACTGAGGCTGAGGACATCGCATAGCAGTTATACATAAAAGACTTTGTTTCCTGAGGCTCTGTTACCCCAGGTTCAGTTCCCAGCACCACCCTAAGCCAGTGTTGAGTAGTGCTATTAAAGGGAAAAAAAAGTCACACTCTGAGGGGCCAGGAGGTGGTGTATCTGGTTGAGTGCATGCACTAGGGTGCGAAAGGACCAGTGTTCAAGCCCCTGGTCCCCACATGCAGGAGGAAAGCCTCACGAGTTGTGAAGCAGGGCTGCAGGTGTCTCTCTGACTCTCTTCCTCTCTGTCTGCCCCCCCCTCAATTTCTCTCTGTCTCTATCCAGTAATAAATAAATAAGGTTCAAAATAAATAACATTAAGCTGCATGAGTGTGTTATTCTATTTAAAAAGCTAAGTCGCTCTGTCTATGTGACCATGTCCCTAGCCCACGTGGGCTCTCTCGCCTGTGCAGACTTCACATGTGCATGGTCGTGAACTCTGCCCGGCACCCTCAGCAGGTCAGACTCCTCCCCTCATCTGGGTGTCTCCAGAAGTGTCCCTAGCTCTGAGAACATGTGGCCTGCCTGCCAGGGTGTCACCCATCTTTACTCACTTGGGTTCTCACATCACCTGAGCTCTTGACTTCCTTAAACATCTTATGTCCAGAATAAGTATTTTATCTCTCTTTTTGCTCCCAGAAATGTCTGTAAATGTATCTATGCAACATAGAAAGAAGGTGGTGGAAGAAAGAGATCAAGGAAGATAAAGGAAGATCAAGGAAGATCAAGGAGAGAAAGAAAGCAAAGCAAGAAGGAAGGGAGGGAAGGAATACAAAATGCCTAGGGACTCATCAAGCCTAGTCCTGTTCCTTCTACTGATGTTTGTGCCCCTGGGTTTCTAACATTATTCACCAGTGGCAACACAACTCAACACTGTAGCCACACATTATTTGCAATCCCTCTATGTTCTAACAGTTTATTCTTCTCCCAAGATATTTCTCAGGAAAAGGAGGAAAGGTTAAGAAAAAATACATATATTGTGCAACACCCTGGGAATTGTAAGCTCTGAGAGGTGCTTTCACACTATCAAGCTAGCAAGAAGCACTTTCTTTTCCCGGAGCCCGTTAAAAATAATAACTTTTCTTTGAAAAAGAAAGACAAAAAACATCACAGATTGGATGTCACTTAAAAACATTTCATAAATTCAAGACAAATGGTGCATTGGTCTCCAACCACTCACTTCCCTTCCTGAGATGACACTAATAATTTGATATCAAAAGGAGGAAATAAATAAATGAGCCTGCTATATCCCCAGGCAATGAAATACCCAGTGTGTGTGTGTATGTGTGTATGTGTGTGTATGTGTGTGTATATGTGTGTGAGTGTATTTGTGTGTATATGTGTGTATGAGTGTGTGTGTATGTATGTGTGTGAGTGTGTGTGTATGTATGTGAGTGTGTGTATGTGTGTGTGAATGTATTTGTGTGTATATGTGTGTGACTGTGTGTACGTGTGTGAGTGTGTGTGTGTGAGTGCATGTGTGTGTATGTGTGTGAGTGTATTTGTGTGTATATGTGTGTGAGTGTGTGTGTATGTGTGTGAGTGTGTGTATGTGTGTGAGTGTATGTGTGTGTATGTGTGTCAGTGTGTGTATGTGTGTGAGTGTATGTGTGTGTGAGTGTGTATGTGTGTGTATGTGTGTCAGTGTGTGTATGTGTGTGAGTGTATGTGTGTGTGAGTGTGTATGTGTGTGTATGTGTGTGAGTGTATGTGTGTATATGTGTGTATGTGTGTGTGAGTGTGTGTTTGTGTGTGTATGTGTATGTGTATGTGTGTGTGTATGTGTGTGAATGTGTATGTGTGTGTGCTCATCCCCACTGGGTCCACTGCAAAGCAGGTAGCAGTGCTTCTCAGAGAGCTGTGGACTCATCTGCCTGTGCCATAAGCATCCCAGATCAGGGGCTAATCAAGTCTGCTTTCACACACTGGAATGCCCTTAATTCTCTGACCCCCCTATCAGTATTCCACTGCCTCATCTTCTGTTGGTGGGATCTGACATGCAACAGAATAGCAGTCTACTTTTAATTATTTTGTCTTTTTTATTATGATAGAAACAGAAGCAGAGTGAGAGAGACAGAAGGCCCCTGCAGCCTGCCCAACCTCCTGCACATAGGGATCAGGGGCTTGAACCTAGGTCCTCAGAAATGGCAACTTGTGTGTTCTGCCAGCTGA
This sequence comes from Erinaceus europaeus, assembly GCF_950295315.1. Taxonomy (NCBI): domain Eukaryota; kingdom Metazoa; phylum Chordata; class Mammalia; order Eulipotyphla; family Erinaceidae; genus Erinaceus; species Erinaceus europaeus. Next base: position 86,549,300 of record NC_080177.1, read on the forward strand.
ATCACTACCCAGCTCCAGCAAGATACTTTTTAATTCTTGATGACTCATCAAGCTCCCATGGAAAATGCCCCCTCAGGTATGACAGCCTCCAGCTGAGCTGTAGGGACCCTGGGTTATGTGAGATGCTGCAAGAATATCCTTTTCTGTTTTTGTGCCTCCGGGGTTACCTCTGGGGCTCAGTACCTGCACTACGGAGCCATTGCTCCTGGAGGCCATTTTCCCATTTTGTTGCCCTTGTTGTTGTTTATTGCTATTGTTGCTATTTCAATTGTTGGATAGGACAGAGAGAGATGGAGAGAGGAGGGGAAGACAGAGAGGGGGCGAGAAAGACAGACACCTGCAGACCTGCTTCACCACCTGTGAAGCAACCCCCCTGCAGGTGGGGAGCCGGGGGCTCGAACTGGGATTCTTACTTGCTCTTTGTGTCATGTGCGCTTAACCCACTGCGCTAAGGCCCAGCCCCCACAGCAAAAATATCTGGACTTCTGTTTCGTATGCATCCTCATACTCTAAACGTGGAAGGCATCAAAGTGTCTGAGTCAGCTCTCGCACCTTTCAGAGTCAGATGTCACTACCCAGGAGATGGTTCTGAAACGGAGTGGAGGGGCTGACCACCCTGCCCTTGTGGTGTACCAGAGCCCCATCAAGAACTATGTGTTGGTACCTAAACTAGACTTCCTAGCTCCTCCCACATGGAGACCCCTATTCATCTGCTCTATTCCTATCTTTGGGTTCCTGGTTATTAAACACTTTCTCTTATTTTATATCTGACCACATTTCATCCACCAAGCTGCAGATGCTACCATGATGCCAACCTGGCCTCCCTAGGAAGTTGACCTCCCCTTTCCAGACCCCTACCCCACTAGGGAAAGATAGACACAGGCTGGGGGTGTGGACCCACCAGCCAGCACCCATGTACAGTGGAGAAGCAATTACAGATGCCAGAACTCCCACCTTCTGCTCCCCATAAAGAATTTGGGTCCATACTCCCAGAGGGATAAAGAATAGGAAAGTTTCCAATGGAAGGGATGGGACAGGGAATTCTGGTGGTGGACTGTTTGGAATTGCACCACTGTTGTCTTACAATCTTATTAATCATTATTAAATCACTAATAAATAAAAGATCCATATGTTGGATCAGGTAGTGGTTCACCCGTTGAGCACACATGTTATCAGTCTCAAGGACCTGGGTTCAAGTCCCCATTTACAGGAGAAAAGCTTCATGAGCAGTGAAGCAGGTCTACAGGTGTTTTTCTCTTTGCCCCTCTATCTAACCATCATCTCTCAATTTCTCTGAGAGAGAGAAGAAATAAAGAAGGAAGGAAGGGAAGAAAAGGAAGGAAGGAAGGAAGGAAGGAAGGAAGGGAAGAAGGAAAGAAGGAAGGAAGGAAGGAAGGGAAGAAGGAAAGAAGGAATGAAGGAAGGAAGGAAGGGAAGAAGGAAGGAAGGAAGGAAGGAAGGAAGGAAGGAAGGAAGGAAGGGAAGAAGGAAGGAAGGAAGGAAAGAAGGAAGGAAGGAAGGAAGGAAGGGAAGAAGGAAGGAAGGAAGGAAGGAAGGAAGGAAGGGAAGAAGGAAGGAAGGAAGGAAAGAAGGAAGGAAGGAAGGAAGGGAAGAAGGAAGGAAGGAATGAAGGAAGGAAGGAAGGAAGGAATGAAGGAAGGGAAGAAGGAAGGAAGGAAGGGAAGAAGGAAAGAAGAAGGAAGGAAGGAAGGAAAAATGGCCACCAGGAGCGGTGGGTTTGTCATTCAAGCGCCAAGCCCCAATGGACGCTGTGGCAATCAAATGTTTCATATCATCTCCTTTCAGTCGCACTGAGCCCACCAGGCGCTCTGATGATTATGAGAGGTTTCTGCACAAAAACAACACGCCAATAGTGCAAGATGCAGGTCATCTTAGACTTCAGATGGCAGCTGTGGAGCCAGCCAGCACTTCTGTGCCAGGGCAAATTCTTTGTCGGCTCTCCACTTCATCTGGCCCTTGATGGTAAATTAGACGTCCCAACAATAAGCAAGAAGGAAACTGCTTTTCAAAAGCAATTCATTTGCAGAAAGAGCATTGTGCAAACGAATGCATCATTAAAGGATTTTTGAAGCAAACAGCATTAAGCATATTGCTATAAACATCCTCTATCTTAAGACTCTTCTTAAATCTTCCAAACACAGAGCTTCAGTGGGGTCCTGAATGCCTTTGTTGAGAACATTAGAATGTATACCTCAAAATTTCTTGGCAAAAACACTTGATTGCCATCACAGAAGATGGAAATGTGTTAGTCATGTCTTAGTGAAAACCATTGTGACACGAATTTGAAAGTGGAAATTAACTTAAACGACTAAGTGAAGTTCATGATGCATTTCTTCACCACATGGATACTTTTGAGAACTATTTTTCAACTATGATAATATTGAAAACTAAATCTCAAAATAAACTAGAATCTGAAACACACCTCCAAGTGCTTCACTGCAAGGTTTAAACTCATATTCTAAAAAAAAGTAAAACTGATTCAAGTACATCATTGCCATTTAAAATCCATGATGTTTCAGGGAGAGTAATAAGTATTTTATAACAATAGGCAGGATATCATTCTGAGCTATTTATCGTATGTTTATGTTAGCCTGTTAATCCTATAAGTATAGGCTTTATAAAGAACATATAGGACTACTGGAGTACATGTATGTAAATGACACGCATATGTAGGGTGGAGGTGAATATCCAAAAGTCTTACTGGTCTGGGTGCAAAGTCCAAAATACTTTGTGACTGCTGGCCTACAATGACTACTGCCTCAGTGGGGTTTTACTTTCAATGAATTATAGTCCCTTCTGTATAAAGCACACAGCAGAAGCCCCTCGGTAGATGAGAAGCCAGAAAAAGTATATTTTGAGTACTGCATAAAGCTTCATTTTAAGAAAAACAAAGATCACTAAAGCATAGGCCATATAATATCAATTTTATATAAGTAAAATATAGGCACATGCACTTCAGAATCACAAAAATCTCCCTATGGGTTGAAACATTCAGCTGTCTTTTAAAATGTATTAATTAATTTTATAAGGTGGGAGAGGAAGACTGAGCATGGCTCTGTCATGTGCGGTGCTGGGGTGGGGGAGATGGGACTCAAGGTCTCACATGGCCTGTGCTCCACTTGCTGACTGAGCTCCCTAACTGACTAGCAAGAAACTTGCATTGTATTTATTTATTTGTTTATTTATTTATTTAATTTTACCAGAGCACTGATCTGCTGTGGCTTATGGTGGTGCAGGGGATTGAACCTGGGACTTTGGAGCCTCAGACATGAGAGTCTATTTGCATAACCATTATGTTATCTACCCCTGCCCAGGAACATGCTTCTTAAAATTCTGGGTGTGACAAAAGTATGCTTTCAACTCTAAGCTCCCAAACCATTGAATTGCTGGCTTGTTTTTGCCATCAAGCTTCTTACTGAAGGAGGCTCAGTGCATGAGCTCCCAGAGGCTTTTTTTTATAGAGAGACAAAGAAATTAAGAGTGGAGGGTGGGGAGAGACTGAAGAAAGGAGAACAAGAGAGACCTGTGGCTCTTGGGTAGCCCACACCATGTGGGAGATGGGGACTTGAACCTGTGTCCTTGCTCCTGGTAAGGTGTGTGCTCTAGAAGGTAAGCTGCTGTGTACCCCATCTAGTGGCTTTCTATCTTAGAGAACTTTCTTGGTCATAGAGGATGTCAGAGTTTCTGATACAAATGCAACTGTACATGGGCGTTGACAGGTGGATCCATACTTCTAGCCTGCCTCTCTCTTTCCCTAGTGGGGCAGGGCTCTGGGGAAGCAAAGCTCCAGGACACTCTGGTGGGGTCCTCTGCCCAGGGAAGTCTAGTTGACATCATGGTAGCATCTGGAACCTGGTGGCTGAAAAATGATTTAATATAAAAAGTCAAACAAATTGTTGACTAATCATGAACCTAAAGGCTGGAATAGTTCAGATGAAGTAGGGAAGCAATTACAGAAGCCAGAACTTCCACCTTCTGCATCCCATAATGACCCTGGGTCCATACTCCCAGAGGGATAGAGAATAGGAAAGCTGTCAGGGGAGGGGATGGGATATGGAGTTCTGGTGGTGGGAATTGTGAGGTGTTGTACCCCTCTTATCCTATGGTTTTTGTCAGTGTTTCCTTTTTATAAATACAAGTTTTTTTTTAAAAAAAAAAATGCAGTTGTCCATCCAGCTTCAGTGCTCTGCAGAGGGGACCCTGGGCTCACAGGCCTCTTTGGCCTCACCTTCCCCACTCCTATGGACTCAGCTCCTGTCCCTTCTCCCTCAGGTGTGGACCTATAAATACACAGGTATCTTCTCCTTCTTGAATACCCAGCCCCAGACCCCCAGGCTTGTCCTTGATGCCCCCCCAAATCAAGAAAACTTGTCTCTCCACTGGCCCTGGGTCACTGAGCACAGGCTTCTCCTGACTGTGTTTCCTGAAAGCTATTCTCAGCCGCCACCCTCTCCCCAATTCCCCTTTCTCTTCCACTCCCAGAACCAACTAAGTTTACTTGCTTTTATTATTTAACTACAAAAGACAGGCAGGGAAGATAGTGTAATGGTTACCTTTTTTAGATTTTTTAAATTTACTTATTATTGACTAAAGACAGGGATAAATTGAGAGAGGAAGGGAAATAGAGAGGGAAAGAGACAGAGAGATACCTGCAGCCCTGCTTCACTATTCCTGAAGCACCCTCCCTGCAGGTGAAGGCCGGGGGCTTGAACACACTGTCAGGGCCCTTGCACACTGTGACGTGAGCGTTTAAAAGGTGTGCCACCTCACAGCCCCTGTATGATGCTGATCCAAGACTTTGCTGTCTGAGGCTCCTAAGATCTCAGCACCACCCACCACCAACACCACCATAAGCCAAAGCTGAGCAGTGCTCTAGGAAAACACACACACAAAGGAAGATTTCTGTCTTTCTAGTCACTGCTAGGTCTCTGCACTGGGACAGTTGTTGGTATGCTTCTAAAAACCCCTTCTGTTTCATTAGTTTAATCCCCCCTGCTTAACACTATTCTATTTACATAACCACTTCATTCTATTTACATAACCTCTGTTAACAAGCACCACCTTCCCTCCAGGGCATTGGTGGTTCAGTGGTAGAATTCTCACCTGCTCCGCCCCCTCTCCTTGTCATACCCTGATTTTCACCAGTCACTTTTCTCTCCACCCTCTCTGCATCGCATCCTGTTCCCACCCTACTGGGCTAGTATATTTATAAGGACAAGATTGTTTGTAGTAGTTAGTTTTAGCTTAGCTTGGTATAGATTGTGCTGCATCCTGCATGAATAAAGAGATACTCTGTACAGCTCAACCATGAGTCCCTGGTCATCTGTTACCCGCCCGTGAAGCCAGCCCATCGAAAACAACAGACAGTAGCTGTCACACAGTATAACAAGTGTCTTTTAAATAAACATTTATCTGAAGAAGAAAAGTAAAGAGTTGCTTCCACATGCCCAAGGGACAAGGAGAGACCACCTCTGTAAACTTTGTCCAAAATGTCACTTACTGTGTGCACAGCACTGGTGGGGCTTAATAAATACAAGTGGCCAGCCTGCTAGTGAGCACCTGCCACCGCCACAAAGGACCAGGGTTCAAGCCCCAGGGCAGCACGTGGGAGGGAAGCACCATGGCAGTAGAGCATACTTCACTGACTCTCCTTCTCTTCAGCCTCTCTCCTCTCTGTCTGTCACCATCTGTCAGAAAGGATAATAATTATACTCTTGTTGTCTTATAGTTTTGTAAATCACTATTAAATCACTAATGGAAAAACAGGATGATAAATGATCACAAGGAATTATAGAGTTTATACAGGCAGCAACCCCCAATAATAAACCTGGTGGTTAAAAACCAAACAAAACAATAGAATAGTTCATTAAAATATGAACAAAGCAAACACCCCTCGAGAGGTTCACAATCAAATATGAGGTGCAAACACAGAATGGCAGTACCTTGCGGCCAGGATCACTAAGCACCACGGAGAAGCTGCTGGTGTGGAGGCTTCCCCTCACCCACTCTGAGGCAAAGAACGTGGACCCACAGATGTCAGTGTCCTCCAGCACTCGGGGTTTCCCAGAAGTCCAGAATCTCTAGGGAGCCACAAGGGGCTCACTGAAAGGGGTCTCAGGCTTTGTCAGGGGCACAAGCTTGAATCAGACCAGGACCGCACCTCCGCGGGAAGCTGCATGCTGGGCTGTCATTCTTTCTCTTTCTTTTCTTTTTTTTTTCTTGCCTCCAGGGTTATCACTGGGGCTCAGTGCCTGCACTACGAATCCACTGATCCCAGAGGCTATTTTTCCCTTTTTGTTGCCTTGTTGTCATTGTTATTATTATTGTCTTTATTTCTGTCATTGTTGTTGGATAGAACAGAGAGAAATGGAGAGAGGAGGGGAAGACAGAAATGGGGAGAGAAAGATTGACACCTGCAGACCTGCTTCACTGCTAATGAAGCAACCCCCCTGCAGGTGGGGAGCCAGGGGTTCAAACCAGGATCCTTACTCTGGTCCTCGTGCTTCACACCATGTGCACTTAACCCACTGCACACCGGCCCCCATCTCTGTCTATTTATGTGTTTGTGTGTTAGAACTTTCTAACAATGATTCTTAAATTCACTCTTAAATTTGACTCAGCAGAGCAAAGGAACTTACCACATCAGAAGAGAGTGAATTAAGGTGATGAGAGGCAGCCTGGCTGGATGAGGGAAATATTCTTGTTCGACTGTAACACCAGTGTCAATGTTCAGCAAAGGCTACATTCTTGGCAGATTAGTATTTCTTATTAATTCACTTGGCCACTTACAGTGACTAATAGGAAAAGCTAAAGTCCCAGGAGAAGTTCAAGTCTTTTGATCTTTGATACAGAATGTCAATCAAGTACTGAGACATCAGATGTAACATCTTTCAGGACACCCCCTCAACACACACACATACACACACTCAATTACTTTTATACCAAATTGAAAAGGAAATGTAAATCCAGAATTTGCAGACTTCTGTCATTTTTATCCCATTCTATTATTCTCTCTCTGTGATCATAACACTTGCTGATTCAGAATCACCAAAATACCAGGTTCAAGAGCTCTTACAACTACTCAGCAGCAGAACTATAAGAGGCCTCTGGGCAGAGGGTGTCCTAAGAGGCAAAGGGTAGATGTCATCCCTGCCTTGAAACATGCACAGCTTCCCAGAGTGGGCGACGGTAGCACGGTGGTAGACAGAGGTCCACCAACAGCACTCTGAGGTTTTAACTGGGTGACTGTCATTTCTGACAGTTCATATCAAAACATGGCATAAGGAAAGGGCTTCCCAGGGTCCACACAAGGGCTTCACTTGACAGTAGGAGTGTGGATTCTGAGAATAGAAAATACCAGAATTATATTGATACAGGTGAACAGAAATATGGAGGATGGGATCTGGGTTCGAGTCCCTAGTCCTGACCTGCAGAGGGGAAGCTTCAGGAAGAGTGAACAGGCTGTAGGTGTCTCTCATTCCTTCTCTGTCGCCTTTACATTCTCAGCTTCTGTTGTTGTGCGGGCCACGGAGAAGAGAGAGAGGAGGTCCGGAGCGAAGAGGGAACACAACTCTTTATTTGCGCTGGCACCTCAGAGTTGGGTGTTAGAGAAACAGATTGGGCCACATGGAGGTAGTGAAAATGGCCGCCTCACGCAGTAACCTTTCCTGCGTCTGAACACCGGAGTGAAGCGCTGGCAAGAGAACGAGGTGCGGAAGAAGAAGGGCTTTTATAGGAGCAGCTTTCGCGAGAATGGGAAGGGGGAGGAGTAACCATAGTACTCCAGGATAGGATAATAACTCATGAGAATGGGAAGGGGGAGGAGTGACCAAAACACTCCAAATATCTTAGGGAAATAGACAATGCCCTGAGGGCACAACATGGTGAAACAGGCATTCCGAGAATGTCCCAACTCTCACAGGAACTAGCAGTAGCCTGAGGGGACAACATGGCAGATGTGACTGCATCTGCACAATATCCCAGCATCTCCCCCTTTCCTTTTATCTAATGCCCAGGGCAACAGTGTGTAAAGTCTATGAACTACTAAGGGTCAGTCTATGAAAAACCAGCAACGTGAAGGGAAGGAAGCTGCTGTAAAATCGTCTAAAGTGTCCAAAGGGTATGCCAGCAAGTCCGATAGAAGTCTCAGTCCAAAGTAGGCGACTAGGGGGAGAAATGGCAGGGGATGAAATGCTGCATAAGGAAGGTCAGCCTCTGGAATTCTGCTTTTCTATAGAGAGTGAGCTGGAACCGCCAAAACGTGACAGGTCAAAGCAGAAGCAGGAAAGGCAGACAGGCAGTAAAAAAGTTCTGTCCTTGGAGTCTGTGAATCAGGTTCTTCAGATCACGTCAGGTGACATCTAGGGTTTCGGGGGAGGTGTGCCACTGTAGTCGTGCCAACTAGTGGGTGATGTCAGGGTGTGCAGGGGTCCAGATGGTTTTTTCCAGGATTACTGTGGAAGAAACACAAACAATCTGCTTCTCGTGGTTAGCAGGGCATCTGATTTGAATTCTTTATAGAAAAAGAGGTTTGGTGCCTTAGCCAACTGAGTATTGGGGGATGTATCTTTCCTATTCATTTATTATTATTATTTTATATTATTTGTCATGGTAGTCAGCCGTTATCTGGAAGGTCCTGGGTGATTCATGGGGAAAAAGAACTTATCTTTCAACAAGGACTCTAAGGTGTAGGGAAACAGAAACTTATCTCTTTTTTTCTTTTCTTTTTTTTTTTGTATTTTGCCTTTTGTTGTCCTAGTTGTTTTATTGTTGTAATTATATTGTTGTTGTTACTGATATTGTGGTTGTTGGATAGAACAGAGAGAAATGGAGAGAGGAGGGGAAGACAGAGAAGAGGAGAGAAAGAGACACCTGAAGACCTGCTTCACCGCCTGTGAAACGATTCCCCTGCAGATGAGGAGCCAGGGGCTCAAACTGGGATCCTTAAGCCAGTTCTTGCACTTAGCGCCACCTGCACTAAACCTGCTGCGCCACTGCCTGATTCCCAGGAACTATCTTTTAACATAAACTCTATGGCCATGCCAATAGCAACCTTGACGGCACATGTGGCTCCCCACATGTCCCCCTTTCTTATATCATGTTTTGATGTTTGGCGGACTTTGTTTTGTGGCAGGGCAGACGGTGCCTGTCTTAGGTTGGGGATCAGTCTTTGGTCTTACCCATCATTGGAACACCTGGTCATTTTTGCCCAGTAGTACCAGGTGCCCTGTCTTAGGTTGATTGGATGGCACTAGTTTCCCTTTTACCCGTCATTGGCTAGCCAGCCCTCTACATGGTGGACGTTCTGATGGAGGGGGGCAAATCCTCCAAAGCAACTCAATATTCTGCCATGTCCAGCCTATGATAGTGAGTTTGTATAGGTTGCATCTTTATGGCATCAATCTGTTGCCGCAAAAGGCCATGAGCTTGTTAAGAATTATAGGACCGTGGTCTGGGAGGTGTCGCAGTGGATAAGGCGTTAGACTCTCAAGCGTGAGGTCCCAAGTTCGATCCCTGGCAGCATGTGTACCAGAAACATATCTGGTTCTTTCTCTCTCCTCCTCTCTTTCTCAATAAATTAAAATGTTTTTTTTTAAAAAAGAATTATAGGACCTACTGTGAGCAGAAGAAGTGAAACAAGCTAGGGTCCCACAACTAAGGGTAGACAGGTAAGGAAGGGGGAATGTATCCATTGGTATGAAGAGATGGGATCGTATTTCAGGTCTAAGGGAAGCAGTCAGTGGATGTGATGTCTAGGGGAACAGCCATTTGTCTTTGGGGGTAGTAAAGGATGTCCGTGGCATGGGTGACGTTATAAAGGGAAACATCTTTAAATTGTTGGCTGACAAAGGCATGGCTTATGATGGCAAGAAAAGATATCCCAGTTAAGTTTACAAGAATATGTGAATGTTGTTAATTTACATAGGTTGTGTATGGAGGAACTTTTTATAGTTTAATACCTTACCATATGAACAGATGATTCTTCATATGAAGGCTTAATAGCTGTACTCACTTACTTGTGAAAAAAATAATAAAACTTGTAACAAGTTAGAGGTTTACTATAATTGATACCTCGATGATTATAATTGGTTTGAATATCTTTATGATTTTGTTAAAAGTTCATCTAATGTGACCTCCTGTAGCAGTCTCTAGAGCAGGATCTTTAGACCAATTATAGTTAAAATATATATTGACTTTTAACCATTTTTACTTTAGAGTATAAACAGACTCAGGTTACTTACAGAGTTAACATATCTTAGTGACAATGGCTTTAACATTTGCAGTGCCAGATTGATGCCAGATCTGTTGTGGATTAATTTCCACAAGATAGTTTACAGGGCACTTTTGCGGGCCCTCCAAAAGCGTCCTGTATACAGAATTTGCATTTTAGTTTTGGGGATATATTGTCACGTTAAATATTTAGACTTTACCTTAAATAGTCAGTAACTTTAGCAAATTAACTTTACCTTTCCTGGTAGTGATATAGCTTCAAGGTTACACTTGAACCATTAAGTTAATGTTTTACCAAACTTGAAACATACATATAAACACTTAGTTATAACACACAGGAGGAAAAAAAAACTTTTGTTATAAAAACATATCATTTAAAAAAAAAAGAACAGGAACAGCCATTCTCATCTCAGACATGATAGATTTTAAGTTAAATAAAGTAATAAAAGATAGGCAAGGACATTATATAATGATTAGAGGATCAATAAGCCAAGAAGACTTAACAATTATTAATATCTATGCACCCAATGAGGGACCATCTAAATACATTAAGCACCTACTGAAAGAATTTCAAAAATTCATCAATAGTAATATAATAGTGGGAGATTTCAATACCCCATTCTCACACTTAGACAGATCAACAAAGCAGAGAACCAATAAAGATACAAGAGAATTGAATGAAGAGATTGACAGACTAGACCTCTTGGACATTTTCAGAGTCCTTCACCCTAAAAAACTAGAATACACCTTCTTTTCAAATCCACATAACACATACTCAAGGATAGACCACATGTTAGGCCACAAAGACAGCATCAATAAATCCAAGAGCATTGAAATCATCCAAAGTATCTTCTCAGACTACAGTGGAGTAAAACTAACATTTAACAACAAACAGAAAATTATTAAAAGTCACAGAATTTGGAAACTAAACAACATACTCCTTAAGAACCACTGGGTCAGAGACTCACTCAAGCAGGAAATTCAAATGTTCCTGGAAACAAATGAAAATGAAGACACAACCTATCAAAATATTTGTGACACAGCTAAAGCAGTACTGAGAGGGAAACTTATAGCTATACAATCACATATTAAGCACCAAGAAGAAGATCAAATGAACGACCTTACTGCACACCTCAAGGACTTAGAGGAAGAGGAACAAAGGAACCCTAAAGCAACCAGAAGGACAGAAATCACTAAAGTTTGAGCAGAAATAAACAACATCAAAAATAAAAGAACCATACAAAAGATCAATGAAGCCAAATGTTGGTTCTTTGAAAGATTAAACAAAATTGACAAACCCCTAGCCAGAATCACCAAACAAAAAAGAGAGAAGACTCAAATTAATAGAATTGTAAAGGATGCAGGAGATATCACAACTGACACCACAGAAATCCAGAGAATCCTGCGAAACATCTATGAAGAACTATACGCCACCAAGCTAGAGAATCTGGAAGAAATGGAACAATTCCTAGAAGCATATGCCCTTCCAAAACTGAACCAAGAAGAACTACACAATCTAATTGCACCAATCACAGACAAAGAAATTGAAACCGTTATTAAGAATCTCCCCAACAACAAAAGTCCTGGACCAGATGGCTTCACAAACGAATTCTACAAAACTTTCAGGAAACAGTTAGTACCCATACTTCTTAAGCTTTTCCATAAGATTGAAGAAACAGGAAAACTCCCTTCCACCTTCTATGAAGCCAACATCATCCTGATACCAAAAGCTGATAGGGACAGAACAAAAAAGGAAAACTACAGACCAATATTTAAATAAAAATAAATAAATAAATACTGAAACAACCTAAAAAAAGAACAAATTTTATCTGTTATTACTCACACAGTTTAAGACTAAACACTTACATATATACCAAAACTTATATATAAAATCAAAAGAGAGAGAAAAAAAAATTTGGAATTTTTCTGGACGTCTCCAGAAATTTTGACTGCATTCAGCATTTTTATATAAAATATAAAATTACCTTATAGAGTACTCTGTGCAGATGGGTCATGCAAAAATTTTTGGTCATTCAACACACTCACAAAACACAACTGGCCAGTCATAACATAAGACTTTCAGGGGAGGGGTAGGAGAGTGGGCTCTGTGAGCCAACTTTTCTAGGTTCTGCCATGTCATATTATGGATCCTGGGATGTATCCTGCGGCTAGTCCTCTTGTATTTCTTGTTCTTCAGGGATAACAGTCCCATAATGCGGGTATTGTCGGACATGACGGGCAGGAACCCAGACAGGTTTAGAGTAATTATGTGGGGAAATGCATGCAAAACCTCTTCCCATGGTCAATAGAGGGTCAGGCCCTTTCCAAATTTTATCAGGTGGGTCTTTCCATTTGACCTTAATAGATGAGAGAGTAGATGGTGTTTGCCAGTGAAGAATAATAGGAGGTAAGTCCGAGTTATTGTAAATATTAAAGAGGTTTAACGTAGTTAAGGCTTTTGCTAGCTGGTTATTGGGGGGGTACATTCCTCCTTTATCTTTATTTAATTGAGCCTTAAGGGTTTGATGGGCCCTCTCGACAATGCCTTGTCTCTGTGGATTATAGGGAATGTCTGTGGTATGAGTAATGTTCCAGAGGGAACAAAAAAAATTAAATTGTTTTCTGGTAAACACAGTGCTATTGTCAGTTTTCAGTTGAAGAGGTAAGCCCATCACAGCAAAACAGGAGAGCATATGGCTTATAAGCTTTTTAGAGCTTTCTCCTGTCTGAGCTCTTGCCCACATAAATTTAGAAAAGGTATCAATTGACACAAACACATAATTTTGTTTGTCAAAGTTTGGTATGTGGGTGACATCAATTTGCCAAATACCATTAGCTTTTAAGCCTCGGGGATTAACACCAAGAGTCTGAATAGCAGGTGTTTTTATGAGACTTGCACAGGAAGAGCATGTAGCTAGAATATGTTTTAACTGTGGTAAAGGAACATCAGGAAATCGAGCTCGAAGGCCTTTAAGATTAACATGGGTTAGAGAATGGAAATCAGCAGGATCAGAGACAGAGACTAGGAGAGCTCCTGTGGAGGCAAGGCGGTCAGCTGCAGCATTCCCCTCAGAAAGGGAACCAGGAAGAGGGCTGTAGGAACGAAGGTGCTGAATATATAGTGTTTGGGTTCGAGAAGAGAGCATAGAGGCTATTTGAATCAAGAGAGGGGAAAGTGGGTTGTCATCAATTTTCACATAAGAATGAGCAAGCCATGGGAATAAGTTAATAGTATACACACTGTCAGAAAAAAAATTGAAGGATTCTGGTACAGCTTTTAATGCAAGGAAAACAGCATAAAGTTCTTTGTACTGAGGGGAATTCTCGGGAAGCTCAGTAAAGAGAGGTTTAGGGGGTTGTTGGTCTGGGTAATATATAAGGGCAGCAGATCCCTTTTTTCCACCATCAGTGAAGACTGTAGGAGCAGAAGGAATGGGATCTCGAGAGAAAAGTTTAGGTGCTAGTAGAGGCAAAAGAGGTAAAGAAGCTATCAATTTATTAGAAGGAAAATGGTTATCTATTTGTCCTGGAAACCCCACGAAGCTTATGGCAAAGCAGGAATGATTGCGTATGAGCCACTCTGTATCTGTGAGAGAAAAGAGCAGAATAATTAAATCCGGTTCTTTCCCTAAGACCTGCACAGACCTATTTCTTCCTTGGTGAGCCATGACTGCTAATACATCTATCTCAGTGAGGAATCTTGGAGATCCACCTACTGGCGTGTGAAGCCGCTCAAGAACCCCATGGTTCTGCCACAATGCCCCTACTACTGTGGGGGTGGAGTTAAATATTAGAAGGTTTACCGGAGAGGAGGGGGAGAATAGAACAAGGTGCATGTCCTGGAGGGCCTGGTTAACCCTTTCCAGTGCTGAGGAGGCCTCAGGAGTTAACCTACATTTTGAGGAGGGCTGTTTGTTTCCTTTCAACAGGTCCTCCTTCACAGCTTGTCTGAGTTCCCTGAGGAGTATGGAGTATGGAGTGCCACACCTGAGGGTTTTCTCTATTGGGGGCCACATTTACCAGGAATGTGTGGACTTGGTCTGATGATGCGGGGGAAAGAGTTACAGAAGTGGAGGCTGCCGTAGTGGCTACAGGGGAAACTGAGTGCGTATCTATGGGGACAGAGCTCTTGGGACAGACTGCAAAAGGTTTAAGGTCTCTAAACGCTGAAAACATATCCTTTAACTGCTGTATCTCTGCCACAAGGTCTCTTAATGATGAGGTATCAGCAGGGGGAGGGGTTAGAGAACCGGAAGCCTCAGGGGAAGCTGAAAACGTGGCAGCTGGGGGCGGGGTCAAAGGAGGAGCGTCCAAACACATGTACGTGTCTGTGGGGATGGAAGTTTTGGGACTAGCTGCTGACTGCTTAGGGCATATTAAAGACATATGCTTTAACTCTCGTATCTCAGCCTCAAGGTCACTTATGCTCATGGCAGACCACATTATACATATCTTGTAAGTAGCGATTATAGCTATGAGAACCCATGGTGTAGTGACAATTAAGTGTCTCTGAGAGCAAGAACCTGTCCCAGGAGAGAAGGAGATAATGTCTGGGACACCTCCTCATAAAATGAAAATAATCCCATGGTGAGGGGAAACGAAGGGCCACAGAGTCAGGCAGCTACCACTTACCTGTGTCTGGGCAGCTTTTCTGGACCTCAGGCTGGGCATGAGTGCGGGACACGTCGGGCGCCAGATGTTGTTGTTCAGGCCACAGGGAAGAGAGAGAGAGAAGGTCCGGAGCAAAGAGGGAACATAAATCTTTATTTGTGCTGGCACCTCAGAGTTGGGTGCTAGAGAAACAGATTGGGCCATGTGGAGGTAGCGAAAATGGCTGCAGTAACCTTTCCTGTGTCTGGACACTGAAGTGAAGTGCTGGCAAGAGAGCGAGGTGCGCAAGAAGGGCTTTTATAGGAGCAGCTTTCATGAGAATGGTAAGGGGGAGGAGTAACCATAGCACTCCAGGATAGGATAACTCTCGTGAGAATGGGAAGGGGGAGGAGTGACCAAAGCACTCCAAATATCTCAGGGAAATAGACAATTCCCTGAGGGCACAACATGGTGAAACTGGCACTCTGAGAATGTCCCAACTCTCGCGGGAACTAGCAGTAGCCTGAGGGGACAACATGGCAGATGTGACTGCATCTGCACAATATCCCAGAAAACTTCTCTCTGCTTCTACAATAAATTATATTTAAAACCCTAAAAAAAATAAATAGCAATGTTATTTGTCCCCACCCAAATATCGTATCCATGAATAAAAGTTAGAGATGGCATATCAACACAAAAATGTTGAAGGTAGAAAACACTCCCCAGTATAAACACCCACAGTTTTTAATCAAGTATTGGAGCACAGCTCCCGCTTGAATGATTTTCATAAATAATTAGAATATGCAAATAAAGGAAGAGAAATGTCTCAGGGATGATGCTCTGATTATATGACAAGGCCTTTATCAGCCAATCAGAAGAAACCCTTGTTTGCCAAACCCTTTCTAGCCAGGATCTGTTCCTACTTCCTTGCTGATTCAGAATCAATGAACACTTTCTTGCCCTGGTTTCCAGAGCCAAGGAGTTAATGTTGATGTTTTACATGACACTTGCCAGTTAATTACTAAGCAGGTATCTTGCATCTCATTTCCAGGAGCAGACAGACATCTGCAGGAGATGGTAGAAGGAGAAGGGAAATCTGATCTTCATCTCGCATTTCATGAAGTGAATATCCTGTGGGGGTATTCTGATGCTACAGTACAGCTCACAGCGGAAATTTGAAATATTCTGAGTTGCTACAGAAGTGAGTAGTCAAGTCTGCTTGGCCTCTTTCATTCCCCAGAGCTCTTGCACCATTTCTCCAAATATCAACATGTGCTTTGTCTCTCCCCAGCATTCCTTCCCGATGGGGTACCTGATCAGTGCAGTCAAGCACTCCAGATGCTCAGTCATTCTAGCCTGAGCAGGTGCACAGTCCTACCTCTGCCCATCCTGCCCTGCAGTTCAAATTGCACGCTTCAGTGCTTTATCTTCCTGCTTCTTGTACAAATGGCCTCACCATATCCCAGTGCAGAGATCCCAGAGACTACAACACAGAGACCCAATCGCTTCAGTCATTCTTACTGGAATATATCATATTCTGAAAAGTAGGCCTCAGCCACCATTCAGATCTGAATGTGCACTACTCCAGCGGAGACAGGAATGTGCACTACTCCAGCGGAGACAGGAATGTGCAGTACTCTAGTGGGAACAGGAATACGCACTACTCCAGTGGGAACAGGAATGCTCACTACTCCAGTGGGGACAGGAATGCTCACTACTCCAGTGGGGACAGGAATGCTCACTACTCCAGCGGAGACAGGAATGCGCAGTACTCTAGTGGGAACAGGAATACGCACTACTCCAGTGGGAACAGGAATGCTCACTACTCCAGTGGGGACAGGAATGCTCACTACTCCAGTGGAGACAGGAATGCGCACTACTCCAGTGGAGACAGGAATGCGCACTACTCCAGTGGAGACAGGAATGCTCACCGCTCCAGTGGGGACAGGAATGCGCACTACTCCAGTGGAGACAGGAATGCGCACTGCTCCAGTGGAGACAGGAATGCGCACCGCTCCAGTGGGGACAGGAATGCGCACCGCTCCAGTGGGGACAGGAATGCGCACCGCTCCAGTGGGGACAGGAATGCGCACCGCTCCAGTGGGGACAGGAATGCGCACCGCTCCAGTGGGGACAGGAATGCGCACCGCTCCAGTGGGGACAGGAATGCGCACCGCTCCAGTGGGGACAGGAATGCGCACCGCTCCAGTGGAGGCAGGAATGTGCACTACTCCAGAGGAAATAGGAGCCATAACCCAACGAAAGACCGATCAAGTTTGTTGATACCTATACTGGCTTTAAGCAAATGTTTTTTTTCTTTCTTTTCTTTTTAGTGATTTACAAAATTACAAAATAACTGAGCTACAATCCCACACCAGAGTTCTCTGTCCCCATCTCCTCTATTGGAAACTGCAGTGGTTCTCACAAGGTTGCAGAAATATGGTAACTATTATTTCTGTGACTAGATAGATAGATAGATAGGTAGACAGACAGATAGATACATGATAAATAGTTGTAGATGTATATGTGGAGAGAAGCATAGTAAACAAATAGGCTTTATGGCCTATGGTCACTATTGTGACTGATCTGATCAACCAGCAAATAAAAACATCTGCCCTTCCACTTATTAACTCAAAGTCTCCTGGAAAGTAATGTCATATTTATGGTCTTGATCTCTCTACACTTCCCTTGGACACCAAGTCTTCCTCTATTCACCCTACCCCCAACCCTGCCCCTTTTCATATGAAAAAGACCCAACTCATTGCATCATTAGATCCTAAAAGCCAAGAGAAAAATCTGAACACATCTTTTAGCCAAAGCAAAACAGCACTGACATTTCCTTCCATAAATGATATCATAGGAGAGAAAAAACAAAAAGCAGAAAACTTGAGCCAAAAAAAGCAGCCCTCCATAATTCAATTCAGGTGTTTGCTACTTGTTCAGATTGTGAGCAGTTCACATGAGCTTGGCTCTGATGCTGCAGGAACCATACGGTATTCTAAGTTCAGTTGGGAACATTTTCCTTAGGAAATGATGCCTGCTGACCAGAGAGAAGAATTAGTTATAAATAGCCAATAAATAGCATTCTGTAAATGTTAGGGCCCCACAGGGACTATCCTTTTACCGAAGAGCCAGGTTTTTAAAGAGGATGGATGAGTGCAGCACATCTGAGAGACCATCGCAGGGCTGTTGACTGTCTGTGCATCTCCCTGGGAGACAGGAGACTGCAAAATAAACCACAGCCTCAGGAGGTGAGGCCTTAGATGAGGAGAATTAACTGCTGGTGTGCTAGTGAGCGATGCCATCCTAGAGCACTCCTTGCCGAGTGTGCGTGCCTGTGCTGTGCTGTGTGAGTGTCTGACTCTCCCCACCTGCTCTCCCCAACTGGGAGTCTTCCTCTGTTTCCTCATTCTTTCTGTTTCCATTTATAAAGAGGGCTGGGGCAACAAGAAGAAGCCTTTCTCCTGCCTTCTCTAGTCCCACAGCCTCTTTCTATCCCTCAAGTCACGGCCCTTCTCTCCCTGTTTCACTCTGGCATTTCAATTTGGGTTTTCTTGTTTTGTAGGAAATAGCACTAATTTTACACTCCAGGAAGTGAGAGAGTTGGCCAGGCAAGGAGTGCTCTAGGATTGAATCAGTATTGTTCCCACTGGCTTTATTTGTCTTCTTTACAAGTCACTTTGCTGCCCACACAAGTGCCCAGCTCCTGATAAATGGGACAGTAAGGTGACACTCATCCCCCTCTGAATGCAGAGAGTAAACTTTCACAGCCTTGCTCCACTGCACTGAAAAATGAAGTTGCAGCTGCTTGCCTCCAAGCCCTTAAAGAGCTCCTCTCTAGGCATAGCCTAGAATTTGCTCTCACATGGCTAAACACGTGCTCAGAAGAGAAATGTTTATCGTTAAGCAATAATTCCCTATGAAAAAACCTGTCTAAGAATTCCTAGCCACAGGGCTGGCCTTAGAAGCTGTGCGCTGGGAGTCAGGCTGTAGCACAGCGGGTTAAGCGCATGTGGTGCAAAGTGCAAGGACCGGCATAAGGATCCCAGTTTGAGCCCCCAGCTCCCCAACTGCAGGGGAGTCTCTTCACAGGCGGTGAAACAGGTCTGCAGGTGTCTGTCTTTCTCTCCCCGTCTTCCCCTCCTCTCTCCATTTCTCTCTGTCCTATCCAACAAGGACATCAATAACAACAACAATAATTTAAACAAGGGCAACAAAGGGGAATAAATAAATAAATAAATACTTTTAAAAAGAAGCTGTGTGCTATTGTGAGCATGTCAAGAACAGCAGTGAGACTGGCCATGAGGGTGATCTGCTGTGACATCTATCACTCAGTTGGTCACCAGGGTTGACTCCACTGACACAGCTGGCTGGGTAGGTGTCCCCTTCCCTCTCACCACTCCATACATGGCTTTCCTGAAGCTGCACCCTCTGTCAGAAAAGATGACCTTCCCCAGATAGAGATGGACCAGTCTTCAGTTGGGGTATAGACTAGCTGCACCCCCCTGCTAGAATCTCCAAATAAGCTCTCAAATAAAGGAATAAGAAGCTCTTCCTAGAGGGGCTGAACAGTGCTGTATCTGATAGAACACATATTAACATGCTCAAGGACCAGGGTTCAAGCCCTTGGTCCCCAACTATAGGAGTGAAGCTTCATGAGCAGTGGAGCAGTGCTGTGGATGTCTTTCTTTCTCTCCCTCTTTATTCTCCCTTTCCTCTTAATTTCTCTGTTTACACTAAAAACAGAAGAGGAAGAAGAGTAAGAGGAGGATGAGAAAGAGGAGAATGAGGAAGAAAAAGGAGCAGAGGAGAAAGAAGAGAATGAGGAGGAGAAAGAGAGGGAAAGAGAGAGGCAGACTGGGAGTATGGACCGACCAGTCAACGCCCATGTTCAGCGGGGAAGCAATGACAGAAGCCAGACCTTCCCCCTTCTGCTCCCCACAGTGACCCTGGGTCCATGCTCCCAGAGGGATAAAGAATAGGAAAGCTGTCAGGGAAGGGGATGGGATACGGAGTTCTGGTGGTGGGAATTGTGTGGAGTTGTACCCCTCTTATCCTATGATTTTGTCAATGTCTCCTTTTTATAAATTAAATAAATAAATAAAATAAAAAGAATCCTGTCCTAGAAAGCACTAAGTCCTTATAGATCCCTCTCTTCTCACAGAATAGCATGGTATTGGACAGTCAGAAATGTAATGTCATATTTTCTCTTATTTTAAATTTTTATTAGATTTATTTATTTATCTAGGATAATAGTTTGGTGTAGGGTCAGATGTTCTGACAGCTAACTTTGGTCAATCCAGAAACACACCCTCGTGACAATGACATTCCTATGAATCAGTATGTTCCCAAGCAGGTGACACTGAAATTAAAAAAAAAAATAAAATAGGGTTCATGTTGAGTGAGATAAGCCAGAAAGGGAAGGATGAAAATGGGATAATTTCATTCACAGACAGAAGTTGAAACACAAGATCAGAAGGGAAAACACTAAGCATAACCTGGACTGGAGTTGCTGTATTGCTCCAAAGCAAAAGACTCTGGGGAGGGTCCTGGAACAGGATGACAGAGGAGAACAGTTCAGCCTAGAGGAGGTTGAATTGTCATATGGAAAACTGGGGAATGTTTCACATACACAAACTATTGTATTGCACTGTCAACTATAGACCATTCGTCTCCCTGTCGGTCTGGCTTCGCGAGAGGAGACAGACGACCCAGGACTCATGGCTGGGTTCCTCTTCTGGCGTTTGCCCTTCTTCCGCAGCCAGTCAACAGCGTCAGGTTGAGCCTGATGTCTGCTTGTCGCTGGCTTGGAACGTGACTGGGATCCATGTGGATTCAGTCGGCTAGGAAGGATCGTCAGTTTCCCCAATGAATGGGGGACTCACGGGATGCACCACGGGAAGGCCGATCCATTGCATCCCCATGGGATGCATGACTGGGTTGTATGCAGTATCTCTTTATTCATGCAGTTCGCAGCACAATCTATACCAAGCTAAGCTAAACTAACTAAAGTACCCTAAAACTCACAATGCTGTCTTTATATATACTTGCCAAGTAGGGTGGAAACAGGATGTGACATAGAGAGGGTGGAGAGAAAAGTGACTGGTGAAAATCAGAGTGTGACAAGGAGGGTGGGGGGCAAAAACATATCATGAACCAGTGGGGATTGAACCAATGCCCTGCAGTGGTTATGTAAATAGAATACAGTGGTTATGTAAATAGAATGCAGTGTTAAGCAGGGGGGATTTAAACCAAATGAAACAGAAGGGGTTTTTAAAAGCATACCAACATCTCCCCATAAAGAAATTTTTAAAAAAGGATTCTGAACAGTAGACTTAGGGACCAGTTGGTGGTCTACCAACTGCTACCACCTGTGGGAGTGAGGGTACTTCACAAGGGGTAGAGCAGGGCTGCAGATGTCTCTGTGCCTCTCTCCCGCTATCTCCTTCTTCCCTCTCAATTTCTCTGTTTTTATTAAATAAATAAATGAGACATTTTGAAAATAAAATAATGGGCTATGGAATAAAGCATGAGAAGTTTGAACTGATATTGCATACTAGGAATATATTTCCTTTTATGACTGGTATATTTCTTTCCAAGTGAGCTTTAAAAGATAGAAATAGAGTTTAGGGGGATTTCAAAAGCATAGTTATCTTGGGTATTAGTTTAGAGTTTGACCTCTTGATAAAGAAAGCTATTAATGCTTCTAGAACTATGTGCGGGGCTGAGCAAAGGGCAATCAAGGCAACTCTTCTGAGACCATCTTCAGCTGCAAAGTCATGATTCCTGAAGCAAATCAGACTCATGCAGAACCTCATCTGCTCAGGGCCAGCAGGGCAGCCTTGCAGGGAGGGAGGAGGAGCAGACAGGGAGTTGCCGATGAGAGCTCCCTACCAGGCTCAGCTGACTCTCCAGGGGCCACCTGGCTCTCAGTAACCACCTCATCTTTGTGAAGACAAATCAAGCAGCTTGTGAGGGCTGACTGTTAGGCCTGTGGAGAACACTTCCATGATGCAGGGAGAGAGGACTTTCAATAATTAAAAGAAGCACTTGCAGCCTCTTTGCTTTCAGCACTGGGGAATTACATTATCTGGTTCCCAATCCCCCTGGCTCGGAGGCTGCCCCACCTTGAAGCCTAAGCTGCATCCATCTGGTCAGGGCCCACCACAGAGCTGTGCAGGGTTCCAGTGGGGAGCAAGAAGGGCTAGAGCCGGCTTTGTCTCTGAGAAACTATCTGGGGAAATCTCTCCAGTGTATTAAGTGAGCCAGGAAAAAAATAAAAGGCAAATTCTGGTAAAAGGTGTAAAGAAAGGAAATGGGTTTTCATGGTGATAAGGCTGGAAATCAGAGTGCATGAGGGCACATTTCCTGTGGGTCTCAGCTGACAATTTTCTTTTTAGCTTTTGTACCTTGGCGTATCTTAAGAAAGTAATGTGGCTATCACTACATAGGCAGTGCACTGTAGAGTAATCATGGGGAGTAACATATGACTATGCAAAAAGACCTCACGCCTAGAGAAATAGAAAAAAAAATGGACTCTCATGCCTGAGGCTCTGAGACCCCAGGGAGACCCCACCACCATGCCAGCAGTGCTCTAGTAAACAAACAGCCTTAGCATCTCCATCACTATGGTCACAAAAATCTTAGGGTCTTAAAGACCAAAACTGCTAGATTAAGCCCCACTCAAAAGAAAAAAGGTGTGGCACACTACTCAGCTATTACAAAGTGGTAAATTGGCCTTCACCTCATCTTGGATAGAGCTTGAAGGAATCCTGTGAAGTGAGATCAGCCAGAAAGAGGACAGACACAATACATGGTGATCTCACTCAGGGGCAGAAGTTGAGAAACAAGAACAGAAGGGGAAACACAAAGTAAGACTTACACTGGCAGTGTACTGCACCAAAGCAAAGGACTCTGGGGAAGGAGGGCAGGACAGGGTTGGGGAGTGGGGCTTTCAGGTCCTGATACAGGATGATAGGCATAATTTGGAAGATAAATGTTTGCAGACACCTATATTGGTGAGATGAGAAATTTTATCATGTACCAACAACTATACTGTAAACCATTAACCTCCCAGTAAAAAACAAAACATTACTGATGAAAAATAAAAGCAGTTTTACAAATAGCAATGGTATCTTTCTAAAATACAGTTCTCCTAACACAAGTACCTTAGTGTTATAACTATGACATGCCTGTCAGAAATGATGGACACTTGGCTAATCCCTCCCATTCTACCTGGGAGGACCCTTCAGAGGATGAAGAAAGGCCATTTGAGCCAAGTGAAGAGCCATGTTAAAAAATAAAAAAGTTTCTGTTTATAACCGGATGAGCCAGAACCTAGCACACTTCTTGTATAACTAGCAAGAGACTTCTGCAGCTTGGAAACCAGAGATAAAATTCACATATTGGATGATACCCACAACAGCCTCTCAGGTGTCATCATTGAGAATTATTATTTTCAGCAGTTCATGGCTCATTTCTTTAAGATTAAATTAGTGTTGTGGCACCCAAGGATAATTTCCAGCTGTCTCCAAAGAGAACACTATCAGCCTGGCGGGTTTAATGGATGGTAGCTTGCTGCCAGTTAGTGTCAGTGCAGACGAGAGTCTGTACTTCACAGCCTGACCACTGTGTCTTCATTAATATGAATTCTTGTGTAGCCATGTTGACTGGTGAATCAGAGCCTCCACTACATGATCAAAGAAAATGATTCCTAATGGCCAAGGAGGGGAAAGGGAGTCTGGAACCAGGGCCAAATGAGCTGGGGTGCAGTGAGAGCCTGTGCAAACTACCACATCAAGTCTGAGTGAGCTAGTCAGCAGGAAATATGGGTGAGCAGGAAGGTCAGGGGGCAGCCTGGGGGCCTGGCAGTGATGCACCTGGTTAAGGACACATAGTACTAAGCACAAGGACATGTGCAAGGATCTGGGTTCGAGCCCTGGCTCCACATTGGCAGGGGAAAGCTTCACAAGTGGTGAAGGAGGTCTGCAGATGCCTCTTTCTCTCTCCCTATCTACCTCCCCCTCCTCTCTCAATTTCTCTCTGTCCTAGCTAATAAAATGGGGGGAAATGGTCACCAGAAGCAGTGGATTAGCATTGAGCCCCAGCGGTAACTCAGGAGGCAAAAAAAAAAAAAAAAAAGGAGGCAGCCTGGAAATCAAAGCCAGATGGAATCAGGTGTGAAGCTCATGCAAAGTGACCAGGAAGGACTGGTCCTGCAGGTTCTAGGAACAAGAAGCCAGGGCTCGCGCACAAGGCCATTCAGCCTGTGTTCCTCAACTCATGCACCTGTGCTGCTCACTGTCCAGGGCGTGGGTAAGTGTTGTTTTCGACAGGTTATGTTGTTTTCAATGGGCTAGATTCACGGGCGGGTAACAGATGACCAGGGACTCATGGTTGAGCTGTAGGCAGTATCTCTTTATTCGTGCAGGACGCAGCACAATCTAAGATGAGCTAAGTTAAACTCAAAGTACAGTAAAACTCACAATGCTGTCTTTATATATACTTGCCAAGTAAGGTGGAAACAGGATGTGACATAGAGAGGGTGGAGAGAAAAGTGACTGGTAAAAATCAGAGTGTGACAAGGAGGGGGTGGAGCAGGCGAGAATCCTATCACTGAACCAATGCCCTGGAGGGAGGTGCTTGTTAACAGTGGTTATGTAAATAGAATGAAGTGGTTATGTAAATAGAATAGTGTTAAGCAGGGGGGATCTAAACCAAATGAAACAGAAAGGGTCTCATGCATACCAACAGGTAAGACTGTTGAGGGAGAAGTTGTAGAAGTTACTACCCAGAGGTGGGAGTGGTTGAAGGTGTGGCTCAGGAGGTGTAGGCAGGGTTTTGAGTTTCAAAACTGCAGCCTACCTGCGGCCTCTCTCTTGGGCCCTAACCTCAGCCATGTAAGTTTCTTTCCTCTTGTTCTTTTCCTAGGGCTACCATGTGAGCAATATGTAAATCAGCTCTCAGTCTTCTTTCTTTATTTTCTCCACCTCTCTCCCTTTCGCTAACATGTTCTTTTTTCAATAAAAGTTTAATTTGGGAGCCAGGTGGTGGTGCACCTGATTGAGCGCACATGTTACAGTGCACAAGGACCCAGGTTCCAGCCCCTGGCCCCCACCTGCAGGGGGAAAGCTTTATGAGTGAAGCAGTACTGCAGGTGTCTCTGTCTCTCTCCCTCTCTATCATCCCCTCCCCTCTCAATTTCTGATGGTCTCTATCCAGCAAATAAATAAAGATTTAAAAAAATTTAAGTTTAATTTACCTGAATAATCTTGCTCGTCTGCCAGTCCCTGTTCAGGGCGCCATTATGCTGGGCTAGCTTCATGGGCAGGAGACAGAGGACCAGGGACTCATGGCTGAGCTGAGAAGAAGTATCTATTCATGTGGAGCGCAGCGCAATCTAAGCCATCTCTAATCACAATCCTGTCCTTATATACACTTGCCAAGTAGGGTGGAAACAGGATGTGACATAGAGAGGGTGGAGCGAAAAGAGACAGGTGGAAATCAGGGTGTACTAGGAGAAGGGGCGGAGCAAAAAGACATCATGACCCAGTGGGGCTTAAACCAGTGCCCTGCAGGCAGGGTGGTTCCTAGTTATGTTCTGTAAATAGACTGCAGAGATAAGCAGAGGGAAGCTGGCTTACTGCCCAACACTCATCTTCCCAATTCTTTGAGAAAAATGTGTGAGGAACTTTGAGAATGGGGGGCAGCAAGTGTTGGCTTCCAGCAGGAAGACAGGAACACAGAGGGCGGGCGGACTGTGTGTCCTACTCTGGGTGCTTGTCTTTCTCCTGGGCGGCAGCACTGGCTGGACAGCCAGCAGGGGGCAGCTCCAGGGCTTCAGACACTGCTTTCTTGTTCTCTTCTTCCAGACAAGAGAGGGCAACTTCTGCAGTTTGTTTGTTTTGTTTTATTTCTCAAATAGCTACTCTAGCTGACCTACTGATTCTGTGCATTGGGCATTTGACCACGCACTGCTCCCTAGCCTGACAGAAACACTTCCTAGTATTAAATTCGCCTTATTTAGGCACTTAATAATGATTTCTACTTTCCTGCTTGGACTTTGAGCTGAGCAATACAAGAAATAAGATATGGGGAGTTGGGCGGTAGCCCAGCGGGTTAAGCACACATGGCGAAAGTCATAAGGATCCTGGTTCAAGCCCCCAGTACCCACCTGCAGGGGAATCACTTCAAAGAAGGTCTGCAGGTGACTATCTTTCTCTCCCCCCTCTGTCTTCCCCTCCTTTCTCCATTTTTTCTGTCCTAACAACAACAACAATAACTACAACAACAAAATAACTAAAACAACAATAAAAAACAAGGGAAACAAAAGGGAAAGTAAAGAAAAAAGAAAAAAAGAAATAAGAAATGCAGACATCACAACTAAAAGGCCCCAGCAATCTGCCTGGCAGGGTTATCACCAATGGGGGATAATGGTGGTTGCATCCAGGTACAATGGCTGTCACAACATTCAAAAAAACTGCCTCATAATTAAGGAAAAGTGAATAATCCCCTCTCAGCAGGTCCATGGGGAAGAAGCAGCTCTTAACTCAAAGCTTTCCCCACCCATCCAGAGGTGACCAGAGAAGGGATGGGCAAGCTGCCTACTGATAGAAAACTAAGGAGGCAGAAGCCTTCCTCTTCATTCAAGTTGGACGTACTAAGATCGACCCAGTCTGGAAAAAAGAGAAATTTCCCATGAGTGGTCATCCCACTTCCGGTTATCTTGTCCATCTCCAAAACTCTCTCCCTTTACACTGTCTAAACTGGAAGACGCTTTGAAGAGGGTTAAACCGGGAACGGCTGCTGGCTATGATAACATCACCCCAGAACTCATTCTTGACCTGGGTCCCACAGCAAAGAAGTGGCTCACTTCATTCCTGTCCCACATCTTGGAATCCGAATCTATGCCCAAAATTTGGCGTCATGCGAAGATAATATTTTGAAACCAAAGAAAGACCCAACACTGGCCGCCAGCTATAGACCAATTTCTCTCCTCTCCATGTGTTACAAACTCCTTGAGAGGCTGCTTCTGTCATGTATTTCTCCTCTTACAGAGAAATTCCTATCACCCGCCCAGGCTGGTTTCTGCCCAGGAAGATCTACCTGCGAACAAGCCCTGGCCCTCTCAACTTACATTGAAAATGGATTCCAGAAGAATTTAAAGACGGGTGCTGTCTTTGTTGATCTCACAGCAGCCTATGACATGGTCTGGCACCGTGGTCTCCTAGTCAAGATCTCAAGATGCCTGCCTCCATGGGTAGCCAACACTATATCGTTTCTTCTCCAAAACAGAAGATTCTGGGTGCATCTGGGTGACAAGTCTAGCAGATGGAGACTTGTCTCAAGTGGCCTCCCCCAGGGCTCTGTTCTGGCTCCTACGCTATTTAATATTTACATCAATGACCTCCCAGAAACTTCTTCAAGGAAGTTCATCTATGCCGATGACATCTGCTGTGCAACTCAGGCATCCAAGTTCGACATCCTCGAGAAAACACTCACGAAAGACATGTCTCTGATACCTGATTACTGTAAAAAATGGCGACTAATCCTTAGCACTGCAAAAATGGTATCATCTGTTTTCCATCTACACCATGCCTCGACCTCGCGTGAGCTTAATGTGCAGCTTGATCATACGAGAATCCGGCATGAAGCCCAGCCAGTCTATCTTGGCATTACTCTCGATCGCACCCTGTCATTTCACGAACATCTCATAAAAACTGCAGCAAAGGTGGGCGCGAGGAATCACATCATTGCAAGACTGGCCAGCTCCTCATGGGGCGCGAGCGCTTCCACACTATGATCATCATCTCTGGCATTGTGCTATTTCACTGCAGAATTGTTGTTTGCAATGGGTTAGGTTGTTTTCGCTGGGCTGGCTTCAAGGGCAGGTAACAGAAGACCAGGGACTCATGGTTGAGCTGTAGGCAGTATCTCTTTATTCATGCAGGACGCAGCACAATCTAAGATGAGCTAAGCTAAACTCAAGGTAAAGTACTCTAAAACTCACAATGCTGTCTTTATATATACTTCCCAAGTAGGGTGGAAACAGGATGTGACATAGAGAGGGTGGAGAGAAAAGTGACTGGTGAAAATTAGGGTGTGATAAAGAAGGGATCAGGGTGTGACAAGGAGGGGGGGTGGAGCAAAAACATATCATGAAACAGTGGGGATTGAACCAATGCCCTGGAGGGAGGTGCTTGTTAATAGTGGTTATGTAAATAGAATGAAGTGGTTATGTAAATAGAATAGTGTTAAGCAGGGGGGATTTAAACCAAATAAAACAGAAGGGGTCTCATGCATACCAACACAGAATACTATGCCCCAGTATGGTTCCGTAGCCCCATGTCCACTTGGTCGATTCCAAATTATATTCCTCCATGAGGATAATTTCTGGAACAATCCGTTCCACCCCGGTTCCATGGCTGCCAGTTCTTAGCAACATCGCCCCGCCAGATATTCGTCGGGATGCGGCATCATCTAAGTTCATTTCTCACGTCTACGCTCGACCCGACCTGCCAATATACGCAGATATCTTCGCCCACCCTGTCCAATGCTTGACATCTCGTCACCCAATCTGGTCTCCTACGCCTACACTGAACTTCTCTGTTCCAGACTCTTGGAAACAGAGTTGGCAGTCAGCTGAGGTAAAGAACAAACACCTCATCACAGACCCCTGCAAGCGTCATCCCGGCTTTGACCTAGCACGTTATGATCGGGCCCTCCTCAATCGCTATCAAACAGGCCATGGCCGGTGCGCCACTATGTTCCATCGCTGGGGAGCCAGAGACGACTTGAACTGCCCCTGCAGCTACAGACAGACTATGACCCACATAGTTAACGACTGCCACCTCTCCAGATTCAAAGGAGGTCTCGAAACTTTACATCAGGCTCAACCTGACACTGTTGACTGGCTACAGAAGAAGGGCAAATGCTAGAAGAAGAAAATTCAGAGGGAAAACTAAGGTCAGGAGTCCTTCCTCCTCATTCAGAGGGAAAACTAAGGGACAGGGGCCCTTCATCCTCATTCATAAGGGAAACTAAGGTCAGGAATCCTTCCTCCTCATTCAGAGGGAAAAATAAGGGACAGGAGTCCTTCCTCCTCATTCAGAGGGAAAACTAAGGTCAGGAGTCCTTCCTCCTCATTCAGAGGGAAAACTAAGGGGACAGGGGCCCTTCCTCCTCATTCAGAGGGAAAACTAAGGTGACAGGAGCCTTTCCTCCTCATTCAGAGGGAAAACTAAGGGGCAGGAGCCCTTCCTCCTCATTCAGAGGGAAAACTAAGGACAGGAGCCCTTCCTCCTCATTCAGAGGGAAAACTAAGGGGCAGGAGCCCTTCCTCCTCATTCAGAGGGAAAACTAAGGGACAGGAGCCCTTCCTCCTCATTCAGAGGGAAAACTAAGGTCAGGGGCCCTTCCTCCTCATTCAGAGGGAAAACTAAGGGGACAGGGGCCCTTCCTCCTCATTCAGAGGGAAAACTAAGGGACAGGAGCCCTTCCTCCTCATTCAGAGGGAAAACTAAGGAGACAGGAGCCCTTCCTCCTCATTCAGAGGGAAAACTAAGGGGACAGGGGCCCTTCCTCCTCATTCAGAGGGAAAACTAAGGGGACAAGAGCCCTTCCTCCTCATTCAGAGGGAAAACTAAGGGGACAGGAGCCCTTCCTCCTCATTCAGAGGGAAAACTAAGGGGACAGGAGCCCTTCCTCCTCATTCAGAGGGAAAACTAAGGGACAGGAGCCCTTCCTCCTCATTCAGAGGGAAAACTAAGGTCAGGAGCCCTTTCTCCTCATTCAGAGGGAATCTAAGGGGAAAGGGACCCTTCCTCCTCATTCAGAGGGAAAACTAAGGGGACAGGAGCCCTTCCTCCTCATTCAGAGGGAAAACTAAGGGACAGGAGCCCTTCCTCCTCATTCAGAGGGAAAACTAAGGGACAGGAGCCCTTCCTCCTCATTCAGAGGGAAAACTAAGGGGACAGGAGCCTTTCCTCCTCATTCAGAGGGAAAACTAAGGGGCAGGAGCCCTTCCTCCTCATTCAGAGGGAAAACTAAGGACAGGAGCCCTTCCTCCTCATTCAGAGGGAAAACTAAGGGGCAGGAGCCCTTCCTCCTCATTCAGAGGGAAAACTAAGGGACAGGAGCCCTTCCTCCTCATTCAGAGGGAAAACTAAGGTCAGGGGCCCTTCCTCCTCATTCAGAGGGAAAACTAAGGGGACAGGGGTCCTTCCTCCTCATTCAGAGGGAAAACTAAGGGACAGGAGCCTTTCCTCCTCATTCAGAGGGAAAACTAAGGGGACAGGAGCCCTTCCTCCTCATTCAGAGGGAAAACTAAGGGGACAGGAGCCCTTCCTCCTCATTCAGAGGGAAAACTAAGGGACAGGAGCCCTTCCTCCTCATTCAGAGGGAAAACTAAGGTCAGGAGCCCTTTCTCCTCATTCAGAGGGAATCTAAGGGGAAAGGGACCCTTCCTCCTCATTCAGAGGGAAAACTAAGGGGACAGGAGCCCTTCCTCCTCATTCAGAGGGAAAACTAAGGGACAGGAGCCTTTCCTCCTCATTCAGAGGGAAAACTAAGGGGACAGGGGCCCTTCCTCCTCATTCAGAGGAAAAACTAAGGGACAGGAGCCCTTCCTCCTCATTCAGAGGGAAAACTAAGTGACAGGAGCCCTTCCTCCTCATTCAGAGGGAAAACTAAGTGACAGGAGCCCTTCCTCCTCATTCAGAGGGAAAACTAAGGTCAGGAGCCCTTCCTCCTCATTCAGAGGGAAAACTAAGGTCAGGAGCCCTTCCTCCTCATTCAGAGGGAATCTAAGGGGAAAGGGGCCCTTCCTCCTCATTCAGAGGGAAAACTAAGGGGACAGGAGCCCTTCCTCCTCATTCAGAGGGAAAACTAAGGGACAGGAGCCCTTCCTCCTCATTCAGAGGGAAAACTAAGGATAGGGGCCCTTTTTCCTCATTCAGAGAGAAATTTAAGGTCAGGGCCCTTTTTCCTCATTCAGTGGGAGAGCTCAGAAGCATCACCTGGATGTTCAGAGAACTAAAAGAGGGAGAGGATGGACAGGGAAATTCCTTTTTTGGTGCTAGGCGGTGGCACCCCTGGTTAGAGGCTCACTTTAAAATGCACAAGGAGCCAGCTTCAAGTCCCTAGTCTCCACCTGCAGCGGGAAAGTGCTGTAAGTGTCTCTTTTTCCCTATCCTCTCAATTTCTCTCAGTCTCTACCCAGTAATATATACTAATAAGAATAAAATTAAAAGATTTTAAAAAAAGAAATTTCTTTCTTTTCTTGTCTTTATGTATTGGATAGAGACAGCAAGAAATTAAGAGGGGTGGGAGAGAGAGGGACCTGGAGCTCTGTTCCCCCACTCGTGAAGCTGTCCTTCCAAATGCCAAAATCTCCCCTAGAGTGGCAAACATCCAACTGAAAGACTCATTCATGTCTGTGATCCCGTCAGGCAAGTCTGCAGAGCTGGTCAGGGAGGGCCAAAGGCCACATGTGGCTGCTTTACAAGGCTCAGGCCATGAAGGAGTGCATCCAGTTTCCTCCCCAGGCACCCTCAGGAAGCACCGGGTCTGAAATGATTTCAGCTCATCAAGAGCCCAGGAAACCCCCACATCCTCACACAGGAGCTCCTGAGGACACGGAGTTGGAAACACAGGACCCCAGCAGCAGCAGAACAGACAGAAAGGAATGATCAGATTTCAATCTATGGAAAAGGCCTGACACCAGCGGTGCCTCTGCTGGCTGGCGGTGGCTGCTCAGGAGTCATCACCACAATGCTTTCCATAATCTTCACGGGAAATTAAAAGTCACAGTGGCTCTTCATCCCCCTGCCTGTTTGCTCAGTGGAATGAAATCACTGCTCCTCATGCTGCCAACGAGTCGCCTTGCTTCCAAAATCCCTTGGACACTTCTGGCATTTCTCAGAGTCCTTCTCCAGCCACCCTTTTTTAAGCCAAGGTGACAGGAGAGCTCCCCTCCCTGCCCCTTGAGCAGACAGGCAGAATTACTTAATCCTTGTGCCTCTAATTCAGCTGGGCCCAGGGACACAGGGCCAGCTGCAAGCCCACTGGCCCTTGTGTGAGTCACTCATGCTGACACGAGACAGGAGTCTTCCCCAAGGCATTTGGAGGGACATCTGGACTAGCAAGCAGTGCCCCTGGGAAAAGGGCTGGAAAGCTGTGTGTGAGCTCTGAAAAGAGGCAGGGAGCAGGGAGCACCTCCTCACACAGCTTGCCAGGGGCTCAAGTCCCATCTGACCAGAGGTACCAGGAACCTGAACCCAAGCCCAGCACAGACCCCACCGTGGGCTGCATTAGCATCATCTTAGCCTTGAGTGACTCTCCTGTCTCAGGAACTTCTGAGAATATTAAAAATAGCTATATCCTGAAATTAAATGGTTTGGAGGGAGCAGAAAGCTTAGACAGACTCTGCAGGCTGGTGAAACAGCTTCCTTGGGTAATATCCTACTTTGCCATGGGTGCAAACCGGGTTCTAGCCTGGCCCCCACCATTTGGTGCTATAGAAGCTTTGGTTCTGAGTCTCTTTCATTCTCTCTTCTTTGTATCTCTGCCTCTCTGTATTTAATAAAGAAAGAAAGAAGAAAAAAAAGAAATAAAGAGAAAAAAATAAGCCTGACTGGATAAACAGTCCAAGTCATTGGTGTGCATGGTTTGAAGGATTCTGAGCAGAGTCCTGCCAGTCCCCTGTCTGCTTCCCAAGGGACTCACAGAACAGGGACTGAGACTCAGACTTGGGGGCGACATAATCCCACACAGGCATAATCCCACACAGGCTAAGTAACTGAAACAGCTAGGCCTCTACATTTTTCCTTCCTGGTCTGCAAAATGGATTGGTGATTATAGACAGTATCTACCTCAAGGTGTTGCAAAGATTGCTGGGTAAGCCTTTGAGGTATGTGATCACTGCATAAGCAAACAGTTCAGATTCTCTTTCTCTGGTATTCCCTTACTAGTATATCTGGTATTCTGTTTCCTAGATACCCAGCCCCTGTCCTTTTTGGTAGAACATTGTTATCCTTTTTTGCTCACTTGTTTCTTTGGGGTGTTTTACTTTTTGATTTCACATCATGAAATTCACTAATTCAATTTTTTAATATTTATTTATTCCCTTTTGTTGCCCTTGTTTTATTGTTGTAGTTATTAATGTCGTCATTGTTGGACAGACTAGAGAGAAATGTGTACATGGCCAACACCTTCCCTGCCTTGGAGTGAATACATTTTACCTCCCTTTTCTCCCATTCTTTTGCTTCATTATTTTTTTCCCTCCAGGATTATTTCTGAGGTTTGGTGCCAGCACTACAAATCCACCACTCCTAGTGGCCTTTTTCTTTTTCTTTCTATTTTTGACAGGGCAGAGATAAAGTGAGAGAAGACAGGAGATAGAAAAGGGGAAAGAAAGATAGACACCTGCTTATGAAGCATCCTCCCTGCAGGTGGGGAGCAGGGGCTCGAACCCCAGTCCCTGAGCATGGTGATATGTGCACCTAATGGGTGAGTCACTGGCCTGCTCCATCTCCCATTCTTCCACATTCACTTTTGCCCCGGCTTTTCTCTTCAGCTTCGCCTAAACTGGACCCTTTCAAGCCCCCAGACTCCCCGTGTCCTGCACAGAATCAAGGGTTTCCTGGCACCACACTAACTACAGCTGAGCCCCTGGGTGCCCCCACCTTGTAGACTCGTTTCTCAAACACCAGATGAACGTTCCGTAACTAACCTGGATAAATGTACCCTGGGAATCACTCCCCAGTGATGCAGCAGCTTGCAACTTGCATGGCACACTCTCAGAGCTCCACTTCAGTGGCAGCCAAGTGGTTAAAGCCAGAGCCCAGATGAAGCCATTCCATGGCCATGGGTGTCAGCTCTGCAAGTGATCAAGTAGAGGTGCCTTCGTGGGTGGTGAGTGCATGTCTTACACCCCAGGAGGCTAACCAAGGCTCAAGTCACCGACCTTCTCGTAATGTCAAGGGGAGGAACTCTTTCTTGATAGACAGAGAGAACATCCTGAGCTCTTCTTCTTCTAGCGTTTGCCCTTCTTCCGTAGCCAGTCAACAGCGTCAGGTTGAGCCTGATGTCAAGTTTCGAGACCTCCTTTGAATCTGGAGAGGTGGCAGTCATTGACTATGTGGGTCATAGTCTGTCTGGAGCCGCAGGGGCAGTTCGGGTCATCTCTGGCTCCCCAGCGATGGAACATAGCGGCGCACCGGCCATGGCCTGTTCGATAGCGATTGAGGAGGGCCCGATCATAACGTGCTAGGTCAGAGCCGGGTTGACGCTCGCAGGGGTCTGTGATGAGGTGTTTGTTCTTTACCTCAGCTGACTGCCAGCTCTGTTTCCAAGAGACTGGAACAGAGAAGTTCAGTGTAGGCGTAGGGGACCAGATTGGGTGACGAGATGTCAAGCGTTGGACAGGGTGGGCGAAGATATCCTGAGCTCTGATGAGAGAGAGCTCACTGGCTATAGGTACACAGACATTAGATATGCTTATGTGTGCAAGAGATGAGATGCCAAGTCACAAATACATTACCGGGGGTACTTAAGTATAAATTTCCTTCTGAGATTATATATCTTAATCATAATCACATGACAAATATTTGATTTGAATGCATCAGATAATAACCAGAAATGAATGTTATGATCCCAGGAAAGATATTTAGTGCTTCCAAATATTGAACATTTGAATAGTAGTGTTGGTACTGAAAGGGGGAAAAAAAGTGAGATGTGTACAAGAGAAACATTTACAGACTTCAAAATGTCTCTTTTTTTTTTTGACAAATAGGACAACAAAAAATAGCTTAAAATATAAGAGAGGAGCAAAAATTTAAAAAATTAATGAACTGAGATAGTTTCTCCAGAATACCATGACCGTATCGCTTAATAAGATTTTCATAAAATGCCTCTGAAACAAGTTAATAAGCAATGTGCCCCTGTTACACATTTTTCACAGATGTACTCTGACACTTGTCCTTCAGTAACATGAAGAAACACCCTCGGTTCACCAGTCTTTATTTGAAGCCAACAGTGATGGCAAAAAATAAAATAAAAATAAAAAATACTTACAGGCTTCAGAGAGCAAGGGATAGGACTAGCTGCTCAAAAAGGTGCCTCTGCTTGAAGCTGTAATAGTTGTGCCAAAGCCGAGGTCACACTGGGCATTAACCTTCCATCTCCAAAGGACTGTTAACAATCAGCATGGACCACAGAGGCCTTTGCTTGGTTTGCTTATTTGGTTTTTCCCAAGGCTTTGTTTACTTTGTGATTAATAGTAGTTTACAAGATTATAAAAGGCTATAGTTCCACAGTGCACCCACCACCAGAGTTTCCTGCACTCCCCCTCCTCCCACTCTCCCAATCATCATAGTCTCACAAAGTCTTAGACTGTTTATTTCTGGGTTTTTTGTTTGTTTGTTTTTGTGAGTTTATGTGTTCCAGTTCTTTAGATTCCACATGAGTAAAATACCTGGTAGTTAACTTTCACCTCTTGAATTTTTTCATTAAGCATAATCACCTCCAATTCCAGCCATTTTTTTTTTTGTCCCAAAGGACACAATATCATCTTTTTTGATTGCAGAGTGACTTTTTTCATTGCCATAAAGATGACTTTAGCCAGTCATCTGTTGATGGACATGTAGGCTGATTCCACTCTGGCTATAGTGAATAATGCAGCTATGAACACAGGGGTGCATATGTCTCCTCTAATTAGTGTCTGCATGTCTTTGGATAAATGCCCAAGGGTGGTATGCTGGTTCATGAGGTATTTTCATGATTATTTATTTGAGAACTCTCCATACAGTTTTCTAAAAAATGACACCAATTTACAGTCCCACCAACACTGTAATAGTTTCTTTTTCTCCACAACCTCACCAGTCAGCCACTTCCTGTATTGTTGATGGAAGCCATTCTCATAGCTGTGAGACGGAGTCTCAGTGTAGTTTTAATTTGCACTGTTTTAATGAAAACCGAAGTGGAACACTTCTTCATATGTCCATGTGTATTTCTTCTTTGGAAAAATGTCTATTCAGTTCTGCTCAGTTTTCAATTGGGTTATTTTTTTCTTTTGTTGAGTTGAAGTTTTTTTTTTTTTTTTGCCTCCAGGGTTATTGCTGGGGCTCAGTACCTGCACCACAAATCCACTGCTTCTGAAGACTATGTTTTCCCTTTTCTTGCCCTTGTTGTTTACTGTTGTTGTTGTTGTTATTGTTGTTGTTATTGCTGCTGTTGTTGGATAGGACAGAGAGAAATTGAGAGCGGAGGGGAAGAGACAGACACCTGCAGACCTGCTTCACTGCCTGTGAAGTGACTCCCCTGCTGGTGGGGAGCCACTGGGATCCTGATGCAGTCCTTGTGCTTGGTGCCACGTGTGCTTAACCCGATGTACTACTGCCTGACCCCTGAGTTGAATAATTTCTTTATAGATTACATTTTAAATATAGCTTATATGTTGTTTATTTGTTTACTTAAAAGAAAGAAAGAGAGAGAGAGAGCGAGTACTGCTCAGCTCTGGCTTATGGTGGTGCTAGAATCTCACGACCTCAGGCATGAAAATATTTCCATAATGAGTATGATCTCTCCTTCACCCAATAATATACTGTCCACCTGAGACTTGCTGAGATTAGATCTGAACTGTTTTTACATACACACACACACACAATGGCAACTTTGTGAGATGATGGATATATTGATTAGCTTGACTAAGTCATTTCAAAATGTCTATATTTATTAAAACACTTTAAAAATAAATAGACTCTAAACGTAAAATGAATATCTATTTTCTATAGATTAATCCATTAGAACCAATCACCGCCTTAACAAAAATCAAAACCTTCAAAGGCAGACAATGAATCACTGCATTTTTACAGAATCAAGGAAGAGGGCCCTGAGTTACAGAGGAAAACACTAGTCACATCTCAAAGGGCAGAGAAGACAGAGAAGGGTCTTATCTAGAAAACAGGATGCTGCTTGTAGTGCCGGAATCTTTTTAAGGAATCATCAAGACAGAAGAAGAGAAAGAAGAGACGATAGAGACACATCGAAAAGTATCATCCATCTGTGTTACAGTTTCCCCAAATGCAGTGCTATTTCCCCCAAGGGCAAAAGGATGACTTAGC
This sequence comes from Erinaceus europaeus, assembly GCF_950295315.1. Taxonomy (NCBI): domain Eukaryota; kingdom Metazoa; phylum Chordata; class Mammalia; order Eulipotyphla; family Erinaceidae; genus Erinaceus; species Erinaceus europaeus. Next base: position 86,586,262 of record NC_080177.1, read on the forward strand.
ATATAAAATAGAGATAAGCTGCCAATGAGACAACTATCATTTTCTTTCGCCATTTTTGTCTTTGTTATTAGTAGAGGTTTACAAAATTGTAAGAACACAGCATAGAGTTCCACATCACACCCACTGCCAAAGTTCCCTGTCCCCCTGCTCCTAAGGGAAGCTGCCACAGCTCTCACAAAGTCTTAGAGGCGGTTTGCTTGTTCTGACTTTTGTTCTGTTTGCAAGTTCATGTATGTCCATTCTCTAGATTCCACGTCTGAGTGAAGCCATCTGGTAGGCAGCTCCCATTTTTTAAGCTGAGGATCTATTTCTCAAAGACCACTGAGAAATCCCTTAGTTTTTCAAGATGACAAGAAGCTGCCTTTCACACATTTTAGAGCAAAGTGAAAATCTTAAACTTGCTGAGAGGAACTTAAAATAAAGCTGAGATCAAAATGTTTAGTGATGTGCAAGTTGAAAGAAAGTTCATCTCCTTGCCACTTGTTGGTCCCCAGGGGCATGTCAACAAGATGTTCATCATACTTGGGGTGGGGGACTTCAGATTAAAAATATAATAAGTAATTACTCAGCAATTGGGCAAGTGGAATTTGTTTTTGATCAAGCTGCTGTAGGCTGTGACCTCTTCTATTCCTGAAAGAACTGAAACTACAGAGAGAATTGAGGTATGAAATTGAGAGGCTATATCTCCATGGAATTTGTTCCAACTCTTAAGTCTGGCTGAAAGTTCACTAGCCATGTGCACAAAGCACCCAGAGTAGGTGAAGAGAGTCAGGGGTTCCCCAAAGGGAGGGTGCGGTTATGAAGTCCACTGGTTCCTTGAGGGCTCCCTCCCCTCAGATACAGAGTCCTGACTACAGCTTCCCTGCTCAGCAATTTCAGATTCACTGTAATAAGTAACCCTCCCAAACCAAGTGCTAAAATATGTGAAATGTTCTAACAGTTTTAAATTGCTCTCCTGCACTCATGAAATGATTCCTAATCAACTTCCTGTACCACCACATATTAAGATGGTAGAAATTGTGGGATATTAATTCACTGTGAATCAGACACAGTAATTTAAAACTATTGCAGACTACTGCTTAGTTGAGAACAGTGTTTTAAAACTGTTGCAGACTACTGCTTAGTTGAGAACAGTGTTTTAAAACTATTGCAGACCACTGCTTAGTTGAGAACAATGTTCTAATTGGGAAAAATGACAGCAGAGTTACTTTAGTTCTATTCTCCAGGACATACTAAAAGAAACTAAGAAGCACTGCCCAATTTTATATGCTTGTCTCAGGACCACTTCCTTGCTGAGAGAACAGGACCTTCCCTGAACCCTCTTCCTAGAGAACTGGCCTGTCCAGAAGAGACTTTACTGGGAGTGAACTGGGCACATATTCTGGGCACAGGGATGCATCAAGAAGGTGACCAGTGAATGGTGTGCAAAGAAAAGACTGGAACAGGTCAAGAAAAGCAGAGAAGAGGGGCCAGGCTATGGTGTACATTACAGTACACTAGGACCTGAGCTAAAGCCCTTGGCGCCCACCTGCAGGGAGAAAGCTTTGTGAGTGGTGGCTCAGGGCTGTAGGTGTCTCTCTGTCTCCCTAAATCTCTATCTTCCTCTCCCCTCTCAATTACTCTCTATCTCTATCCAATAATGAATAATAATAACAACAGTAACAATAATGAAAAACTGAGGAGACCAAGCTTGGGAAGCAGCCTTAATCCCAGGAGAGAAGACAGAGCCAAGTGAAGCCAGATGTGGCTCCCCTTCCAGTGCCGTGGGGAGCCAAGCACTGTGAGGCCACCTTCTGCAGGAGGAAGAACTGTTCATGTGTTGCTGTCTGAAGGGAAAGGAGATGGAGCCTTGTTCAAGCCAGCCTCCGCTTGTGTTCATCCAGGTCAGTGCTTTAGGGCGTGACAGGAAGACAGAGGGAGGCAGCACATGCCGGGGCAGGACACATGTAAGTTGGAGATGCAGAGGTGTGTCTAAATAGCATGCTGCCATGAGCTCTCAGCTGAGAGGCCCTGGCCTGTAACTGAGGGCAGTCTGGGGCTACCTGAAGGAGAGACATGGCCAGCAAGCCCCAAAGGGCCAGGCTAGCCCACACAGGTGTGAAGCCACAACACCCAGCAGTGGGAGGGAAGGAAGGGCCCAACATAAAAACACTTGAACACCAGGCAGACCCTGACTCAGCGAGCGCCTCCTCTCTGGGGACCACCTGGCTCTAAAACTCTCCAGGAGTCTAATTCCCATGTCTCCTAACTTTCTCTTCCTCCTCTTCTCTCTTTTCTTTTCTTCCTTCCTTTCTTTCTTTCTTTCTTTCTTTCTTTCTTTCTTTCTTTCTTTTTTTTTTTGCCTCCAGGGTTATCACGGGAGCTCAGTGCCTGTACTATGAATCAGGGCACTGTTCCTGGAGACCATTCTTTTCCATTTTACTAGGTAGGACAGTGAGAAATTGAGAGAGGAGGGTGAGTTAGAGAGAGAGCTGCAGATCTGCTACATCACTTGTGAAGCATCCTCCCCAACAGGCAGGGAGTGGTGGGGCTTGAACTCTGGTCCTTGAGCTTCACACATGTGCACTTAACTGGATGGACCAACACCCAGCCCCCTCATTACATCCTTTAATTTTTCAAATTATCTTTATTTAATGCCTAGAGATAGCCAGAAATGGAGAGGGAAAGGGATGATAGGGATAGAGAGAGAGAGAGAGAGAGAGAGAGGACTTGTGAAGCTTCTCCTTCTGCAGATGGGGACCAGTGGTTTGAATCTGGGGCCCTGTGCACCGTAACATGCACACTCAGCCAGGTGTGCCACTACCCAGCCCCCCATTACATCCTTAACAAACTGACTACATTGCTAAGACTTTCTGTACCAGACCCTCTGTCAGAGCTGGTGTTTAATATCTATTCTTTGAATAAACAAACATCTTCCTAGCCATCCCAGTGAAAGAGCACTTCTGATTCGAACCCACACAAACTGACTCCCATATATAAGTGAAGTGTAAGGAATTCATTCTTAAGTTTGAAAGGCCGGCACACGAACTTACACAAAGAGAAGAGACAAATCCCAGCTGGGAGATCCCAGGCTGGTGTGCCAGTATAGCCCCCTTGCTCTGAGATCTCGAGGTCTGGAACTCGTCTCCCTTTAAAGGGTCTGGGAGGGAGGGTTTTCTAGGTGGCTACTTGGTATTTCTATAGCTTTAAGGCAAACATTCCAAAAATCATTTGTGGCACCTGGGAGCTAGGATTACATGACATTAGGAAGCAGGCATTTTTTTTTTACAGAAGCAGAGAGAATGCGGGTATGTTTAGCAAAAGGAAGTTTCAACATATCTTTGACTATGAAACCTTTCTCTTCTGGTTTTGGGATGCAAAGGGGCAGTTCCACTACTATCTTATTCTCTATGAGTTGCTTTTCATCTCTAAAGTCACCTAGCTTTCTCTATGAGGGATTCCTGATTGCATCAACTTGGGGGACCTACTCCTTCACACCAGAAGAGGACTAGTGACTGCAGATTAGAAAGGGGGCTGGAATTCCGGGAACTGGATTCAGGACTAGGAAGAGAAGGAGGGTGCAGGCCTGCAGATCTTCCTCCACTGAGATTGGCCCAGATTCTGCTCCTAGAAAAGGTCTGAAATTACTCTGCACTAAAGGGGCAGGAAGTCCCTGATTGCTCTCCTTTGGTCTTCCAAACTCAGTTTTAGCATCTCAACTGCTGGCAGAGCAGGGTTGTCAACCCAGTTGATTGATCCCAGGCCCTCTTCCACCCAGACAGACAGTCACCTCCGGAACATCTGGTAGGTACCTTAGCTCCACAGGGAGAGAATCAAATAGTCACAGCTTGGACAGCTCCCTTTCTCTTCACCAAGACTAAGAGCACTCCCTAAGGACTAAGGAAGCAAGGGCACTCTGAACAGAGGTTTACCTGTGCAGACAATGTGACAGGTCCTTTCTGAGAGCAGCAGCATTACTCAGCATTATTTTGACCAAAGCAAACCCTCACTGAGACCTTTGTACTGGCCGAAAGGGACCCCCAGACTTCTGACTGGACAGAACTCAGTAGTGAAGACCCAGACTGCTCTCAAGTCCCAGGTTCAAGCCCCAGCACCACCATCATCCAAAGCTGAGCAATGCTGTGGTGGTGATGATGATGATGAAACAAATACAATAAAATCCTAAATTGTGACATTTGCAAGTACTTCACAGATTTGAATGTTAACAAATTCAGCTGCCAGGCCCTACAGCCACAGAGCCTCAGGTTAACGGGGCTCTTTGAAAGAAAGTATTAGTGAGGATTCTCTCTCTCTCTCTCTGTCTCCCCCTCCCCCTCTCTCTCCTCTCTCTCTGTCTCATTAATAGCCCCAGGTTTTATGGGACATAGATGTGGAACAGTAGAACTGCCTCAGTTCATTTTTCTTAATAAAGCCATTTTTAATTACTGCAGCATATCTAATGCCAGCACACCAACAACTTTTTGTTTTGTTCTATAAGAAGAGACACCAAACACCACACATAACTACCTAATTCATTTAGGACTTGCATACTGTAATAATGTATGGATCTATGGCTCACACTGTGGGAACCTTCCAACTCTAAGTTTGTGAGATATCTCAATATGAAATAATTACACCTATCTAAATAAGTTTTCAATCATTTATCATAATTATTATTATCATTAATTATTTTGCCTCCAGGGTTATTACTGGGGCTTGGTGTTACAAATCCACTGTTACTGGAGGCCTTTTTTAAAAAATATATTTATTTATTTATTCCCTTTTGTTGCCCTTATTGTTGTAATTGCTGTTATTGATGCCGTTGTTGTTGGGTAGGACAGAGAGAAATGGAGAGAGGAGGGGAAGACAGAGAGGGGGAGAGAAAGACAGACACCTGCAGACCTGCTTCACTGCCTGTGAAGCGACTCCCCTGCAGGTGGGGAGCCAGGGGCTCAAACCGGGATCCTCACACCAGTCCTTTCACTTTACGCCACGTGTGTTTAACGTGCTGTGCTACCGCCCGACTCCCAGGCCTTTTTTTTTTAAATACTATTGGATATGATAGAGAAATATTGGGAGGAGGGAGGAGGGCCGTAGTGCGGTGGTAAAGCACAAGGACTAGCATAAGGGATCCGGTTAGAGCCCCAGGCTCCCCACCTGCCCGGGAGTCACTCTCTCGCTTTCTGTCTTCCCCTCCTCTCTCCATTTTTCTCTGTCCTATCCAGCAATGATGACATCAAAAACAACAACAACAATAACTACAACAGTAAAACAAGGGTGACAAAAGGGAATAAATAAATAAATAAATAAATAAATAAATAAATAAGAGAAAGATTGGGAGGACAGGGGAGATAGGAGAAAGATAGACTTTTACAGACCTCCGTTGCCTCTTGTGAAGCATCTTTGCTGCGGGTGGGAAGCATGGGGAGTGGGGGCTTGAACCCAGTCCTTGGATATTGTAATGTGTGCCCTCAACCAGGTACACCACAGCCTGGTTGGTCCCAGATAATTCAATAGGTTTCATGTGAAATGATTAAATAGCTAAATTCCAACTTATTTATGATGCCGGCTTTAGCAGTGCTTTGTAAGAAAACAACCCATGAAAATCATGTCCTCAACTAAACTAGTCTAGAAAAGGGAAGTCCAAAAAGGGCTCCACAAGGCTGCTCAGACAGCCCCTGAAAAGGGTGAGGCTTAGATATGTAAGGAGTGCCAGGGAAGGGGAAAAGCTGTTTCAGAAGAAAGCTACTTCCTGTTTTTCCTAAGTCGGTGAAAATTAGTTTCCTTGGAAGTCGCACACCGAGAAGCAAGAAGTAGATGCTTTCATCTAAACTCAGGACCCTGTGCTGTTGTGTTCTGTTATCACTCTGGTGAAACAAAGGACTTGATGAGCCTGCAAGCATGTTTCTTTATCTACTGAGAAGCAGGTGACAATCATTTCAGTCCAGATGTTGCCTGGCAGAAATCACACACTTAAACTGGGCCTGCGGTCCCAGTGCCCCAGAAAGCCACACAGTCTCACCAGCTTTTGCAAAAAGAGAAAACTCTCTCCATCGAGACAGGTGGTACTGCTCCTGGTCGCACCCGTATGTCACCAGGCACAAGGATCCGGGTTCAAGCATCCCCTGCCCACCTGCAGGAGGGAAACTTCACAAGCAGCGAAGTTGTCTCTCTGTCTCTCTCCTTCTGTGTTTCTCTCCCTCCATCTCCGCTCTCCTCTCAGTTCCTCTCTGTTCCTATCCAACGAAGGAGAAGGAGAAGAGGAATAAGAAAGCGGGGTGGGGTGGGGGATGGCTGCCACGAGCAGTGAATTTGTCCTGCAGGCACTGAGCTCAGCAATAACCCTGGTGGCAATGAACAAATGAATGAATTGTTTTAAAAGGTCATCGGTTGCCATTTGAGCCTGCGATGAAGACCTGAGCAGCCTCCTGTGGCCTTTGGCTTTCAGGAAGCATGCATACAGGCGCAGTGAGTGGGGTGGGAACTAGCGCTGAGTTCAGGGCCCGGCAGGGAGGGCCCAGGCAGCCGGGCCTTCTCACCCCTGAGCCTGGCCTCCTCAACCCTGTTGAGCCAGCTGGGCTCTCCTCCAGAGTCCTCCTAGGACAAAATGCACAACAGGTTTTAAATTACTCTTGATTACTTTAATGTTTACTTCATATTATTTCATTATTACTTTTTATTGCCACTGGGGTTATCGCTAGGGTCTGGAGTTTGCCCAGGGAACAAGCAGCTCCCAGCAGACATTTTATTTTCCTTTTGCTTTCTTTTTTGGAGAGTGAGATAAAGTAAAAAGGAAGAGGGAGGTCAGGAGGAGGAGAGAGAGAGAGACCTGCAGCACCACCCTACCACCCGTGCAGCTTCCCCCCAGAGGCAGAGATGAGGGACTTGGATGTGGGTCCTTGTGCCCAGGAGCGTGTGTGTTCTGCCTGGTGCCACCCAGCCCCTCAGTGATTACTTTAAAGAGGATGTTCTAAAGTTTGTCTCTGTTCATCATCCTTCTGTTTCCGGATTCATCTTTAACACATGAGCTGTTGCAGGGCACTGACAGGCTTCCTCATCATCTTAGTTCCATCCAGTGTATCATCCCCAGGGCACCCCTCCTCCGGGGCCATGGCAGACAGCCCTTTATGGGAGATGGGAGCCCATGAAGAATGTGTGAGTTCACCCTAGACCCAGGGAATCTGAACTACGTCTTCCTTGCCTCCAATCTTGCTGGGAAGGAGCCCGAAAGCTTGTCTGTCACCTTGATTCCCTTCCCTGCTGGCCTCCTGCGGCCCTGCACCGGAACTCAAGAGTGAGCATGCTGGGAAAAGAGGAGGCTTGCTGGAGCAGAGACCAAGATGATGCTGGGATGGGAAATGATGAGAGCGGGGCAGACAGCATAAGGGTTCTGCAAACAGACTCTCATGCCTGAGGCTCCAAAGTCCCAGGTTCAAGGTTCAATCCCCTGCACCACTATAAGTTAGAGCTGAGAAATGCTATGGTAAAATAAATAAATGAATAAATAAATAAATAGAAAAATAATAAAAAAATATTTACACAGCTCTCAAAGCCTTTCATAAAATGTCATTCCAAAGAGTAGGGCCACTATCCACCTCTGAGAACAGGTGCCAGTGAGTCACTGGCAGGACTCTGCACTGGGTCCCCACAGATGGTTAGTCCCTGCAGGTACCACTTCAGGACATTAGAAGAGCAAGAGGAACTCTCCTAAGAAGTCTTTATGAGTCTCTTTGCCATTCAAATGCAACATCCAGATGGGAAAGGACACTGTCACCGTAAGCTCCTTGGAGATTAGAGATCCAATTTGGGGATCATACGTTGAGTATATCAGTTTGAATATATCAGATCAAGTCCTTGACTCTGTAGGCCCCAGTATAAGGATACTGGAGAAAAGACTATTACAGATAATAAAATGTGCTTAACATTGTTTGTAAATGCAACAAGCCTCACCAGTGAGTGAGCTATGGATAATAACACCTTCTTGTTTTCCTGTTGTGAAAATTTAAATTATTTGAAAAATATGTGAAAGGTCTCTGGCATCTTGTTTGGGACACAGTTTTTGTTGTGTGTGGGGTGGGGTGGGGGGATGACTTCAGTTCCAGATCAACTTCTTTTCTTTCAGAGAGAGGAAGGGCATAGACAGAGGAGAGGCACTGACAGCACAGAGCACCCCTGGGTGTCGTGGCCACCCCCTTATGATGCTGACACTCAACACCGGGTGGCCTGCACAGAGCACACCTGCCAGGAGAGTCATCACTCAGACCTAGAACATGCTTACTAAGTGAAGAAAAGAAGAGAAAAACACCAAGAGCCTGGGGAATGGATGACTTAGACTGTGTGTGTGTGTGTTTCTTATAATGCTTATCCTCACATGATACAATTATTCATGTGCATCCTTCAAAAAGGCAAAGTCCATGTTTACTCAGATCCGAGTGCTTAATGCTTACTGGTCATTTAAGTTTACTTGTAATTCCTAATATTCACCTTAAAGTACAGAGAGAGGGTGGTACCAGTGAAACTAGCAGGTGATCTCTGGTCCACTTGCCTACTAGCTAGAAGCTTGATTCAATGGCCACAGAAGTGTCTCCTCATCTCCAAACTCAGATAACACCCTCTGCAGCCAGGCTAGTGTGCAGCTCATTGCACCCAACCCCGTGTTGCTACTCGTCTCCACTTCTTGTGCTTCAAGGGTAATAGCGGAAAAATACCACATCCATGGGGGCTGGGCCATGGCGCACCTGGCTACGTACCCACACCTAATACCAAGCGCAAGGGCCTAGGTTCAAGCCTCTGGCCCCCACCTGCATGGGGGATACTTCAAGAGCAGTGAAGCAGGTCTGCAGGTGTCTATCTTTCTCTTTTCCCTCCCTATCTCCTCTCCTTCCCTCAATTTCTCTCTGTCCTAGCTAATAAAAAAAGTATAAATTTAAAAAAAGGAGAAAAAGACCACATCTGGGATGGTGGGTTTCCCGTACTGTCGATAAGCCAAACAACAAAAATGGGGTGGGGTGGAAGAAAATAGAACAAATGAACGCATAGTATGTTGTATCCCAGGGTCTGGAGGAGGGAGGGAGAAGGAGCTTCCATTGTCCCGGGATGCAGTGGTACAAGGTGAGAAGAACTTAGTGGTGGCATGTGCACAGACAGCTGCCACAGAGACAACACTGTCCTACAGCTATTTCCCCAGTGAAGTGACTGGGGGGGGGGGCAGGGCCTAGGCTGGGGGAGCAAGACACCTGGACATCTTCCTTGGGAGGATGAGGTAGTGCCTCTGCACCAACAATTGTATTGTAGACCGTTACCCCCAACAATTAAAAATTAAATAAAATGAAGAAAATAGGGGAAAAGTGGTTTGGAAAAGGAAAATAAATGTGTTCTTTTTTTTTTTGCTATTACGCCTGTGAACATAGAGACTGGAAATCAGTGGTGACTTCTTTTTACACCTGCACAAAACTCCTGAAGTTTTACTAGTAGAACAAGGTGATATTTTTGCTCTAGATTTCCATAGCTAGGTTTTGAAGTTATTTTTTTTAACATTTACTAATAAAGCAGTAAAGTTAAACAACAAAATTTAGATATCAGATAACATTTTGTAAATATGCATTTTAAAATCCTTTTCCAGCCATGACATCATCTCCCCAGACAATAATTTGGTTCCACCTGTATATCAGATTTCAGGATCCGGCGAAAAAAAGAAAAAAAAAAACTAGTATATCCACAGGCCCTTTGGAATATAACTAAAATATGCCTATGAGCTATCTACAAAATGGAGAACCCCCCCAACTCTTCATCTGCACTATTCCAGCCTTTAGGTTCATGATTATTCAACAATTTGTTTGGCTTTGTATGTTAACTCTCTTTTCAGCCACCAGGTTCCAGGTGCCAGCATGATGCCAGCCAGACTTCCTGAACAGACGACCCCACCAATGTGTCCTGGAGCCCCGCTTCCCCAGAGCCCTGCCCCACTAGGGAAAGAGAGAGACAGGCTGGGAGTATGGATTGACCTGTCAACACCCATGTTCAGCGGGGAAGCAGTTACAGAAGCCAGACCTTCCATCTTCTGTACCTCACAATGACCCTGGGTCCATACTCCCAGAGGGATAGAGAATGGGAAAGCTATCAGGGGAGGGGATTGGATACAGAGTTCTGGTGGTGGGAACTGTGTGGAGTTGTATCCCTCCTATTCTATGGTTTTGTCAATGCTTCCTTTTTACAAATAAAAAGAAAAAAAAATCCAAATCCTGGGAGCTGGGTGGTGGCACATTGGGTTAAGCACACATGGTGTGAAGCCAAGGATCTTAGCTTGAGCCCCCAGCTCCCCACCTGCAGGGGGGGGTCACATCACAAGCAGTGAAGCAGGTCTGCAGGTGTCTATTTCTCTCTCTCGCTCTCCCTTCTTTTTTTATATTTATTTATTTTCCCTTTTTTTGCCTTTGTTATTTTATTGTTGTTGTTGTTATTGATGTCATTGTTGTTGGATAGGACAGAGAGAAATGGAGAGAGGAAGGGAAGACAGAGAGGAGGAGAGAAAGACAGACACCTGCAGACCTGCTTCATCGCCTGTGAAGTGACTCCCCTGCAGGTGGGGAGCTGGGGGCTCCAACCGGGATCCTTAACCTGTCCCTGTGCTTTGTGCCACATGCACTTATGCTGTGCGCTACCAACTGACTCCCACTCCCTCCCACTCTCTCTCTCTCTTCTCTCCCTCTCTATCTTCCTCTCCTCTCTGAATTTCTCTCTGTCTTATCCAATAATAACAGCAACAACAACAACAATGGAAAAAAGATGGCCTCCAGGAGCAGTAGATTCTAGTGCAGGCATTGAGTCCCAGTGATAACCCTGAAGGCAAAAAAACCCCACCAAATCCTTACTTAAATGAGGCCATTATGCACATTTTGCAGTCTGATCTGCAATCTGCACAGTGATGGCCTCCAGATCCTCTTTTTACCTCTATCTCCTGTGCATCGTTCCAAGCTGGTGGAGCAGCCTGTGCACTGAGCACTGAACAGATTGCCCTGGCAGAAAGATCTCTCTGGCTGTTACGATCAAATATGGCTGCAGCTTCTAGGTCCCACACGCAAAAGTGTTTCACAGACAGCAGGTGTGAGGCAGGTGACAGAGCACCCAACACAAAAGCCATTGATATGCAGAACTGAAATTCACATCAAAAGACACTGCGCTTGATCCGGAGACCTGGACATGGATTCTTAGTGAAGGAGATGTCTGGGGTCTTTGAGACAGGTAAGCAAAGGGGGATGATCTGTGGTGTCTGATCCTATCTCAGGAGGAAATTAGCCAGGGCAGTTCCATTAGACATCTTGGGAAAGACTCATTCCACAAAACAGCAAGCCCACACTGGGCGCTGATTTCAGCCAGTAAGAATCAGGATGAAGTGAGACTTTGCCTGCAGAGGCAAGAGAAGTGGGAAGAAGGAAATCCACCCCCGCCTCCCACTTTGGTGAGGCTGGACAAACAAACATTGAGACAGAGCGCCACCTATGGGAATCCTTCTCCAAACAAAACCAGAAAAAACTCAGACTGAAAGTTCTCAGAACCAGTGCCCTCAAACATTCCTGAGCTAGAAAACTCAACAGGGTTACACATCAAAAACAGACTCATAACCGACTTTGGGGCTGACTGACCTAATGTCCGGTCACAGCAAGGGCGAGGGGTCTTCAGGACAGTGGAACAGAGTTCAGTTCATTGCTTCATTTCATCCACTGCTTATCCAGTGAGTTGTAGCAGCCAAAATCTACACCGCAAAGAAAATAGAAGATGGGCTTGCCTGAATTTCTTTTCGACTAGAGAATAATGGTACTGTACAGAATCTGCTGAATCTCTAGTCTCCAAAGGCTTCTGCCTATACTGCCATGGGATGGAATCTATCCACAGCAGTTTCTGGTTGCCAGACAGCCTGCCAGTAAAGGCAACCGCCAGGCACAGGGACAGGAGAATCTGGCTGGCTGGTGCCCTGTAGTCAGCTTTTAGATGTTTTTTACTACCCCTGACTCTATCACAGCTGATTTAAAAATGAAAGAACCATTTTAAGTATATTTCAATTAATATGAAAGTGCCTTGGGCGGCTAGGGTTACAGCATGCAGTTCACATAACAGACCTTTGTTCCTGGGGTTCTGAGGTTCCAGGCTCCAAAACCTGGCAGCACTATAAGCAAGAGCTGAGCGGAGAAAGTAAAGGAGAGGAAGAGTGACGGGGAGGGGGAAAAGAAAATAAATGGATGTACCCCTCCTACCTTATGCTTTTGTTCACTAATCCTTTCTTAAATAAAAAATTAAAAAAAAAAAAAGAAAAGAAATGGAAAAGAGAGGAGAGGGGAGAAGGGAGAGAAAAAGTTCAGAAGCATTTTCATATACCTACTCCCCTCCTTCCTTCACTACCTGCCTCCCTTCCTCCCCCTTCTCTTCCCCTTCCTAATCCTCCCCCTCCTCACCTCCCCTCCCCCCTCCCTTCTCCCCTTCCTCTCCCCTCCTTCCCTCGCCCTCCCCTCCTTCCCTCCTCCCTCTCAGTCCTCCCTCCTCCCTCTCAGTCCTCCCTCCTCCCCCTTTCCTCCCCGCCTCTTTCCCCCCTCCTCTCCTCCTCGCTCCTGTCCTCCTTCCTCCCCTCCTTCCCTCCACCCTCCCACACCTACATTAAACCCACATTGAAGCTGGAGTGCAGAGGAAAGATCTTGCCCACCAGTTCCAAGCCTGCTTTTCCTCAGTTGGAGGGAGGTGCCTATAATGGGATGCTACAGGGACACCATAATCACCTCACACTCACAGCAGACCCTACACTCATCCACACACCACATGCACACCTCAGACCTACCCTATACATGATGAGGACAGGTTCATTTACACATTAACACCTCCCAGCACCAGCCCACACACTGACCCCACCCACCTCACAGCCACTGAGCAATGGCCTCCTGCCCCAGGCTGCCCTGGCAGAGGAACAGAGGAACATACGCAGGGTCTGTGGAGACGGTGGACATGAACCTTTACGTGCTTTTTAGCCTCACCTACAGCAATCTGCAGGGTCAGTTCACTCTGCAAACTCTTTGCCTCAGGAATTCATCTGTCTATTGTTCTAACATCTACCAAAATCCATTCCCAGATCTTATGTCTAGACAGTTAAGAAAACTGTGAGCTGAAATGGAAGGATGAATATGGGATGATCTCACTCAGACAGAAGTTGAAAAACAAGATCAGAAGGGGAAATGCAAAGCAGAACTTGGACTGGAGTTGGTATATTGCACTAAAGGACTCTGGGATAGGGGGAGCATACAGGTCCTGGGACATTATGGCAGAGGGAGACCTGGTGGGGTTGAATTGTAGTGTGGAAAACTGAGAAATGTTATGCATGTACAAACTATCATATTGAGTGTCGACTGTGAACCATTAATCCCCCGATAAAGAAACTAAAAACAAAACAAACAAAAATGGTGACCCAAAAAAAAAAAAATGGTGACCTAGGCCTTTGCTAATTAACATTCATGTTGTTTACTGGGGATTTGTTTTCCATTTTATTAGGGGGTAGTGGTTACAGTTCTGTTGTTCAAACATGGGCACATCAAAGCCCTCTTCATCAGCTCCCAGCACACACCTCATCAGAGCCCACTGACTGGGGGAAGTCTCCTTTCATTTCATAACCATGGCAGAAAGATTTGGCTATTAAGGAGTCAAGGCAGCCTGGATGAGTGTGGGCTAGATGTCCTGTCATGTGTTTAACAGAGAGAACATGTCAAGGCAGCCTGGGTGAGTGTGGGCTAGATGTCCTGTCATGGGACCACAAGGAGACCAAGTCAAGGCAGCCTGGATGAGTGTGGGCTAGATGCTCTGTCATGTGTTGAACAGAGAGACCATGTCAAGGCAGCCTGGGTGAGTGTGAGCTAGATGCTCTGTCATGTGATGAACAGACATACCATGTCAAGGCAGCCTGGGTGAGTGTGGGCTAGATGCTCTGTCATGTGTTGAACAGAGACCATGTCAAGGCAGCCTGGATGAGTGTGGGCTAGATGCTCTGTCATGTGATGAACAGAGATACCATGTCAAGGCAGCCTGGGTGAGTGTGGGCTAGATGCTCTGTCATGTGTTGAACAGAGACCATGTCAAGGCAGCCTGGATGAGTGTGGGCTAGATGCTCTGTCATGTGATGAACAGAGATACCATGTCAAGGCAGCCTGGATGAATGTGGGCTAGATGCTCTGTCATGTGATGAACAGAGATACCATGTCAAGGCAGCCTGGGTGAGTGTGGGCTAGATGTCCTGTCATGTGTTGAACAGAGACCATGTCAAGGCAGCCTGGGTGAGTGTGAGCTAGATGCTCTGTCATGTGATGAACAGAGATACCATGTCAAGGCAGCCTGGGTGAGTGTGGGCTAGATGCTCTGTCATGTGTTGAACAGAGACCATGTCAAGGTAGCCTGGATGAGTGTGGGCTAGATGCTCTGTCGTGTGTTGAACAGAGACCATGTCAAGGCAGCCTGGATGAATGTGGGCTAGATGCTCTGTCATGTGTTGAACAGAGACCATGTCAAGGCAGCCTGGGTGAGTGTGGGCTAGATGCTCTGTCATGTGATGAACAGAGATACCATGTCAAGGCAGCCTGGGTGAGTGTGGGCTAGATATGCTGTCATGTAATGAACAGGGAGACCAAGTCAAGGCAGCCTGGGTGAGTGTGAGCTAGATGTCCTGTCATGGGATGAACAGGGACACAGGGGATGTCACTTAGAGGGCTTGATGCTTGAAGTTCCATAAGACTAAGAAGTCACAGAGAAAGAAAGAGGAGTGAGGCATCCTGACTGCAGGCATCTCTTTCTTGCTCCCTCTCTACCTCCCCATTGTTTCTCAATGTCTGTCTCTATCCTAAATAAACAAATAACATATTTTACATTGCTTAAATACATTAAAATTTCTCTTTCCATTTCTTCAAGTTAGCTAAAACAGATGCTAGTTGCATAGGTCATCTGTGAAAGTGAGCTTCATAAGGGGAACTTGCAAGAAGTCAGGATCCCTATGTGGTGGGCTTCTAGGACTTAGGAGGCCTACTTCACTGTGTACTACATACCTCTAGGTTGCATTTCAAAGGCTGAGTGTGACACTGTTAAACCCAAGATCAGCCAGAGAAGTGTCCCAGGGAGCAAAGGACCAAGAGCCTGTCCTTGAGGAGTGACTGGTGAAACTAGGGTAGCAGTCCCTGCTGCCAGCCTCCGTGGGGGAGCCTGGGCGTTAGTGTCAGTCACTCTCTCAGTATGCCAGTGTGTGAGAGGCAGATCTTGTGTCATTCCACAGAGCTCTGATGAGCCAGTGAGTGGCTGTGTAAATGAGCGGGGAGTTTGTTTGTTTGTTTGTTTTACCTCCAGAATTATTGCAGGGGCTCGCTGCTGACATCATGAATTCACTGGTGACATTATGAATTCACTGCTTCTGGCAGCTTTTTTTTTTCCATTTTATTGGATAGAACAGAGAGAATTTGAGAAAGGAGGGGGAGATAGAGAAGGAGGAAGAAAGACTGATACCCGCAGACCTGCTTCACCAATCTTGAAGTGTTCCCCTTCAGGTGGGAAGCCTGACGTTTGAACCTGGATCCTTGCATGTGTGCCTGAGCTTAGTATTATATGTGCTTAACCAGCCACCAACATGCTGGGTTTTCACTTAGAACAGGAGAAAGGAGGAGAAGGGCCTTCTGATGACATGAACTTTTTTGAGAACTGAATGAGCCAAGGTAGGAGGAAGTTCAGTGCTGGCTATGCGCTAGAGGCAGTTCAGTTCCCTCTTTCAGAAACAGAAAGCCCCACGTGGGCTTCTTACATTTGACACGGTCCTGAATGGTCTTTCCAATTCTAGGGTGTTAGGAAAGGTCCCTCACCCCCTTATTCATTTAAAGACATCACAGGCTGCTGATGACAGGGAATAAATCAAATGCTGGAGTTCAACCACCCACAGAATAAGAATAAGCTAATTCCCCTGAGTGCCACATGACTCACACAGAACATTCACCTCTCAATCTTTGTTTCTGTTGGGTTTGGAGAAACCGTTATGGAAATGTTAAGTGCATAAGAAGAGAATGTCACTTGAAGTTAGAATTCTCTCATTGCCTCACTGAAGTCATAACAGCTTCTTGTCCATGTTCCAGCCCTATTTTGTCAAAAAAGAAGTTGGCTGAAACACTTGGGTAGTTGTGCAGACCTTCTACTGAGGGTCTTCACAGAAGCTGCAGTGCTCTCACGAGACGCTTTGCTCAGGCCAAATCTCACTACCGCCATGCCATGCATTTTCATCTGTAGAAATTAGTCATATCTGACCTATCATGAACATTTGTAAGGGCACACAATAGTAAAAACAAATTATAAGATTTATCTAGGGTATATTTCATTTATTTTTCCCCTCCAGGGTTTTTGCTAGGGCTCGATACCAGCACTGCAAATCCACTGCTCCTGGAGGACATTTTTTTCCCCATTTTACTGGACAGGACAGACACACATTGAGAGAGGAGGGGAGATAGAGAGGGACTGCTCTGTCACTCATAAAGCTTCCCCTCTGCAGGTGGGGAGCAGGGGCTTGCACCCGGGTCCATGCACAGGTCTTTGCGCTTACTACTATGTGCATCTAAACGTGTGCCCCACCGCCAGCCCCTCTAGCGTGTGTTTATCAGTGTAAGTAACACTGGAGTGGGAATCATGCAGCCAGCAGTTTCCCGCTTGCCCTGTGTGAGACCCTGAGAGCTTCCTGTGGCTGTGCTTCCTCAGAGTGGGCTCTACTCCCACGTCCCTGTGGCCCCGACTGAGCAGGAGCCTGAGTCCCCAGTGCCACATGGATTCCCCTGAGCAGTTAGGAAGATAAGAGGGCCGAGTGGGCCCAGCTCAGGTCCCATGGGCTAGAAGGTTTATGGAAAACTACAGGCATTGGGGTGGGGAGGGTGTTGAACCAGAAAAAGAATGAGAGGAAGTGTCAGAGTGAGAAGCAGAACTGGACATGGGATTGATACCCAGTGCAAAACAAGGAAAAGTAGCCCAGGAAGCTCTGGATTTTATCCAGGAAAACTCTAGCCAAAAGTCAGACTCTGGCATGGGAGCCTGGAGACACAAGTATTTCTTCAGAGACCAGACTAAATTTTTTTTTCCATTTTATCAATGAGAAAATTGAAGCTTTACTAATTTTCAGACATCATAAGGCTAACCCAGAAAAAGTAAAAAAATAAATGAATAAAGGCTAACCCCAGTATCTCTGACACCAAACACACCCACACACCTTCTCTGGAACACATCTTATTCAGTGCTGAATGGCCTCACAGATGCAGAGTTGAGTGTGGCTTGGGGTTAGGATATCGGCTGTAGTGAATTTGTACTGTTATTTCAGGTTTCTGAGGCTCAGGCAGAGTCCCAAAGAGGCTCATTACATTCTAGTAGGAATGATTATGTATGTGGTTTAAAAAACACAAGCAGCTCAAGAGAAACAGAATGGAAGTAAGACTATTTCCAGAGTCAGGAATGAGGAAAGGGAAAAAGAACACACCCCAGGCAGGAGAAATGCGTCATCAAAGCCCCACAGATACATGGAGAAATGCTCCACTTCACTCACAGTAGAGAAATGCAGATTGAAACTGTGCTGACATACCATCTCACACCTGAGAGCATGGCTGACACCAACACACCAGGAAATGACAGGCATTGGAGAGGTTGTGGAGAAAGGGAGCTCCGTGCCACTGCTGGTGGGAATGCAAACTGGTGTAGCTCTTTGGAAGGCTGTATGGACAGTCCTTAAATAAAAAGGGAATTATCTTATGAGCCAGCAATACTAATCTTAGGTATTTATCCAGTGGACAATCGAAGCACTAATTGTTCATAGCTACACTACCGACAAAGTGGAAACAGCCTAAACACCATCAACAGATAACTGGATAAAAAGTTACAGGGAAGGGCAGGGGAGAGAACATAAGAATTACACAAAAGGCTTTCATGGCTTAGGCTCTGAAGTCCCCATCATTGCAGACATTCAGTGCGTTGTTTTTAAAGTTTTGTATTGCTTATTTTGTCACTAAATTCTATTCGATATATATCAGGTATGTGCTCTGACCAGTATTCTTGTGGCATATTTGTTTTTTAAACAGACCTTATTGATCTACCATTGATTTGTAGTACAAGCAAATGTGGGTGGCAAATCTCACCTGCTCTATTACGTCTAGGTCCCTGATTATTAAACAATTTGTTCTGCTTTATTTCTTAAAGTTTTTCATCCACAAAGTTGCAGATGCTACCATGAAGCCATCCTGACTTCCCTGGGCAGACGCCCTCACCCATGTGTCCTGGAGCCACCCCTTCCCAGAGCCCTGCCCCACTAGGGACAGACACACACAGGCTGGGGGTGTGGATCCACCTGCCAACACCCATGTCCAGCAGAGAAGCAATGACAGAAGCCAGAACTTTCATGGTCTGCACCCCATAGTGATCATTGGTCCATCCTCCCAGTGGGATAAAGAACAGGGAAGCTTCCAGGGTGGGCTTGTAGCTCTCCGGATTAAGAGCACATAATCAGAAGTGCAGAGATGGCAGATGGAGCCCCCAGCTCCCAGCCTGCAGGAGGTCACTTCACAAGTGGTGAAGCAGGCCTGCATGTACCTCTCTTTCTTGTCCCTCTCTATCCCCTGTCCTTTATCAATTTCTTTCTTTCCTTTCCAATTTAAAAAAAAGAGGTGACCACTAGGAGCAATAGATTCATAGTGCAGGCACTGAGCCCCAGTGATAACCCTGAAGGAAAGAAAGAAAGAAAAAACGCATAGTGGAAGCACCCAGTGGAGGGGATGGGATGGGGAGCTCTGGTGGTGGGAACTGTGTGGAATTGTGCCGTTCTTATCCCACGGTCTTGTCAATCACTATTGAATCACTCATAAATAAAAATGTTTCAAAACTGTGGTGGCACAGGTGCCAGGAGAAAGCTCACCTGGTCATATGTGCCGTACCATGATTGAGGCCCTGGGCTCAGGTCTCAGAATCACATTGGAGCACCCTGAATGGCCCTGGGGGAGCTTCCTGGATGGTGAGGCAGTGCTCAGGTGCCTCTCCTCTGTGCCTCTCTCCCATCTCTTCTTTCTGTTATTTCCTTCTCCCTCCCCATCTCTAAAAGAAGGTAAAACTGTCTCAGGGTACCATACAATCTTATTGTTCATCTATAAGGGCCTGGGTTCATTCCCCAGGGCACATTTATAAAGAATTCAACACAGGCCGGGAGTGTGGGTCGACCTGTCAACGCCCATGTTCAGCGGGGAAGCAATTCCAGAAGCCAGACCTTCCACCTTCTGCATCCCACAGTGACCCTGGGTCCATGCTCCCAGAGGGCTAGAGAATAGGAAAGCTGTCAGGGGAGGGGATGGGATACAGAGTTCTGGTGGTGGGAATTGTGTGGAGTTGCACCCCTCTTATCCTATGGTTTTCACAGTGTTTCCTTTTTATAAGTAAAAAATTAAAAAAAAATGATTCTGAAATTTTCATGTCTCATTTCATTTGCTATCAAAGGCGTGTGTCACCTTTGACACCTTTGGTGTGTCACCGCACCATCAGAATAGCCCCTTGTGCCCCATTCTGCTACCCTTCTGTTTTCCCTCTGGGAATTACCAGATTTTCTACATAAGAACTTAAGGGTTATTTTCACAATCTCTCCAGACCATTTGCTTTGGTTCTCTATGTTCCACACATGACTGAAGCCATCCTAAGACAGGTATTCATTACTGACTCAACTCACTTATCATTACTACCTAAGCCCCATCCACCTTGTTGAAGTGAGAGGCACACTTTCATCTCTCTAGTAGCCAGCTGAGTAGTTAGTACTGGCCTGGGTCTGCAGAGTAGCTTCTCTGATGGGCCTTCAGGGTGGCACCATCTTTGAGTTTGGTGTTTTTTTTTTAATTTTTATTTGTAAAAGGAAACACTGACATAGGATAAGAGGGGTACAACTCCACACAATTCCCACCACCAAAACTCCATATCCCATCCCCTCCCGATAGCTTTCCTATTCTTTAACCCTCTGGGAATACGGACCCAGGACCATTATGGGGATGCAGAAGGTGGAAAGTCTGGCTTCTGTAATTGCTTCCCCGCTGAACATGGGTGTTAACAGGTGGATCCATACTCCCAATCTGCCTCTCTCTTTCCCTAGTGAGGTGGGGCTCTGGGGAAGCAGAGCTCCAGGACACATGGGTGGGGTTGTCTGTCCAGGGAAGTCTGGTCGGCATCATGGTAGCATCTGGAACCTGGTGGCTGAAAGAAGAGTTAACATATAAAGCCAAACAAGTTGTTGACTAATCATGAACCTAAAGGCTTGAACATTGCAGATGAAGATTTGGGGGTCTCCATTTTGTAGATAGTTAGTAAGCCTATTTTGTTTATGTTCCAAAGGGCCCATGACTATACTAGTTTTTTTTTCTTTTCCTGAGTCTGACATCTGATATGACATCATCTCCCCAAACAATAAATTGAATCTACCTGCATATCAGAGTGCTTCATTTTTAATGAGAGACAAGAGAGAGAGAGAGAGAGAGAGAGAGAGAGAGAGAGGGAGAGGGAGAGAGAGAGAGACTGTTAGACTGATCAGGCACATGGTGGTGCTGGGAATGGAAATTCCCAGACTTTTATGCTCAGAGACTTGAGCATAAAAGTCTTTTGCAGAGGGCAAAGGACCCAGGTTCAAGCCTCCAGTTCCCACCTACAAACAAGAAGCTTCACATGTGGTGAAGCCATGCTGCAGGTGTCTTTTCCTCTCTATCCCTCCTTCTCAAATTCTCCTCTTTGTCCGTGTGTGTGTGTGTGTGTGTGTGTGTGTGTGTGTGTGTGTGTGTGTGTGTGTGTATTTCTATAAATATACATATATTCACGTGAATCACCCTTAGAGGGGAAGCTTTCTTTCTTGATTTTCAGGAAAGCTGCTACCTACAAAGGGGGAGACTGCACCATCCTGGGGTCTGTGCTCAAGTGCAGACCCTTTGTTGCTTGTAAACGTGTCTCAGTA
Source organism: Erinaceus europaeus (assembly GCF_950295315.1). Classification (NCBI taxonomy): domain Eukaryota; kingdom Metazoa; phylum Chordata; class Mammalia; order Eulipotyphla; family Erinaceidae; genus Erinaceus; species Erinaceus europaeus. The sequence goes on from NC_080177.1 coordinate 86,607,242, forward strand.
CAGTGAAATACAGAGATGCTACTCCCTGTGCTGAGAACCCTGTGGGCATAGATTCCTGTTCCTTTGCTCAGACTTACTATCCAGTCAGTGCCAGCAACCTGTGAAGCTGCAGGCAGGGACACCTCACAGGGAGAAAGGTGGCCAACCAGCTCCATGCCCTGCACGGTCCACACACCATCAGCTGAGCACCTCCTGCTCTGTCTCTCCTGGGCATGTAACCTGTTCTTCTCTGGAACACATTTTCAATTTGGTGTGTTCACAATCCAAAAAGAGGATTGGCTGATTGCTGTTTTATTTATTGACAAAGTATGTTAATTCATGGCTATTCACTTATACCTTCCTCCTACCTACCAGACATCTGTACACTTTAGATATTTTCCCTCTCCTTGTTTTGTTTTAAATTTGCATAATTTCCTGATACAGTGAAAAAATCAAAACAAAGAAGCTCCCTGGGGACCCATTCACTCAATTGTTCACATGCCAGGTTCTTGTTGCTCAGTCTGGGAGAGACAGATAATATAATTAAAAAGTAGAAGAGACTCAGAATGCTAGTAGTTGAACCTCCTTGCTCAGCCAGTGGAGACATGTAGGCACCATCACCTGGCAGGCAGATGGCGAGATCAGAAATGCTGAGGAGGCTGGCTGAGGTGCACGTGCTGTGTGTCTCCGCATAACCACTATGCCGGTTATGCCAGCAACAGCTCACCCATGTGGCCTCGCGAGAGCGGTGTCAGTGGGTCCTGAACAGCTCCCCCGACGTCCTCATGTCACCCAGCAGGTGCACAGGGCTGCAAACTGCATGACCTAACTAGCTGACTGCAGAGTGCGCACATTTCCCTTTGGCTCCACAGGGGTCAGAACGTGTGGGTATCATAAATAAGGAAACAACAAATCACAAACGCCAAGCCTTAGGGATGCAGTAAACATTCTAAACTCCACTGATGTTTAAACTAAAATAACATACACTAAAATAATTTGAATAGTTTTCATTTAGGATTTTAGAAATAAATTCACAATACTAAGTATCAGAGAAACAAAATAAAACTGTAATGGGTATCTGGTGCTGGTAGTCCTGTAAACTAGCATTACCTTTATGGAGAAGCATTTGCTATACACACAGCATGGTCAACTTCACTGAGAGCAGCTATCCTGTTGCAAACATCTAACTCAAGAGATAATCCAAGTAACCGGGAAGCAGCACAACGACTAGAGTGCTGGACTTGAGAGAATGAGGCCTTATGACACATAAACTCATATCCTCGTTCTGTCTCTCTCCTGTTTCTCTCCTCCTCATTCTGCCTACAGACTCAAAAAGGCTGAGCTCCTCCTTCATATGCCCATGACAGAGCCCTTTTCTTCTCATTGCCTGTCAGGTTATAGAGACTGGTATTGGTATAGCAGCAGCCTAACTGGAGGCTGTTGCCCACTAGACCTGGCAGAGGCCGTTCCCAGCTTGGGGCGGGCAGACACAGAACGTGAGGAAAGAAAGCTGAAGAACTAACCAGACTTGGACACCTGACTTGGCCTGCTACATAATTCCAGGTTGGGTAGGTCTCTTGTGACCTTGGTCTTTCACTTGGGATTCTCTGTCCTGGAATGTCTTTGAAGATCTCAAAGCCCAACCCAAAGATGCTCAAACAGCCATGATGCCTGAGGACTTTAGAAATGGTTGATTCAGCTATTCATCAGTATCACCCAAGGTTCCTTTTGTGACAGAACCAAAGAACAAATTCCTTTTGTGAATTTAGTTATAAGCATTCAAAGTCCATTCTATTTTATAGATCCTTTAAAAACCCTCATCATCACTGTCATCCAAATGTCTTTATTTGAAGATGCTAAGAAAATCTTCTTGGTGGAGCCAGGCAGTTGCACACCTGGTTAAGTGCACACACCACAATGCACAAGAACCCAGGTTCAACCCTGTTCCCCACCTGCAGGAGGGAAGCTTCATGAGTGGTAAAGCAGGGCTACAGGTGTCTCTCTGTCTCTTTCCCTTTCTACCTCCTCTCTTAATTTCTCTCTGTCTCTATCCAATAGTACATAAGTAACTAAACAATACAAAAGAAGAGAAGAGAATCTGTGTAGCAGATGCATTCACCTCATGGAAGAGACAGGACAGGTAAACACAGCACTCCCGCCATCACTGTGTGCTCACCGTGCCTGTCATCTCTCCCTCTGAATGCATCCCCGCAGTAAGACTTGAGAGGTCCCTTCCACTGTTTCCCCCAAAACCACTGTACAGCCCTAATGGGCTTTGTAATTATTTCCCATTGTTCAAGATATCTTTTATTTGCACATTAGGGACACTGGAACATTTAAACTGTTACTTTTGAGATAATATCTACCCCAAAAGGCCATTTGAAGAGGAACTCCTAATTTTACTTGCCCTTTATCTCCTAACTGCCTCAAGTTGGAGAATTAACAGACCTTCCAGAGTAGTGAGTCTTTTGTTAGAAATAGCTGGGAGCTTTTACCAGTAGACCAGCTCTGCGCATGCAGACTGGGCCTGCATATTTACATCTTCCTTCCCTGCAGCCCTCCCCTCACCTGCTGGACTTGCCCTCTCCTAGTTAGGATTGCACCTCCCCGTGGGTGGGTTTGGGGTTTGAGTGCAGCTGTGTCTGCAGATCAGCCTGGAGCGTGCTTTCTCTGCCACATGCAGCCATGCGAGTTAGCAGTACAGAGAATGGTGAGCCTCTTGGGGCTTCTGCACCTGCACTTCCATCTCCCCTCCCATAGTCCTGGATCAGAAAAGCTGCAGATGCTGTCTCTCACAGATCTGCAAGGTTCTCCACTAAAAGGCAGCCTAGTCAGGAAAGGCATTCTCTTGTTCTCTGCAACTAACTAATATTCTAGTCTGTATGGAGAAACTTAGTCAAGATTCTCAATAGAAATGGATCCAATAGGTAGAAGGGCATGTGTGTGTGTGTATCTGTGTATCTATGTGTCTGTGTTTCTGTGTGTGTCCCTGTAAGTTGTGCTTGTGTGTATCTGTGTGTCTCTGTGTGTGAGTTGAGCCTGTGTGTCTCTTTGTTTCTGTGTGTCTATTTGTGTGTGTGTCTATGTCTGTGAGTGTGTCTCTCTGTGTGTCTCTCGTGTGTGTGTCTGTGTATCTATGTTTCTGTGTGTGTCCCTGTAAGTTGTGCTTGTGTGTATCTGTGTGTCTCTGTGTGTGAGTTGAGTCTGTGTGTCTCTTTGTTTCTGTGTGTGTCTGTGTGTGTGTGTCTGTGTCTGTGAGTGTGTCTCTCTGTGTGTGTTGTCTGTGTGTCTCTCTGTTGTGTGTATGTGTGTCTGTGTTGTGTATGTGTGTGTAAGTTTATTATAAAGATTTTGCTCACATGTCTGGAGACTGAAGTTCTACAATCTTCAGGGGACAAGCTAGAGTGCAGAAGCATGGGTGGCTGCATAAGATCTTGGTTGGTAGCAGACATGAGAGTCACAAAGGGCTCATGTGCCATTAGACGTAAAGGCAGCAGGAAGACGATGTCTCAACTCAAGACTGTGAGGCAGGTGTCCCCTCTTCACACAAGAGGGCCAGACAGTTCTGCACAAGCCTTCAGCTGGCCACATAAGGCCCACCCTACATAAGAACTTTATCATTTTATGGATCCAAACGTTAGTCCCATCCAAACCACCCCAACAGGCAGCCCCATGACATGTGACCAAACACTGCAGCCTTTAGCCTGTCAAGTCAGCAGGAACTGAGCTCAGCCCAAAGCTGGCACTTAGTGACTCTCAGCTCGCCTTCTTCTCAGCACACTGTGTTTTCAATCAAAGCTGCTTTAATGTTTTCATTTCTCTACAACCACTTTCTTCACTGCTATTTCTGTTTGTTTGCTTCCACTTTTGTTTTATTTTCAGAAATCATGACTCTGAGTCTCTCTTGTGCAGAAAGTTAAAGTTAATATGAAACCTGAGGATCTCAAGTTATTTTCATTTCTAAGTAAGAATGACTACTGTTAATCTCACAAGACAGTAAATTTGACAGAATTTTAAGGCATTTTGTTTTTTAGACAATATATATATATATATATATATATATATATATATATATATGTCCATGTAAACTAGCATCATTGGCAATGCTTTCAAATAATAAGCCTACCCTTTATGACTATCTTAGAATGTGTGCAATTCCTCACAGTTACAAAAACTGAGGGCAGAAACCATGCTAAAATCTTAAAATACACAGATAAAATTATCTTTTAAAATTACTTATTGGGAGTCAGGCGGTAGTGCAGCGAGTTAAGCATAGGTGGTACAAAGCACAAGGACCGGCGTAAGGATCCCAGTTTGAGCCCCCAGCTCCTCACCTGCAGGAGAGTCGCTTCATAGATGGTGAAGCAAATCTGCAGATGTCTATCTTTCTCTCCCCCTCCCTGTATTCCCCTCCTTTCTCCATTTCTTTCTGTCCTATCCAACAATGACGACAACAACAACAGCGATAATAACTACAATAAAAAAACAAGGGCAACAAAAGGGAATAAATAATAAATATTTTTAAAAATACTTATTTATTTACTTTTTTATTATTTGATAGAGACAGAGAGAAATTGAGAGGGGAAGGGAGATAGAGAAGGAGGGAGACAAAGAGACACCTGCAGCCTTGCTTCACCATTTGTGAAGCTTTTCCCCTATAGGTGGGGACCGGGGTATTGAGCCTGGATCTTTGCTCACTGTAATATGTGCACTTAAACAGGTGTGCCATTGCCTGGCCTCCAGATAAAGTTATCTTTATGGTTCATAAAGATAATATAATAATTTGAGTATAATCAGAAATAAAAAATACAAGACAACAGATGCTACTTCTTGGGATCTATTCTGCTGAAAGTAACAAACATGAAAATAGAACTAAAGTCCTGAACAGGAAGCAGCCCATAGATGCAGCCCACCGTGTGCAGAAATATCTTCTGTGGGCGCCTGCCTGCACTCCGGTCACCCTTGAGCAGTCCTTGTCCCACAGCCACTTTGGGCTTCTTGACTAGCCATAGCTCCTAGTATAATGATGGCCATCACCTCATGGAGGTGTGATGGTGAGAGGGGACCTTAGTCACTGAAGCCTCGCCTTATCAGTCTACATCAGGACTCCCCGGTTCACCTACAAATGTGAGAAGAATCACCAAGATTACCGGTTTTAATTTATAGTTAGGGGGAGGATGTGAAATCTATTAAAGAGAAACTGGCTCCAGGACTAGCGTGTCAATATAACAGAAATCTAGGCTAGAGAACAATGACTTTGATAGTAGGGAGCAGGCAGAACTCAGAAGAGTAGAAAAGACAAAAACAAAAAAACACCTTTTTTTAAGACAACGCTAATGGGTGGTGAATAAATTTAGCAGAGACAAACAAAACAATGAAAACCCAGGCGGGCTGGGAAAGTGACAGCCCACATTATAAAATAAACAATAGAAAAACCACGACCTGCAGTCATTTAAGAGATAGGAAATGAAGTTGTGGGCCTTGGCCAGATGAGTTCCTGGCAGACTGTGGACAGTACCCAATGCCTCGCTCCAGCCGCCTGTAGTAAGGTGTAGAAAGAGAAGAGAGACAGAGAAGCAGGAACTATTCCATCTGCCAGCAGAATGTGAGGTTGCCTCAGGTGCCAGGCCTTGCTGAGTTGGACAATCAACTTGCTTCTTATCTCCAGTCACCAGGCAAAGAAAAAGTCTTATGGCAACAGACAGACTCAGGACCAAGACCAAATCAGTTATGTCCACATGCCAATGAATGAACACAGTGAGGCAGCTCCTAACAGTGAAAGTGCATCTGAGGAGGATGTCTGCAGAGCTGTTCTGTGGCTGTCTCGGGGGGGCGTCACACAGCCTCAATGCTCACCACACACCTAAGCTGTGGGTATAGCCTACAGGGCCCGTATCAAGCACGGGACACAGTATCCACTGAAACACTAAGCGACAGGTTCTGGGCAGTGACTTGTACATGCTCAGCTACACTAAGTGCTCTCCATAAAGTCAGTACCCCACTGGGTCCCAGCACCACTCTTACACAAGACGTCACTGTCACCGGGGAGGAGTGATTGGGTTGGAGGGACTTTCACTGACTGGGAAAGATCTGAGTTGGTTTTTAAAGAAATTCACATCAATGTTCAGAGTTGTTCTGATGTAAGCAACGCTAGGTGAGACACTAGAAGTGAAGTCTCCAGGGACCCAGCTTTCTGAGAAAGAGGGAGTCAGGGCAAGCTGCCCAGGTGGGAATGCAGGTGGTTGCTTATGGAGAGGAAAGTCCTTGTGGAGGGTGAAGCAGCAGTCAAAAGGGACCGTAAGGAGAAGCCACTGCCATGAAGCATGAGCCAGACCCAATTAAGAGCAAGCCTCGGGTGGGGCTGGGAGGTGCACCTGGTGGCCTGCACATATCCCCATGCACAAGGTCCTGGGTTCAAGCCCTGGGTCCCCATAGCAGGGGGAAATTATGCAAGCGGTGAAGCAAGGTTGCAGTTGTCTCTTTTTCTCTCTCCCTCCCTACACCTCTATTTCTCTCCCAGCAATTTATCTCTGTCTCTATCTTAATTAATTAGTTAAAATAAAAACACATCCTCTTAGCCTAAAAGGAATGGAGTCTGGCAGCATGAGTTCTATTGCAGTGCAGACTTGCTCATAAATGTTGTATATTACATGTGAGTGGACATTATTACCATGGCTGTCTAGACCAGATTCTGTCACAGGGCTATATTAACTGCCATTTTTGTTCATGGGCCCCCAAATCAAGAGATGCCACACTTTAAGAGCCTTGTATGGACCTGGTGCAGGATGCAGACCAGGACCTCAAGACCAATGTCAAAGGTTGGATGAGGCTTTAGAGAAAGAGTTGGGAATGCTTTATACGGCAGAGAAAAATGAGCGATGGCTGAAAGGCAGGCTACTGGTTGACTAACCATGACCACAAGTCCGTCCTTTCTCAGTCTGTTCCCTGAGAGGTGTAGCTACTCCCACCAGCAGGTAAACTTAATTCTCTACTCCTCAAACCTTGATCATGCCAGTCATTTAGGCTAAGGTGATATGAGCCAATGTAACAGTGTGCAGGAAGAAGCCCTCAGACTTGGCCATCACAGAGCCAATGTAAGTACGCAGAAAAGAAGCCCTGGGAGTCGGGCGGTGGCGCAGCGGGTTAAGCGCAGGTGGCGCAAAGCACAAGGACCGGCATAAGGATCCCGGTTCGAGCCCCCGGCTCCCCACCTGCAGGGCAGTCGCTTCACAGGCGGTGAAGCAGGTCTGCAGGTGTCTGTCTTTCTCTCCCCCTCTCTGTCTTCCCCTCCTCTCTCCATTTCTCTCTGTCCTATCCAACAACAACAACAACAATAATAACTACAACAATAAAACAACAAGGGAAACAAAGGGAATAAATAAATAAAATAAATATTAAAAAAAAAAGAAAAGAAAAGAAGCCCTTGGACTTGGCCATCACTGATGCTTTTATAGGTAGCAGAACTTAGAATCAAAAAACTCTCCACACCCATTCGTTTCCTTTCCAAATTAAGTTTTCCTTTTCTGCTCTCTGCTTAGTCTTGGCTTTCTATCTTAAGCCCACACCACAAAATAAAGAGTCTCTGTCATTCCCATCAAACAAATACAAAATGAATATTTAAGAGTTCATGAAGCAAGAGAAAGTCATTATGCTAGTCTATTCTTATACCCCTGCCTCAAACAGTGAGCCCATTCTCCCCAGAAGTGCTGAATGACCTGCTACTGTAGAGAATCAACACTAGAAATAGTCTGTGAAAAAAGTGCGTGGGAAGATAAAATGGCCCAAGCAAGAGTCAGACCCCAAATCAAGGTAAGACCAACACCAACCTTTATAAGCAAAATTAATTGTAGCTGTGCCTCACAGGAACAACTGGCCAAAATCTAGATACTACAGATCTGGGGCAAGGCGTCTAAAGCCAGAAAGGACAGTCAGAGTGGATTCTACAGTAGAGAAAACCTAAATCACTCCCTGTGGGCAATTCCTTCCTGTCGTTCAGGAAGGAGGCTTCCTTTTGATGTTCTGAGAAAACTGTAAATTTAGAATGAGGATGAAGCAGTGGGGATATGCTGGCTAAGACACGGAGATAGACAGAGGGGACAGAACCAGGCCATGGGGAAGTCCAGGGCTCTGCAGAGCCCCTGCCCTGGCTTCTCTATGCTACTCATAGACCTCTGAGGGGAGCAGACACCCCTAACTTTGTTGTTCTTTTCTTTTCTTACTTTTTTTTTTTACCAGATCACTGCTCAGCTCTGGCTTTTAGTGGTGCTGGGGACACAAGTCTCTTTGCATAACATTATACTATAAGCTTCTGGAGGTGCAGGGGCCTGAAGGGCAGCTGAGTGGCAGTCACACCTGGTTGTCTCCAATGTAGTGGCAGTGGATATCTGGAGCTCAGAGTTACCTGCAGACATGGGGAAGGGGCACAGATATGCTTAATCAGAATCACTAGACTTTGTGGAAGATACAGTGAAACTGCCTTCCTAGCAACTTTGCCTCCTGAGTCTACATTGCTCATGGATATTTGAAATATGCTTTGTTTTCTAGACACAGACCAGCCAATCCATGGAGAAAAATATTCTGGATTCAAATCTCACTAGAAGTAAAAATGATCCCTCCAGATCCCAGGTGCAAGGTAGCAGACACCTTGGACACACAGAGTGGCCTCTCGGTTTCCCCATGCCACAGGAGGGTCAAGGAAGTCTAAGGCTGAGGCCTCTGCAGCACAGTGGCCTAAAAGAAAGGGTGCCAACTCAGAGAAACACTGCCTCTGTGCAGCGAGCAGTCAGGTCAGGTGACTCTGAGGGCAGGTGCTGGTGCAGAAGGAGCAAGCCCTTTCACACAGAGAAAGAGAGGTCCTCAGGAGAACTGGGCCAGTTTCTTCAACAAACCTCAGAAGTACCTTAGAAACCAACTAACATTCACGACAACTATTGGAGCTTCTCAGAGAACAGTTTCTTCCTCTCTCTTTGCCTTTCTGTGCTCCTCCCTTAACATTCTTCTTCTAGCGTTTGCCCTTCTTCCATAGCCAGTCAACAGCATCAGGTTGAGCCTGATGTCTGCTTGTTGCTGGCTTTGAAAGTGACTGGGATCCATGTGGATTCAGTCGGCTAGGAAGGATCGTCAGTTTCCCCAATAAATGGGTACTCACGGGATGCACCATGAGAAGGTCGATCCAATGCATCCCTTAACATTCATGGTCATTTATTCATATACTTGTTTATTCAAAAAGCTTTGTTGAGCAATTCTCTGAGCCAAACAATATTCCAGGCACTGAAGATATGGTGACAGAGAAGGCAAAAAAGGATGAAGTTCTCATAAAACATGTAGTTTTTTAAAGAGAAGGAGAGAGAAAGATACCACAGAACTAAAACTTCCCTCAGTGAAGTGGGGCAGGTTCGCAGCAGGGTTAAACACACAGGAAGCAGTGCAGTCCAAGTGAGCTGTGTCACTGGCCCAGAATATACTTCCTAAAGCACGCAGAGAGTGCTTTTTAAATCACCAGGAAATGACACATACTGAGCAGAATGATCTGCTGGGACTTCCTCAGATTGTTCAGGGAAGCCCTCCCTGAGAAGGAGGTCAAAGAGTCGACAGCAGTGAGGTCAGGAGAAATGTTTGAGGGAGGAAGTTGAGTGTATCAGACCCTGACCTCAGGCCCACCTGGCATGTTGCTGTGTCATCTGGGACATCCTTACCTCCAGAGCACGTTCCCAACAAGCCTACCCCCACACACAGGGGCAGTCAAAGTATCCTGCTTTCCCTTCTACCAAATTCTCATGCTCCATTAAAATTTCTTCTTCTCCTTCTTCCTCTTCTCCCTCCTCCTCTTCCCTCCTCCTTACTCCTTCCCCCTCCTCCTCAGCCCTCCTCCTCCTTTTGCTCTAATTGCCACCAGGGCCACCACTGGGACTCAATGCCTATACATCAAACCCAACACTACCAGTGCTCATTTTTCCTCTTATTTTGTTTAGCTTGATAGTACATAGGGAGATAAGAGAGAGAAAGAAAGAGACACCTGCAGCCCTGCTTCATCACTTATGAAGATTCACCCCTGCAGGTGGGGAACAGGGGCTTGAACCCAAGCCCATGTGCATGGTGGCATGTGTACTCAACGAGGTGCACCACTGCCTGGACCCCGTACTCTACTGAAGTGTCTTGTCAACTTGTTCAAGAGCAGGTTGCTTCAGAGGCTGCCAGCAGCCATTTCTCTGCTTGATAGAAGCTAAGCCTTGAAACAACAGAAGCCCTTGAGATAAGTTTCTAATTCCCGTAGGAAGGATGTTTGCCAGAAACTAAGTGACATACCATACAGTTATAGTGACATACCATATAGTTATAGTTTAACAGAAATAGTTGCAAGGGACCCTCCACCGCGATGTCTGCCTCCCCCTTTCCCCCTATGCTCCCCCTTCCCCAAGCCTTAAAATGCCTGTGAACACAATAAAATTTTGCAGCTTGATCAGAAACTTGTCTCGCTGTCGTTCTTTTGTGTCTCTTGTCCCTGTCATTCCAGGTATTTTAGGTTCCTAGCCCCTGTTCACCGCCCTGCTGGTCGGGGCAAGAGGCTAGGTCTCTCTGGAGCTGCTCTCCAGTGGTAGTGTCCAGGTGATATTTTTAGCACCCAGAAAGGTCAATATACAGACATTAACTAATAAATGTTCTGACTCAAGTCTAGTCCTCTTGCCACCGCAAAGTTTTACCCTTCAGTAGGGGCTGTGATCAAAGGAGAAGTCTTTTCTGTTTATTTGTTCTTATGTTTGTTTCTTCCATCTTAGAATTTCTATCAGTTCATCTCTGGCAATAATTAAGGTTTTATTCTCACTATTAAGCTTTTATAGTTTATGGAGATAATGCACAGTCTGCTTCCACTTTTAGATCATCAAATAATAATAATAACCTCCCTGGTTTAACTTTCCCTGACCATCATCTCTGTAAGCAGAGCTCAAAGTAGACACACACACACACATACACACACACACACACACACACACACATGCTCTCTTGTACCATCCCAGTGAGGTCTCTCCCTAGCACCCGTTCCTGCTCTCCTCTTCTTTCAATAAAGCTCCACTCTGACTTTATTATTTTAATTTCTGCCATATATTTATTTATTTATTGGTTAGAGACAGAGAGGAATTTAGAGGGAGGGAGAAAAAATACACACAGAGAGAGAGAGAGAGAGAGAGAGAGAGAGAGAGAGAGAGATCTGCAGCCCTGCTTCACCACTTGCAAAGCTTTCCCCCTGCAGCTGGGGACCAGAGGCTTGAACCCAGGTCCTTGTGCACTGTAACATGTGCGCTCAACCAGGTGTGCCACCTCCTGGCTCCTGATTTTGATTTTTTAAAATCCCAATATCACTTTATCAAGAAATGTTGATTTACAGGATTTTTTTGTTCTAACAAGGGTGCATTTCCACATTTGCCCAAAGCAAGTGCGTCAGTGCATTCCACCATCAAACAACCACTATGTTATTTCACCATGGAGACTGAGGTAATCCTGCCTTTATCATTCCATTTCCCAGCAAGAGTGCATGTGCTGACTTTACCCTGGGTGCAGCAAAGCCAAGCGCATTCATGCTGACCATAATAATGTGCCTAGAAGAAACAGGAGCAGCGGTGCTACTTGAGCTCAGGTGGTCATGGAGGACCTCTCTGAAGAGCTGAGAAACTCATGCAAAGGACCCAGCTCTGTGAAGAAATGGGAGAAGATTGTTTCAGGCATGAGGGAGAGAGAGAGAGAGAGAGAGAGAGAGAGAGAGAGAGAGAGAGCATTGCAGTAAACTAGGAAGTAGGGAATTGTCCCAATTGGATTAGTCTTCTTCCATCACCTACAAATACTGACACTGAGAAAAAATAATAATTTCTGTTGGCAAGAAGGAAAGGTGAATATGATTATAAATGCCGGAATAGTGACTATGATGATAGAATGAAGAAGTAAAAATCAGGTCAGAGAAATTGGAAAGGTCAGCCACACAATACTGGGTCTTGTGACTCAGGATAGAAGACTTAGGTGTGTTTCCCAAATGTAATGAAAAGTTGTAGAATTCATAAGAAGAAGTATAAAATGGTCTTATTTATATTTGAAATACATCACTGAAGTTGACACATAAAAAAAAACTACAGAGGGCAAAAATATAAACAAGGACTTTAATTAAAAGGCCGCTGAGATGGAGCAGGCAGGAGCTGGCCACGGTTTGGTAGGAGAGTAGACAAAGATGTGTAGAGAAGTGTCTAGGCTCAAAAAATCTCTGCAGAATTATTGTGAGGAGGGCTTGGCGACATTTCTAGATGAAGGTTAAGATAGGAAAGAACTTGTGAATGTCATAGATCCATGTACTAGCACTCACAAAGAAGAGACTTAGAGGGACCGATTGTAGCTTCAGATGTGTGCATCAGATCGAGGAGTGATCTCAGCACTACAGTGGGAGCCATGGATGCTGCCCACTCCCCACTGTGATCTAGTCACTAATCTCAGCATCCAGGACTGATAACTGCTAATAACTCATGGATGACTTTCTTCCTATATATCACCCTTGGTCCTGTATCCAGTGCTACACCTTAAGAGTGACTTTCCTTAAGAGTGACCACATACAATGGTTGGCTGATGCAGAGTGATCACTGCAGAACTATGCGGAGTTGCTTGAGGAGGTTTTTGTTTTTTTCTTAATGGGAGAACTGTTCAGCTCTGGTATAGGGATTGAACCTGGGACTTTGGAGCCTCAGGCACGACAGTCTCTTTTCATAACCATTATGCTATCTACCCCTTCCCAGTTGTTCTGTGTTAATTGAAGTAACATTGGATTAGAAGATTGTGAAACTGGGTGAAGATGCACCTGGCTGAGCACACATTCTCATGTGCAAGGACATAGGATCAGGTTCAAGCCCGTGGTCCCCACCTGCAGGGGGAAAGTTTCACAAGCAGTGAAACAGGGCTGCAGGTGTCTCATTTTCTCTCTCCCTCTTTATCTTCCTCTTCCCTCTCAGTTATTTTCTCTGTTCCTAACCAAATAAGTAAAAAATTGAAATATGTTCAAAGATTGATAAAGTATGGACTACCTTGATGGGTTGTCTCATCCATGAGCTTCTCACGGGATGAGCTGAGGGATCTGCGGTGATTGTCTTACAGCTCATCTTCTCACTCTGCCAGAACTTCCTCCCTCACCTTCCTCAACAGGACTCTTCCCAAGAACATGCCCCAGATGAGCTTCCTGCAGCTAAAGCCTCAACCTCAGAGTCTGTTTCCCAGGAAACAGGACCAAAGACCCTTGTGATGGGAAGCAACAGAAGAAGCAGGATTTTGAAGTATGTCCATCTGTTAGCCAGCTGATAAGAAAGACCTCATCACAGGTGATAGGTACAGTATTGAAGACCTTGGAAGTCAGTAGAAGTGAAATTGTAAAAATCATAAGCAGCAGTAAAACTGGATAGGATATGGGCCAAAGGGAAGTCACCGGCAGGTATATTGCCTCAGGCATTTGAGAAGTAGTAATTATAAGGGTAATAGAGTAATGGCTTTTCTTGAGTGCTGTTAACATAGTAGAGACAGACAATGAAAAGTCAAGTGTGATTAATTACTAATTAAAGGTTGATTCTGACAATGAAAGATTCCAGTTAATAATATAAAAATATTTGCACATCTTACATCAAAAAGAAACAAGAAGACTAAGAATTGCTCTCGGGATTTAATTACAAAGAAAGTAGAGTTTAAGAGGAGACTGGACATTCCGCTTTGACAAGTCTACTGTTCCAAGGTCAAGGTTATAGAGGAGAACATCTCTAAGAACTGGATTGTGAACATCAGGCTGATGCAAATTAATGCATCATATCTCCCTAGAAAACTGTTCCATCCCCATAATCTGAAGGCTAGAAACCACCCTCTTCTTTGCAATTAATACCCTACTTCTTCCTTGTAGCATACCATGAGACCCACTTCATGATCTACCCCAGCAAAACCCTTCCCAGTCAGCAAATACTGCATACTACCAGTACCTATACCAACTGAAAATACCACATAGGTATTAAGGACTGAGTCTGCTAGAGTGAAAGACTCCATACCATGATGGAGCTACAGGAACTAGCCAACATTTACAGCAGTAGCCAGGACTAGAAATATGGGGTTGAAACAAGAGGGAGCTTAGCTGAGAGACTTGGGAATAAACCAAAATTTGCAAAAGTTACTTATGGCTAATACCCTTGAAAAAAACCCAGGAAAAGACACAGACTGAAGTGCCTGCTGGTAACTGGAAAACACAATGATCCCCAGCAAGTGACACAGAAAAGTGCGAATTGTGGCCAGCAAGATAATGTGCTTGCTGTGTCATGGGCACAACCCAGGCCCAAGCCTGACTCCCACCACACTGAAGGAAGTGTCAGTGTAGCCGTGTTTTTTCTCTGTGCATTTATTCCTGAAAAAGTTGGTAAAGCCCAAGTGATGATGAGGAGAGGGAGGAGGAGGAGGAAGAAAGAGAAGAAGAAGCAGAGAAGTCTGGAGCCTGTGGTAGATGACTTAAAAGAAATCAGAAGATTCAGAGTAGATGTTCTAGAATGGATGTGCTGTCAAGGGCAGGGACCTAAGCAGCCAACCATGTCTGACAAGAGGATTAGCAGGACAGTCTCCTTTCAGCAGTACGGCAAGCATTAAACTTACTGGTGAATAAGGGCAAGAGACTGGCACACTTTAACAACGACTTCTTGGCCACTATCAGGCCACCCCATAATCTGGGGTCCTAGTCAGGGAGTCCTGGGGGTCCCACACAGACATGATGGGCCTAGACCTTGAATAGACCCCTCTTGCCGATGTCACTGGTCATCTCCATCAGGAATAACACAATAGACCCCTTTGTGGGCCTCCATAGGACCTTGTTCTCAATGTGGATCAGCAAAGGTAGAGAATGTTCCATCCTCCAAAGGGAGGCTGGAAACATATTCTATCTACTACCTGAGGAAGATCTGTCCTGATATTGGGGCAGCTTGCAATGTTCCTACTCATGACCACAGAATGAGAGCTCAGATCTATAGGGATGCAGAGGCTACATAGGCTCCTATGCTGAATATGGGCCCCAGATCAAATCAATGGGATTTATTTGCGGTCAACAATATTTACACACCTTTCCCATATTAGGGAGCTACTCTCTTCCCTGATCCAGCTTTCTAGTCCTTTCTCCAGACATGACATCATCTCCCCAGATAATAACTTGGGTTCACCTGTATATCAGATGTCAGGCTCAGGAAAAAACTAGTATAGTCATGGGCCATTTGTAATATAACTAAAATAGACCTAGCTATCTCCAAAACAGACACCCCAAATCTTCATCTGCAATATTCCAGCCTTCAGGTTCACGATTATTTAACAGTTTGTTCAGCTTTATATGTTAATTCTTTCAGCCACCAGGTTCCAGATGCTACCAGAAGACCCCACCATTATGTCCTAGAGACTTGCTTCCCCAGAGCCCTGCCCCACTAGGGAAAGAGAGAGGCAGACTGGGAGTATAGATCGACCTGCCAACACCCATGTTCAGCGGGGAAGCAATTACAGAAGCCAGACCTTCCACCTTCTGCATCCCACAATGACCCTGGGTCCATACTCCCAGAGGGATAAAGAATAAGAAAGCTGTCAGGGGAGGGGAGGGGATACAGAGTTCTGATGGTAGGAATTGTGCAAAATTGTACCCCTTTTATCCTGTGGTTTTGTCAGTGATTCCATTCTATAAATAAAAATAAAAACAAAAAGAATACTAGTGTCCTTCCTTCCTGGCCTTAGAAAAACATGAGCGAGACAGTGTTTTTGACATGTTTCTAGATCTGTTGCTTTTGCTCAAATCATTGGCAATGTTTCAAATATAAGCAACCTAAGGTGAAAAGAACTAGACTGTGATAATTATTATTGTAAATAAAGAAAAGAAAGGACAGTAGATCCTGTATCCAGAATGCTACTTCCCAGAGCCACAGAGCTAGCACAGTGTTTTATGCACCAACTTCCATGCCTGAAGCTCCAAGATCCTAGTTTTAATCCCTGGCACCACCATAAACCATTGCTGAGTGATGCTCTGTTAAAAATAATTTTCAAAGAGTTTTTAAGTCATTGAATAGAGACAGAGAGAAATCAAAAGGAAAGGGGGATGTAGGGAGAGAGAAGGACTCCTGAAACCCTGTTTCACCCCTCATGAGGCTTTCCTCCTGCAGGCAGAGACTAGGGGCTTGAACTGAGGTTCATGTGGATTGTAACATGTGCACTCAACCAGGTGTGCCACCACCCAGGGCCTCTTTTTTTTTTTTTACAACAGGATATTGTTCCACAAATTGAGATCCTTAGACAGCCCACGGTTATATCAGTTTGCAGAAAATTGCATCACAATCACCCTCCAAGTTTCCATGCACACAGATGACAGGAGACTCTGAATAGCCCTGCAGTGAAGTGTATGCCTTACATATGTGTATGCTCGAATGCTCACACACATGCAGACAGACAGGCACAGAGCTCAATCTGTCCATAAAACTTGCCTTTAATATTTTCTTTATTATTTATTTTATGAGAAAGATGAGAGGGTGCCAGGAAAGTGAAACACCAGAGCACTGCACAGCTCCAGTTTATGGTGGGACCTGGGGTTGAACCTGGGACCACAGAGCCCCAGGCACGAAAGTCTATTGCAAAACCATTATACTATCTGCCCAGTCTCACAGAACTCTCTATTACAAAGTATCTGTTACTGTCTCAAACACATATTCTTTAGGGCACAGGTCAGGAAATATAGAGTGTTTCAGGGACAGAAAAAAGAAAAACTCTTAAAAATCCACGTTGTGTAATAAGTGATTACTTGTAGTGAGCTTACAAATTATGTACCCAACTTTTTTTTTTTTTTTTTTTTTTTATAGGTGAAGACATGTCTGTAGTGTTTAGAAACTCACAGCACAAAGAACTGGCTCTCACCACTCAGGAGATTAACCCAGGCACTCCCAGTAAGGTACATCTTGTAATCCACACATTAAGGGGTCCATTGAGGTCAGGTTTCTGAGTCTAATAACAAAATGATACTGAATGGAAAAACCAGTGGGGGTCAGCCACGGGGCCAAAATGAAAGATTGTCTGAAAGTGGCTTTCCTTTTTAAACAATTTTACTCAGGTTTCAGTTAACAGGATTTCTACTGGGTGCCATGATGAAAAAAATAATAAGTGGCACCATTTTGTGTCAAAAGAAAACAACTGCTGGTGTTTAAAGTCACTCTTCAGCATTCTAGCGCAACTATAGGACTTTCCCTCCTGGCTCAACTGTTTCTCAGTCTTGCAAAAGTGCCTGATATTTAACTACTGATTTCTTTGTCTAGTACAGACGCTTAGGAAACAACATCTCTGCATTCGCTCCCTCTTCCCTCACCTGGTTTTCCTCTCCCACTCCCCTCCTCTTTCACCTTCACCCTCCCACTCCTCCTATCCTCTCACTCTCCCTCTGGACTTCTGTGCTGACAGGGTCACAGACTAGTCTGCCTGTGAGGTCCTCGCTTGCATATGTAACTGGCATCAAGAGATCTGAACACGAGCTGTCATTTAGGAAGTGCTGTTTGTGTGCAGAGTATCACCTATCAGGATGTGATCAGCCTGCTGCCTGCCAAAGCCCGAGGCCAGCTCAGACTGCTCCCCTTCTTAGCAAAGTCGCAGCTGTGCCACCTTTCCTGCTGAAAATGGGCAGCCCCCCCCCCCCAATGCAGAAGACTTTTCTTTGTGTCTGGGATTTCAATTCTGACTTTTCTTGCTTCTGTCTCATCCAGGAGATGCACTATTTGCAGTTGATTCTGCACTGGCTTGCAAAGTTCAGAAGAACTCTGCCTCTGTCTTTGTTCACTGGCTCTAAAGAAAACAAACTTCTGGTGAACAACCACTTATTTCTGAAAGGGCACACCCAAATTCCAAAAGAATTTCTCAAGGCTAGGGGGAAAAAGCACTACCTTTTTCAAGGACCCCAGTACAGAAGGGTGGGAGATAAGAAGCCTACAGACTTTGTCTGATAATAAGCTTAAGTGAAAACAATTTTCCAACCCAGAGCTCTCTTTCTTTGGTTTATCTCCCCAAAAGCCTGTGGTATGATTTTATTTCCTTTGAATCATGCTCATCTTCAAGTTCATTTGATAAAAAAGCCTTCTTTTGTGAGAGCCATTAGATGTTCAAAGGGCTCTTCAAAATGCATGTACACAGCCTTCAGAGAATTATTGGAGTACCCTCTAAAAGTGGGTCTCCTCTGTGGTAAACACACTTCCCTGCCAACCCCAAATAGGAAGTATTCATGCCATCAGCCCTGAAGTGAAGGGCAGGTTAGAAAAGAAGGAGAGAAAGAAAGAGAGAGAGAGAGACAGAGAGAGAGAGAGAGAGAAAGGGCCACTCAGGCTCTATAGTGCATCAAGTAGAACATGCTGGTTAATATGCTCCATGACCTCAGTTCAAACGTCTGGTCCCCACCAATGGGGGGGGGGGGGCATCTTCATGAGCTGAGGAGCACTGCTGTAGGTACCTCTCTTTCTCTCCATTTCTCTCCTCTTTTTATCTCTTATCCTCTAGAAGAAGGAGGAAGATGGGAAGAAGAAGGTGGAGGAGGAGGGTGAGGGTAATAAGTGTAAATGAAAGAGTAAAAGAAAATAGAGTGGTCCGGGAGGTGGCGCAGTGGATAAAGCACTGGACTCTCAAGCGTGAGGTCCTGAGTTCAAGCCCCAGCAGCACATGTACCAGAGTGATGTCTGGTTCTTTCTCTCCTCCTATCTTTCTCAATAAATAAATAAAATATTTTAAAAAAAAGAAAATAGAAATGGCTACCACTAGACAAAAGGCATTGGCAGCTGTGACAGCTAGGTTTAGTTCTCTGTTGTTGACCAAGTACAGCACAAAAAAGGCACAGTAAATACCTATTGACCCCATCTTTCAAAAATTCCTCCAGTTGAAAGTTACTGCTCTAATTCCCTCCCTGCTTCTGCAATTCCATGAATACACTGGGGGAAGGGTCCTCCAGGCCTGCAGCCTCTTCCTAGTTCACGGCTTTACTTTTTTCCCTATAAAGAAACAGACCTTGAGGTCCTAGGGAAAACAGGCAGCAACTGGTGACCAGGAACAAATCAATAGCTGTGGTTTTGCTTTTCTTTTCTTTTTCCACCTTTTGGAAAAATCACAAAGACCACTTTTTTTTAGATAGGACAGAGATAAAATGAGAGAAGGTAGGGAGATAGAGAGAGGTACATAAAGACACCTGTAGACCTGCTTCACCACTCCTTGAAGGTAGGAAGCAGGGCTCAAGCCCAGGTCCTTGTTCTTGGTAATTAATATGTGTGCTTAACCAGGTGTACCACCACCCCGACCAGAAATTCATGTACTCACTATCATCAAACAAACAAAACAAAAAACAATGAGAATTCTGAAGAGCTCATTTCTTTGTCAGACAAATTTACAACCAATACAAGATGTAGAATCTTCTCTAAAGGATAATGGAAAAGCCCTCTCTAAAAACAAAACAAAAGAACAAAACAAACCAAAATAACAAGTCACCCAACCTAAAGTGGTCTTTGTGATTTTACCAAAAAAATGAAAAAAGGAAGGATTATTAAGAGTTGAGATAATAGAGAGAGAGCACATAGTTCTGCTTGCTAACTGGCTTCACCAGAGAAAAAATTAGCTTTCTTGTATCTTCATGATAGAAAGTGGTTCTACAGCTTGGAGCAAGTTGCTAGTTGTGGTTAGGCTGCTAGAGATTAGTCTCACAGAGATTGAGAGACTAGAGTACACTTGTCCTTAATGATTCCATTTCACAGACATGGTTCCTAGGCTCAGAAGAAAGCCTTTTGGCTGTGAAGCTGACAGGAGGCTTTAAAAAAGATTTATATATTTTATTTATTATTTTACATAGAGACAGAGAGAAAATGATAGGGAAAGGGGAAAGTGAGAGGGAAAGAGAGAGAGATAAAGAGAGAGATACCTGCAACCATGCTTTACTGTGTGTGAAACTTCCTTTTGTAGGCAGGAAGTAGGGGCTTGAAGTGGGCACACAACACATTGTAAGTGTGGGAGCAGAACCCATACTCAAAGAAATAACAGCAGATTTTTTTTTCCAAATCTGGGGTTTAAGTCATAATGTAGATATTCAGGAAGCATAGAAAAATCTCAAATCCCTAAACCCAGAGACCCAAGACATAGCAGAGTAAAATTACCAAAGGTCAAATAGGAAGAAAAAAGTATATATATATATATATATGCATATAGATGATGATAGATAGATAGGTAGATAGATAGATGATAGATAGATGATAGATAGATAGATAGATAGATAGATAGATAGATAGATAGGTCATAAATAGACATGAGCTGCTGTGGAAAAGACAAAGTGACTTATGGAGGCAGTGCAGTCAGATTTGCATCCTGCTTTGATGAAGAGACCATGGAGGCAGGAGAGAGTGGAGTAGTATAGTCAAGGTTTTAAAAGCCAGTGGCTTCTGTAACTGCTTCCCCGCTGAACATTGGTGTTCACAGGTCAATCCATACTCCCAGCCTGTCTCTCTCTTTGCCTGTTGGGGCTTATTTTTGTCAGTGTTTCCTTTTTATTAAAAGAAGAAGAAGAAGAAGAAGAAGAAGAAGAAGAAGAAGAAGAAGAAGAAGAAGGAGAAGGAGAAGGAGAAGGAGAAGGAGAAGGAGAAGGAGAAGGAGAAGAAGGAGAAGAAGAGGAAATAAAAAGCCAGTAGTTGCCAGTCACACAAGGCTTTACTCTGCAGGAGAGGGGGCCAGGTGGTGGCACAGCTGGTTAAGCACATGTTACAGTGTGCAAGGACTCAGGTTGGAGCCCCTGGTCCCCCACTGCAGGGGAAAACCTTCACCACAAGTGGTGAAGCAGTGCTGCAGTTGTCTCTTTGTCTCTCTATCCCACCCTTCACTCTCAATTTCTGACTCTCTATCCAATAAATAAAGATAATAAAGAATTTTAAAAAATATATAAAGAAGCAAGCAAAGCAGTGCCAGATATAAAAAAACAAAAGGAGTTTGCCACTACCAGAACTGCAAGAGTTAAGAGAGTGACACAGAAAGAAGCACGAAACAGTTGATTCTCAATAAGGTGACACTTAGTTAAACAGACCCAGAAACACAAGCTATAGAAAGACAAGACAGACAAGACAGGGGGTCTGGCGGTAGTGCAGCGGGCAAAGCGCACGTGGCACAAAGCGCAAGGACCAGCGTAAGGCTCCCGGTTCGAGCCCCTGGCTCCCCACCTGCAGGGGAGTCACTTCACAGGTGGTGAAGTAGGTCTGCAGGTGTCTGTCTTTCTCTCCCCCGTCTTTACCCTCTTCTCTCCATTTCTCTCTGTCCTATCCAACAATGATGACATCAATAACAACAATAATAACTACAATAATAAAACAAGGGCAACAAGAAAGGAATAAATAAATAAATAAATGTTTTTAAAAAAGAAAGACGAGACAGCTGTAAAGCATGAACCAGGAGGGAGACGTGGGCCGAGGATGTTTAAGCAAACAACAGTGAGATGAGATCAAAGACGCTCTTGGATATGTTCATATATACGTATATATGAATTATACATAAAACTTTATGTATGACACATTTGTATGTATATAGTCCATTATATTTTAAAATGACATCATCATAGTACTTTTTATTTTTTCTAAATTTTTTCATCTTTCTTGTCATATATAATTCCTGGAGGTTCTTTAATTTGGTGTTTGTATTTAAGGACTCCGTTAATCATTTATATCTGTTATAAAATGACCTGCAGGTTTCTGATGGTCTCTCTCATATGTGCAACACAAAGAACTGAAATACATGAGCTTTTTTTAAAAAGTCAAACTATTTCTAAGAGTTTGTGAAAACAGTGGTGGTTGTTCTTGAAGGGAAGGAGGGGATTGATGGTAGGGTAGGAGAGAGGGCACAGAATTGTGGTTGTGATATAGTAAGGAGCTATACCCCTGAAATATTAAGAGTTTATAAACTATTATTAAATCTCTAATAAAGTTTTGGTTTTGTAATCTGACTCTCAGGGGTTGGTAGGTTTTAAAAAGCTCCCCAGCAGGGCCTGGTGGTGGCACACCAGCTGACTGCATATGTTAGTGTGCAAGGACTGGGTTCAAGCCCTCAGTCCCCACCTGCAGAGAGAAATCCTCAAAAGTGTTGAAGCAGGCATGTTTCTGTCACTCTCCCTATCTCCCCCTTCTTCTCAATTTCTGACTGTCTCTATCCAATAAATAAGTGAAGATGATTTTTAAAAATTCATAACGATCTATATAATAAAAGAAAAATTCCTCAGGTACATCCAATATGGATTCTCATTGAGAATAGCTGGCATAAGGGTACCAGACCAACAGCATCTATCTATTAGTGAATCCATGATTCTTCTGCTTAGGAGATCTGGTGAACCTCTTTTTTCCCCTCTTGTCACCAGAGCTTAACCACTCTTGGCCAAAGCTTTCTCTAGCACAGAAGGGGTCACGTTCAAGCCTGGTCACTCTCAGAGTGAAGTAAACACACGATCCAGGTGAGTTAGTTTGCATCTTGCAGGCACACTTTCTTTTTATGTTTTTTTCTTTCTTGTTCTTTTTTTATTGCTATGAGGGTTATCACTGGGGTTCAATGCCTACAAAATGAACTCACTGCTCTTAGAAGCCACTTTTTAAAACTTTTATCTCCCCCCTTTTCTTTTCTTTTTGACAGCAACAGAGAGAAATTAAGAACTGTGGAAAATAGAGACACCTGCAACAGCATTTGTGAATTTTTCTCCCTACAGATGAGGGCTGGGGGCTTAAAGTCAGGCCCTTGCTCATGGTAATGTATGTTAAACCAGGTGTGCCATTGCCTGCCCCCAATGTGTTATTCTGTATGAGAGAGAGAGAGAGAGAGAGAGAGACAGAGAGAGGAACTGCTCCCCACTACTCTGTTTTTCATAGACATTCTTTCATCTGTTTCCTCTGACTTTTCATAGATCCCTGTGCATATCTTTATTACAGACTAAAAACACCAGCATACATCTGTTTCTATGTCAATCATTAGCTCAGTCCTACAAAGATGCACTCACTCACTCAGTCATTAGCTCAGCCCTACAAAGATGCACTCACTCACTCAGTCATTAGCTCAGCCCTACAAATATGCACTCACTCACTCAGTCATTAGCTCAGCCCTACAAATATGCACTCACTCACTCAGTCATTAGCTCAGCCCTACAAATATGCACTCACTCACTCAGTCATTAGCTCAGCCCTACAAATATGCACTCACTCACTCACTCATTAGCTCAGTCCTACAAATATTCACTCACTCACTCAGTCATTAGCTCAGTCCTACAAAGATGCCCTCACTCATGCTTTCCCATATGAGCTTCTCCTGGCCTCTCACTCATAACCACCATACTGTACTAGCTTTTCAGCTTCCAAGCCCGACCCACCTTCCAATTGCTCGCAGTTATCTCTTAAAACCCGGTTTCCATTCCACTATTCAAGTTCCTGATGGTTCATCACCTTCTACAAATACTACTCAAACACCCCAGAGTGGACTTCAAAGACGTTCCCGAGGGATCCCACTACCCCCAGGTCCCTCTTCCCTGGTTCCTGCTGTCACCCAGGGCCACACACAGGGCAGCTCCACCATGCCTAAACTACCACACTTTTGCTGAATGAGCAGCCATGTTCACCTGGGATGCCTCTTGTGACTTTCACCAAGCAGACTCCTGATTTTCCAACGTTACAGTCAAGTGCTGCCTCTCTAACATTGTCACCCACCATGAATTAGTCACTCCCTCCTCTCCCCGTCATCTTGCCCTTTTAAATTGTGATGAATCACTGAGCACAACTTGGCTTCCATGATATGCAGGCTATAAATGTCTGTCTTTCTTGCTAGATGGTGAACATCTTAGGGCAAAGGCCAAGTGATAGCAGTATCACTCCCAATAAGTGATGGCTGAAATCTTTTCAGAAAGCATTTTAAAACCCTTAACTGGTAAACTTAAGATAAGCATCTTTAATCAACCCTGTCCCCTGACCCATTGTAGAAATTGGCAATGGGAATAGCTTCAATCTTCAGCTCCTGAACTTCAACATCTTGGAGCTCCAGGAAATGTCTGGAGACTAGGTTTGACTGGGAGGGAGGTGTGAGACTCTTCCCAGATGAAAATTCTTTTGAGCACAAAACCACTATACCCTACCTTTCATATTTAAATTTTATTTTAAATATTTTTGATTATTTACTATTAGATAGAGACAGAGAGAAATTGAGAGGGAAGGGGGAGAAATAGAGGAGAGAGACACCTGCAGCCCTGCTTCACCACTCGTGAAGCTTTACCTTACAGGTGGAGACCAGAGGCTTGAACCCAGGTCCTTGTGCACTGTAATGTGTGTACTCAACCAGGTGCACCACTGCCTGACCCCCAGTACACTTTCTCTGTGGCCTTTTCATACAGACTACAGCTAGGGCAGTCCCTATCCTTCTCAGTATCTTCTCCCCCTGACCCCACCCTTTTGAGCCATGTTTGTATGCTTGCAACTTCCTGGATTTTGTTCAAGTTCTGTTCTTCCCATCTGCTTCTCCTGACCAATGCTGCTGCTCAGGGAAGCCCTTGATGCTCTGGAAGTAACTTTTGTATATTTAGTCTACATTCTAAGCATGCACAGTGGAAGGAAATTCATTGACAGAAGTTAAAAAATCAAGGGACTTCATTCAAGACCATGAAGTTTGAGGAGGGTTTCTCCTTTCTACCCTTTACTGTGAAGTTTCAAAACCCCCGTTTTAATATTAAAAGCTAATTTGAGCTAAAAATTAGAGAAATTTGAAACCTTTTCTAAACCCTCAGAAGGGTGATATCAAGCTAGAAAATCTACAAGACTCTAATTTCTGGAATATTGATGGTTTGTTAGTATAAAAAGTGGTCCAGGCATTTCCAGGAATTCTTCTGCTGCCTTATCCAATGTCAGCTTGCTATCTGCCTCTTGCATTTAGGATAAATGAGGCCTAAAAATACATTAGAGTAAGCAGCCAGAATTTCTTTGTTCCTGGAATATTTTAGAGCACCTACCATTGTCTGTCATTTTTCAGACATTGATCTCTTGTTGAGAAGAGTTAATTTAAGGAACTGTTAATGAGTTTTTATCTGCACCAAGGTATTTACTTCCATTTTTGTGTCTATCTTATTTAAAGTTACTATGCTAGTTGAGCTTCTTGTTAAGGAACATTAAAATGACATGTAACTATTATTATTTTCTGGTATAACTCACAACTCAGTGAGTACCCATCTCATAATGCTGTCCAAGAAAGCAAAAAGAGACTCATACAGATGACTCAAAGAAGACAATTTGCTACAACTAAAGTTAACCCATCTTATTTAAATTAAAGTATTAGGGCCCTGGAATGGGTATGCATGTTTCAAATATCTCGTAGCTATCTTTATTTCTGTTTTATAAGCAGAGCACTGCTCAGTTCTGGCTTACATGGTGCTGAGATTGAACCCGGGGCTTCTGGGGCCTCAGGTATAAAAGTCTATCTCCCCAGATCATACCTGACTTTCTTACCTACTGGAAATATTAATAACTATAGTCTCCATTTCTTTTTATTAATATTTTTATTCATTTTCCCTTTTATTGTCCTTGTTTTATCATTGCTGTGGTTATTATTATTGTTGTTATTGGTGTCATTGTTAAATAGGACAGGGAGAAATCAAGAGAGGAGGGGACAAAGAGAGAGGGGAGAAAAGGACAGACACCTGCAGACCTGCTTCACCACTTGTGAGGCAACCCTCCTGCAGGTGGGGAGCCAGTGGCTTGAACCAGGATCCTTAAATTGGTCCTTGCGCTTTGTGCCATCTGCGCTTAACCCTCTGCGCTGCTGCCCAACCCCCGATGGCCTCTATTTCTAAGATGAGTCTTCACTTAACATATTTCCATACACAACACTGAACTCTTGTCTGAAAGTTATTATATGTAGGCATATATAATTTTATCAGAAAAGGCAATTAATTATTCCTATAGGCTATATACACATGTGATTAAGCCCCTCAGTGCTAAGTGGCACCAACATCAACAATAATATTGTTAGAGAAGAATTTTATCTTTGTTTCAAGCTAGGTGACACTTAAACTACTCTTCCCTTACTAACTATCTCTGAAATTCATCCTTCCTGCCTGGGGAAGCAGCATAATGGTTATACAAAAAAGCTTTCATGTTGGAGGCTCTGAGGTATCAGGTTCAATCCCCAGTACACCTTAAGCCAGAGTTGAGCAGTTCTCTGGGGGAAAAGGAAAAAAAAAAGTTCTTCTCCTCAAGAAATGTACTATCAGCAGTTAACCCAGTGCACCACTGCACGGACCCCTCTGTCTCTCTCTATCTGAAAAAGTCAGCCCAGGGCAGTGAAATCACAAAGATAACTTTTTTTTTTTTTTGGATTTCACTGATATAATAAAGTCATACCAAAATTTTTCAAGTTCACATTTACCAAATAATAAACAAAACTCTAGTGGATGTTTTGAGTCTATGGGGAGATACAGTAAATATAATAATGTCAAGTAAACCGTGCTTTCTACTCACGTAAAGAAAGGAGCCTCTTCTTTTTGCAGCTTTTGGCCTATCCACTCAAAGCCAAAAAAGCATGTTTCCTGATAATCAAGCTTCAGGAATTCAGCTGTCTGAATTTCAGGCCGAGCCTCTCCTCCTGAGCTCTGCTGAAGAGCTTTTTAAATTAACCATTATACCACAGATGTTAATGATTTTTTTTTCAAAGAAAAAGAAAAAAAAATGAGCCTCTTGGTGCCTACAGCACACTGCACTGTGCAGGATGTCCAGGTCTTCAAGGCCGTGAAGCACTTGTGGGTGCACAGCCCTAAGACTGGGATCCGTCAGCTTTTGCACTGCTGCATAGGGGAAGGCTGGGAAGGCGGCTCAGGAGGCTCACAGACGCTGTCTGCCATGGTGGGACTGGAGAAGAATCAGCCGATGCAGTACAGGCCTGTGGGCACTGACTCCAGCATGAGAAGTCCTGGGCTGGGGCTTAGAACTTCCACCCTGTCCTGCTTGCTGCTCTCTCTCAGTCTTTCACACTTCCTTCTGGAGCAGGAGGAAAACGGAAACAGTGCAGAAAACCACTGAGTAAAAATTGTGATTCCTGGCCCTTTTCTGACCTCCATTCCTCCTTTGAGTTAAACTTTTTTTTTCTTTTCCATTTATGTCTTTAGTTCCATTGGTGTGACTGTCATAGATCTGCCTGGAAATGTGCCTAGTACCTCATTCGTTCACATGGGCAGTTTGTGTGTAGCCCTTGCTTTGCTTTTAAGGTCTTCACAGTATTGCTAGTCGCCTATCTTCTTTGTTAACAGCTTTGATGGCTTTCTCCTAGATAGACAGCCAGGTGGCTCCCTTCTCCACTGTCTCGTATCCCTGGTTCAATTTCGCCTAAGGCCCCACTAACATGCACAATAAGAGGAAGGGGGTGTTGAAGATGAGGCTCCCGTGACCCCGAGTTGCAGATAAGCTGCACCAACAGGTGCCCTACTGCTACCTCTCTCTGTGGCTCTGACACCTGCCTGCCCTTCAGTGCTGGTGGGAGTCAGCTGATTGGTGTCAGCAGACAAGCTGGGAGAGCCTCCTCCACCCCACACAGGGGCTGAGACAACAGGAGGCCTGTGGACTCTCAAAGATACACAGTCCAGTCACTTCCTCTGTGGAAAAAAAAGAAAGCACTTTGATGTAAGGATATGTGAGGGGCTGGGCGGTGGTGCACCTGGTAAAGCACACATATTACAGTGCACAAGGTCTCAGGTTTAAGCCCCTGGTCCCTACCTTCAGGGGGAAAGTTTCACAAGAGGTAGATCAGGGCTGCAGGTCTCTCTCTGTCTCTCTTTCTCTATCTCCTCTTCCCTCTAATTTTTTCTCTCTGCTATCAAATAGTTTAAATTGTGTGGAACTGTACCACTCTTATCGTGTTGTCTTGTCAGTGTACCAATTTTATAAATAAAAATCAGAAATTAAAAAAAAAAAAATAGGGAGTCAGGCAGTAGCACAGTGGGAGTAGGAATTCCATAAGAGATTTGAGTACCAAATCAAAAGCTATAAGAGTAAATAAGAGTAAATCCAAATTTTCACCAAATACTATTTCACTTAAGAGACTTTAAAAGAAGGAGACTTAAAATTTATAGTTTGATTCCAAAAGTTCAATATAACTTTAGCTGCCACATTGATTTCAGACAAAACTTCACACTGAACTTTGATAATTTGCCTGATCCCTGAAAGATGAGTACAGAACACCATGAAAAAAGCCATTTACATGTTCACTATACTAGATGAATTGTTTGATGGAAGAAACCACACATGCAGATGCCCACTTAAGCTCCTGGTTTATTTAGTCAAGGGTTCTGAATTTCAAAGAGAAATTATGGGCACAACAAGTAGAAGCAGATGCCATGGATTCTGGGCAGCGTTCCTGGGATTCGGAAGTCCCAAAATGAGAGAAGTTAGCTGGTGTCCTGGTGTGCAGACATGGGGAAAGAGAGAAAAACAGTTTGAGGATATAATTTGGAGAAGAATAAATAGAACATGTTGATGAACTAGGGGTGGAAGCTGGACGAAGGAAATCAAGGTTGAATTTTTGGTTCTGAATTTCTGATAACTGAGGTAGGGTCAACTAGAATAGAGGTTCCCCACTTCACACCTGATCATGCTTATGCTCATGGTCTAAACATGTGTATATGCAACATATTTTCTATTGATTTAATAATGATCGACAAGACGTAGGATAAGAGGAGTACAATTCCACACAATTCTCACCACCAGAGTTCCATCTCTGATAGACACCTTTGACTTCTTCACAAAGGGCTGATTCTGTAAAACCTTATTCTAAAGTAGACACTAGATGCCCTTGTGTCTGTCTCAGTCAGAGTTCTGCTGAAGACTCAAGTGCGACAGAAAATGATTGGCATGGCTTTTCCTCAATGCTTGCAAGAATGGTACAGTGTCAATACCACCCCAGATGCATAGGATGCAAGAAGTCCCTTCATATGTTGACTGGGTGCCTTAAGCCGTGCTGTGTCTGGGAAGCGGCCACAGCAGTGTGGCACTAAGTGCAATCTCCAGCATGCATATGCCAGAGAGATGCTCTGGTGTGTTCTCTCCTCTCTCTCTCTCCTCTCCTCTCTCTCTCTCTCTCTCTCTCTTCTGTCTCTCTCTCTCCCTCTCTCTCTCTCCTCTCTCTCTCTCCCTCCTCTCTCTCTCTCTCTCCTCTCTCTCTCCTCTTTCTCTCTCTCTTCCTCTCTCTCTCCTCCTTTTCTTCCTCCCTCCCTTTCTCCCAGTGTTTAAATAAATAGCTTTAAAGAGACATCAGGGTTTTATTCTTTTGTGAAATTTTGATTGGGAAAGGTTAAATGAGTATGAGAACATTTGTATTATTGTGTAAAACGGGAATTCTTCCTGAAACAGATGTTCTGTCTTAAGAATTAAAATATCACTAGAGATCTAGCATAATGGTTATGCAGAGCATTTTCATGCCTGAGGCTCCAAGGCCCCAAGCCCATCCCCAGTACCAGCATATGCCAGTGCTAAACAGTGCTCTGGTTAAAAAAAAAAAAAAAAAAGCTTAAACATAAATTAAAATGTAAGTTATCGTTTTATCTGATAAGGGACTCATCTAGAGAGAGGACAACCAGCATGCAGTTAGCACTATGTACCCAATAACAACCATCAATTTTAGGAGCTGATCTTACTAAGGGCCAAAACTGCCTTATACATGTACATGGACCAATGTGGCAAGAGAGAAGGCCTAACAGACTCAAACTACAGGTTTTGTAAAATGGAGACCAAGGAATGGATCCTCTCAGGATGTGCACAGGATCCTCTCAGGAGGCCCTCCCTGGGGAACAGTCTCCACTGCAGTCGGCCAGAGCAGCTCAGGCTGAACAAGAGAAATGCCAGGTGTCAACACAGATGATGAACTCTGGAAACCAGCTGATTGAATCAGGCCAGAGAGTTTTTCTGCAAAGCACTTTCAGAGATTTGTGGAGGATGTTTCTAGAGGCTGTAAAATTGATCTCATTGACTCCAGCAGGGAAATGATGACTAGCAAACCCCGTTTTGACTGTAGATTGGTGAGCCAAGGCCATCTGGCCATAAAGAAAACAAGCCAACCAGGCCTGCTCTGAACTGACAAACCACCACCAAGCCAAGTAAGCAAGTCTCTGCCATTAATGCTTCTTTCAGTTAAAATAATAAGAAAAAGGAAATATAGCTGACTGGATTCCAGGGAAAAAAGTCAGAAGAATTTTGCTCTCCATTTATTTCCTTCTAGAAGCTCTTTTTTTATATATACTTTAAACTTGTTTACTTTGATGATGGAGTAAGAAAAGAAATGTCCTCTGAGAGGAAAAAAAATGGTCAGAAAAAAATTAGAACAGAAGCATAAAGGCCTAAGGAAAAAAGACCCCAAGGAATCAGCATAGAATCTTATTTGAATAAATTGACTTAATGAAGATTAATTCTTCTTATTAGCAAGCATATTGTTATTAAAGCTAACTTGGCTCACTAAGTGGCCTGTGTCCAATTAGCAGGAGCAACTGTCAAGGGAAGGAGGCAAGCCTGGGCCTGAGAAAGAGCTGCCCTCAGGGAAGAGCAAGGGGAGTTCTCTGGCAGACCTGGGAGAGGCACTAGGTGCAGCCTCAGACACTCTCCCTCTGTTCTCTTTTTTTAAAAAGGAAGATATACTTGGAAGCAATGAGTACCTGGCGTGGGGGCTGGTTGCACATGGTGCAAAGCGCAAGGACAGGCATAAAGATCCCGGTTCGATCCCCCAGCTCCCCACCTGCAGGGGGTCACTTCACAGGTGATGAAGCAGGTCTGCAGGTGTCTGTCTTTCTCTCCCCCTCTCTGTCTTCCCCTGCTCTCTCTAGATTTCTCTCTATCCTATCCAGCTATAACAACCACAACAAGGGCAACAAAATGGGAAAAATAGCCTCCAGGAGCAGTGGATTCATGGTGCTAGAACTGAGCCCGAGTGATAACCCTAGAGACAAAAGGAAGGAAGAAAGAAAGAAAGAAAGAAAGAAAGAAAGAAAGAAAGAAAGAAAGAAAGAAATGTGTACCTATGGAACTTGCCGCTGTCTCTAAAGCAATAGCAGCTAATGTTCCAGCTGAGCCAGGTGCCATACTGTGTGTGTCGTGATAGTTTTCCTCTAGTCTCAGACCTTCTGAACCCCAACCACAACTTTAAAGGAAAACACATGGCTTATTTATTTTCACTGCAACTTGATATTGTTAAGAAACAAGCAGGAGTAGTGCTGGACTCTGCTATGGTAACTGCCTTTGGGAGACTGACAGGTGTGATGGTTGAAATAATGAGAGAGGAAGAAACCTGCTAAAGTAGTAGGGTCAGCTGAGAACTGCAAGATGAGAGAATGAACCACTGAACCAGTCAGAGAGCAGAGCACACAGAGCAGAGCACACAGCATGTGCAAGAATGGAGGTAGGAATGACTTGGGGCTTTGCAGTGTAAGACCGGATGGTGAGAGAGTGGGGAGCCAGAAGGAAGGGAGGAGGGGGGAGGATGGCAGTGGTGAGCAACAGCCGGCTCTGATAGGAGGTTTCAGAGTCTGTTACAGGAGGAGGATGGCAGTGGGGAACAACAGCCGGCTCCTATGGGAGGTTTCACAGCCTGTGACAGGAGGAGGATGGCTGTGGTGAGCAACAGCCGGCTCCTATGGAGGTTTCAGAGCCTGTGACAGGAGGAGGATGGCTGTGGTGAGCAACAGCCGGCTACTATGGAGGTTTCAGAGCCTGTGACAGGAGGAGGATGGCTGTGGTGAGCAACAGCCAGCTCCTATGGGAGGTTTCAGAGCCTGTGACAGGAGGGGGATGGCTGTGGTGAACAACAGCCGGCTCCTATGGAGGTTTCAGAGCCTGTGACAGGAGGGGGATGGCTGTGGTGAGCAACAGCCGGCTACTATGGAGGTTTCAGAGCCTGTGACAGGAGGAGGATGGCTGTGGTGAGCAACAGCCAGCTCCTATGGGAGGTTTCAGAGCCTGTTACAGGAGGGGGATGGCTGTGGTGAGCAACAGCCGGCTACTATGGGAGGTTTCAGAGCCTGTGACAGGAGGGGGATGGCTGTGGGGAACAACAGCCGGCGCCTATGGGAGGTTTCAGAGCCTGTGACAGGAGGGGGGTGGCTGTGGTGAGCAACAGCCGGCTACTATGGGAGGTTTCAGAGCCTGTGACAGGAGGAGGATGGCTGTGGGGAACAACAGCCGGCGCCTATGGGAGGTTTCAGAGCCTGTGACAGGAGGGGGATGGCTGTGGTGAGCAACAGCCGGCTACTATGGGAGGTTTCAGAGCCTGTGACAGGAGGAGGATGGCTGTGGGGAACAACAGCCGGCGCCTATGGGAGGTTTCAGAGCCTGTGACAGGAGGAGGATGGCTGTGGGGAACAACAGCCGGCGCCTATGGGAGGTTTCAGAGCCTGTGACAGGAGGATGGCTGTGGGGAACAACAGCCGGCGCCTATGGAGGTTTCAGAGCATGTGACAGGAGGAGGATGGTGGTGGGGAACAACAGCCAGCTCCAATGGGAGGTTTCAGAGCCTGTGACAGGAGGAGGATGGCTGTGGGAACAATAGCCGGCTCCTATGGGAGGTTTCAGAGCTTGTGACAGGAGGAGGATGGCTGTGGGGAACAACAGCCGGCTCCTATGGAGGTTTCAGAGCCTGTTACGGGA
This sequence comes from Erinaceus europaeus, assembly GCF_950295315.1. NCBI lineage: Eukaryota > Metazoa > Chordata > Mammalia > Eulipotyphla > Erinaceidae > Erinaceus > Erinaceus europaeus. The sequence goes on from NC_080177.1 coordinate 86,639,917, forward strand.
GGAAGATGGCTGTGGGGAACAACACCTGGCTCCTATGGGAGGTTTCAGAGCCTCTTACAGGAGGGGGATGGCTCTGGGGAACAACAGCCGGCGCCTATGGAAGTTTCAGAGCCTGTGACAGGAGGGGGATGGCTGTGGTGAGCAACAGCTGGCGCCTATGGAGGTTTCAGAGCCTGTTACAGGAGGAGGATGGCTGTGGGGAACAACAGCCGGCTCCTATGGAGGTTCAGAGCCTGTTACAGGAGGGGGATGGCTCTGGGGAACAACAGCCGGCTCCTATGGAGATTTCAGAGCCTGTTACAGGAGGAGGATGGCTGTGGTGAGCAACAGCCGGCTCCTATGGAGGTTTCTGAGCCTGTGACAGGAGGAGGATGGCTGTGGGGAACAACAGTCGGCGCCTATGGGAAGTTCAGAGCCTGTGACAGGAGGAGGATGGCTGTGGGGAACAATAGCCGGCGCCTATGGAGGTTTCAGAGTCTGTTACAGGAGGAGGATGGCTGTGGTGAGCAACAGCTGGCTACTATGGGAGGTTTCAGAGCCTGTTACGGGAGGAGGATGGCTGTGGGGAACAACACCCGGCTCCTATAGGAGGTTTCAGAGTCTGTGACAGGAGGAGGATGGCTGTGGGGAACAACAGCTGGCTCCTATGGAGGTTCAGAGCCTGTGACAGGAGGAGGATGGCTGTGGGGAACGGCAGTCGGCGCCTATGGGAGGTTCAGAGCCTGTGACAGGAGGAGGATGGCTGTGGGGAATAACAGCCGGCTCCTATGGAGGTATCAGAGCCTGTGACAGGAGGGGGATGGCTGTGGGGAACAACAGCCAGCTCCTATGGAGTTTCAGAGCCTCTTACAGGAGGGGGATGGCTGTGGGGAACAACAGCCGGCGCCTATGGAGGTTTCAGAGCCTCTTACAGGAGGGGGATGGCTGTGGGGAACAACAGCCGGCTCCTATGGAGGTTCAGAGCCTGTGACAGGAGGAGGATGGCTGTGGGGAACGGCAGTCGGCGCCTATGGGAGGTCCAGAGCCTGTGACAGGAGGGGGATGGCTGTGGGGAACAGCAGTCGGCGCCTATGGAGGTTTCAGAGCCTGTGACAGGAGGAGGATGGCTGTGGGGAACGGCAGTCGGCGCCTATGGGAGATTCAGGGCCTGTGACAGGAGGAGGATGGCTGTGGGGAACAGCAGTCGGCGCCTATGGGAGGTTCAGAGCCTGCTACAGAGTAGGAGCAGAAGCGAGTGCAGTGGGCTGGGTGAAGGCACTCCTGACTCAGGGTACAAGGAGCCTGAGCAAGGCCCTGTTCCCCACCTGCAGTGGGGATCTTCAGGAATGGTGAAGCAGAGCCACAGGTCTCTTTCCCTCCCTCCATCTTTCTCTATCTCCTCCTCCCTTCCACTCTCATTTCTCTCTACCCTCTCACATTAAATAAACAAATATTAAAAATAAAAGTGCAGAGGAAGCTCTTGAAGAGTGTTATGTGGGAGCATATAAATGCTTCAAAAGTATCACTGCACTGGATTTTTGTAGAGTAGATTTCAAGGATTGAAAAGAGAAGAAGGAGAGAGACAAGTCCAAATAGCAGGCAGGATGGTATGAGTTACACATAGACTCGCCTTGGAGAAAGACTCAGTAAACATTGGAGGCAAAAGCAGTAAACTCCACTATCTGCACAATTCTGCAGTAATGTGATTCTTCACCACATCGTGGCCACTTCTTGGTCTCTTTCTGCCAGTAATGGCAACTGCTCTGAAGGCAGGACAGAAGTTGCACTGACCAGTGGTCCCTCGGATTAGTGCCTGGAAAAATCTTAGTAAATATTTGATACTTGCTATTAGTCAAATAGGAAATGTTACTGTGTCTGGAGGAGTAAATTCTTCTGTATTGTCTTATCTAGGTTAGGACTGTATAAAAGCAAAGCCAGGTTGGGAAGATAGTATAATGGTTCTGCAAAAGATTCTCATGTTTGCCCCTCCCAGGATCCAGGTTCAATCCCTGCACCAGCCAAGCCAGAGCTGAGCTGCTCTTCCCACACCCCAACACATATTCCGCTTTCATCTCTCTCATCTTTATCGTTAAAAATAAAATAAATAGCAAGTTTGATTACTGCAAGGAAAAAGAAAAGACAAATATTAATACTATGCAGTAAGAAATAGTCATTCTTTTTTTTAAAATTTTTTTTATTTTTTCCTCCTCCAGGGTTATTGCTGGACTTGGTGCCTGCACCATGAATCCACCGCTCCTGGAGGCCATTTTTTCCCCCTTTTGTTGCCCTTGTAGCTTCGTTGTGGTTATTATTATTGCCCTTGTTGACGCAATTCGTTGTTGGATAGGACAGAGAGAAATGGAGAGAGGAGGGGAAGACAGAGAGGGGGGAGAGAAAGACAGACACCTGCAGACCTGCTTCACCGCCTGTGAAGCGACTCCCCTGCAGGTGGGGAGCCAGGGGCTCGAACCGGGATCCTTACGCCAGTCCCTGCGCTTTGAAACGCCACATGCGCTTAACCCACTGCGCCACCGCCCGACCCCCAGAAATAGTCATTCTTATCATATCTCTCTTTTTAAACATATTTTTATTTATTTAATGAGAGGACAGAGAGACCACACTCAGCTCTGGCTTATTGTTTATTCAGTCTTCAGTTCTGTGACTGAGCCTGCATCCTCTGTCTTTTGCCTACAAATTCTGCTGTCTCCCTTTGTCATGTCTCTAGTCACCATGTGGACCATATGCAGGTCCTCAGGGCTGCACTGTTATTGTTGGGTGAGATGACCCACTTCCCTGTTGCTAAGGTATTTTAAGAGATAGTATAGCATGGAGGTTTTTAAATGGATGTTAATGTCTGCTTCAATTTTATCTTGATACCGTCTATCTATGTGTAAAGCACTTAACACCCATTCTTCTCACCTATAAGACAGAAAATAGTACTGGTAACCTGCACTGAAGTTGACAGAATTATGCCTCCCTTCCAGGCAACCATGGACCCTGACACCCGGAAAATGAAAATATGTTTTCCTTGGTGATGGGGGAGTAAGGCTGCAGATGGCATTCATGTTGGGAAGCAGCTGGCCTTACAGTTGGGAAATTACCCCTGGGTGCCGCAGAGGCAGTAAGGAAAGATCTTAAATTTGGAAAAGGGAAATGGAATAGTCAGTGTCCAAGTCACACATCATGAAGAAAGACTGACTTTGAAGAAGGCAGGTGATGATCCCAGGATGATGAGCCCAATGCAGGTGGCGCAAAGCACAAGGACAGGCATAAGGATCCCAGTTCGAGCCCCCAGCTCCCCACCTGCAGGGGAGTCGCTTTGCAAATGGTGAAGCAGGTCTGCAGGTGTCTGTCTTTCTCTTCCCCTCTCTGTCTTCCCCTCCTCTCTATTTCTCTCTGTCCTATCTAATAATGATGACATCAGCAACAACAACAATAATAACTACAACAACAATGAAAAAGAACAAGGGCAACAAAAGGGAAAATAATAATAATAAAAATAACTACAACAATAAAAAACAAAAGGACAACAAAAGGGGGGGGGGAGAAAATAAAAAAAAAAATCACAGTGCACTTTCCCAGGACCATTCCCTACCCTGCATTAACTGGTTAAGTCTCCTTGGAGGCTCAGGCTAGATTATCAAGTGATCATTTAATGACTAACCCACCTCTTGATCCAGCAAGTCTTATAAAGATCGAGATGTTCCTGGAATGCTCATGACCTACACAGTTAAAGATGTCCCTGCCTTTCTAAGGACGATTTATTTCCCCAGCAATCTACTGAGAGGAGTGTTATGTTTATTCCAGTCAGACTTCACAAGTGCATTTCAAGCTTCTTAATTTCACTTCTTGGTAATTGTTCCCCCAGTATTTCCTGTAATGCCTTATCTGATTCTTTCACTGCACGATGTTATTTTTATTGCAATGTAAAACAAAAAAATGCACTTTTGAATTATAATTGGAAGTCCTGACTGGTTTTACATTGGATGCTGAGAAATTGAATTCTAGCTAATTAGACATGGAAGCCTGGACTCACCCTGAGGAAAGCCTTAGCCTGGCTTCTGGTGATGCTACTTTGGAAAGAGGGCTAATTGTCAGGAGTTGTATGCAAGTGGTAATGAGCACACTGTTGTCTCTCTTGCCCTCACAAGGGAAACCGGAAATCTCTAAAGTGGTCCTTGCATGAGCGATAATGCTTCTGTAGTGTTCAAAATTATATACTGCAACATCCTGAAAATGACCAGCCCACTGATCCGTGTGGAAGCTCTCAGTTCAAAGGAAGGAGGCCACTTACACACACCCACTTGTGGGATTGCCCAGGAAGCAATGTTGACCTTAAGTCCCCTCTCACTGTTTGTTTGTTTGTTTGTTTGTTTGTTTTAGAAAAATGGGCAATTCCTTTTGCTCCACAGCTTTCACACTCAAGTTTATTCTTCTGAAGATGTAGGCAGCGATACAGGCTGAAGACTGGTGTCCGCTAATTAGCAGTTCCCACTTCAGTCTGAGGGCTGGGCTGAAGGTGCAGGATGATGAAAGACAGCCGATGGAACCAGAACGCTTGTGGAGTCTCTGCAGAAGGGCTTCTTTGACAAATGTAGATTTGCAGGCTGAAAAAATGTATCTGTTCTCTTTATCTCCTTTATTGGGGGATTCATGTTTTACAGTGGACAGTAAATACAATAGTTTGTACATGCATAACATTTCTCAGTTTTCCACATAGCAATACAACCCCCCAATTGTAGCTATTCTTAAATACCTTTTTTATCTTTATTTATTTGATAGAGACAGCCAGAAGTCAAGAGGTAAGGGGGGGATAGAGAGGGAGAGAGACAGAGAGACACCTGGTGATACAACTTGCAAAGCTCCCCCTGCAGGTGGGGATCAGGGGCTCTCACTCGGGTCCCTGTGAATTTTAGCATGTGTGCTCATTTTAGTAGTGCTCCACCACTGCTGGCCCCCTTTTCTTAAATAACTTTTCATCAGAATCTGACGGCACTGCTAGTGCCTTCTGCCTATTTTCATTTTGTTAAATGTTGACTTCAGACCAGCAACCATTTTCATCTTTTATAAAAGGTTCATCTTTTACTAGAAGGAAGAAAGAAGGCTGCCAACATAATTTTAATTCCTTTCCTGACAATCTTTTTTCTGTCCTTATGTATGCATTGTCTTCTTTTTGCATTATTTCATCTATGATATGAAAGACTCTCCTTTTAAGTGCTGATAACAAAATTCAGAAGAATATCAAATTGATCTGGTTTTTCTAATGAAGTAACAAAAAATTAAGGCTCACCATAAGATAAAATTAGCAGTGAACTCAGAAGAAGCCAAGAAGTTTCAACTTTTCAATGTCCCTCCCAGACTGGGAAGCAACATAGGTCAGCTGACTCCATGAGGCCGAGACTCTGCCATGGCTTTGCTTTGTCCTTCTCCTGGCTAGTCTGAAAACGGGCCAGCAGCTCCTGATTCCAGTTAAACCCTCTTGCATGTAAGAGGGGAGTGAGGGGAGTTGGGTGGTAGTGCAGTGGGATAAGCACAGGTAGCTCAAAGTGCGAGGACCAGCGGAAGGGTCCTGGTTCAAGCCCCAAGCTCCCCACCTGCAGGGGAGTCACTTCACAGGCGGTGAAGCAGGTCCGCAGGTGTCTGTCTTTCTCTCCCCATCTCTGTCTTCCCCTCCTCTCTCCATTTCTCTCTGTCCTATTCAACAGCAACAACAACAACATCAATAACAGCTATACCAATAAAAACAACAAGGGCAACAAAAAGGGAATAAATAAATATTTTTTAAAAAAGAGGGGAGTGAGAAGAATACCAGTTTCCCCTATTGATACATAATATCAATAATTTGAATAGTTTTTAGACTTTCCCAACAAGATTAGACCTCAGAGGACAAAGTATCAAGGTGGTCTTGTATACTTACTGTCACAAAGGAATAAACAGTCACTGTATTCCAGCACTGCATGAGACAGACAGAGAAGATATGGAAAATCACTGTCAGCCTGGAGCTTTTATATTTCTCTAAGCCCCCCCCCCATCTATCTGTCTCTCTCCAATCTCCAGTCTCTTGAGAATTGGTTAAGCTCACACAGTTAATAAAATCACTTAAGATTCCACCTAACAAGTGGTATTTATCTCCCTTATGGTGGTGCTGAGGATTAAACTTGGGAATTCAAGACCTCAGGCATGGAAGTCTTTTGCAGAACCACTATACTATCTCCCCTGTCCACCTCTTTTTTTTTAATAGCTTTGGTGGTAGGAATTGTAAGGAGTTGTACTCTTCTTATCCTATGGTTTTGTCAGTGTTTCCTTTTTATAAATAAAATTTTTTAAAAGATAAAAAAAGAAATTGTACTCCTGTCAACAACTGTTTTGTAAGACATTAACCCCCTAATAATTGATAAAAGAAAATATACCCCCCATAAAGAAGTGAAGCTCACATTTTCCTTCTAGATAGATGCATAATTAAATTCCAAATTCATAGATATGGTAATTGAACTTCCTGCTTTGGACATAGGACATTCTTGGCAGAAAGAATACAGAACTGCTTCAGAGGGCTCAAATTGCCTTGCTTTTTAAAAGTACTTCAAAATGTCTGTCTTTGAATAGGCACTGGAAAGAAAAAGATGTGATTCAGACTTGCATTCAAGAAGGTGATAAAGTGGACAAGAAGTGGTTGAAGAAATGTGACAGGTGCTTCTCAAATTAAAAGAAATCAGACCAGAATTTCTTTTCCCTTAAGTAGACTCTCCACTCTTGAGACCGAGAGGTTATGGACCAGCAAGGGATGTGTTCTTCATATTCAGCATGATGTGTACAGCCACGGAGTCCCTGGTCCACTCTAGCTGTCTGTCGCCTAAGAAAGTAGGTAATATTTTAGCAGCCCATATCCTGCCAAGCTATGGACAGGGTTTGAAAACTATATAGAACACCCCTAGACCTGCAGGAGCAGTCAAAGTCTACTCTTAAGCACTAGCACTCTGGAAGGTCTCCCCCTGCCCACACTTTTCAACCTTAGCTCTAATGTTTTGAGTATCTGCCATTCTCGGTTCTCTCTATCCCAAATTCTTAATGCCAGGTAGCTGGCCGACCCTCACCTGGTGACCTCATGCCTGTGAACCCTAATGTCGTTACACAGGAAATGCCCATAGAATAGGAATTGCTGTTGAATATGTGAACAGTTAGGCCCACTTTCATCTTTCCCATGTAACTCTCAACAGGGTGACACACAGTAAAACAGACCCAGAAACACATGCCAGAGGAATATGAGACAACTTCAGAGTATGACAAGGGAGGAAGAAATGGGCAGAGGAATCAGAGAATCCTTGGATTCCCTCATAGACTCAATGGATCTAGACCTCTAACAGAACCCTCTCTCCATCAACACGGGTCACTTCCAGCAGGACCATCATCACAAGCCCTCTTGTGGGTCTCTCCAGGACCTTCCCCTCACTGTAGAGCAGCAATGGCAGGGACTCCCCACTGTTTGAAGGGAGGCTGGTCATCCTGCTCTGCCCCTCGAGGAAGACGGGTCCTGAAATGAGAGCAGCCTAGAATGTTCCCAGCTGTGACCATGGACTGTGAGCTCAGACTGACAGGGGCTCAGAGGTCACACAGGGTCCCATGATAAATACGAATATATATATATGGGCCCTGAGTAAGATTGTTGAGGTCATGCAGGTTCCTGTGCTTAAATATAAATGTATATGGGCCCTGGGACAAATCAATGTGGTAAATAATTAATTGTATTTATAATTGTCTTCAAGTTTGGGAACTGCTCTCTGCACTAATCAAGCTTTCTAGTTCTATTCTCAACTCTGACACTATCTTCCCAGATATTTTTAGTCCACCTGAGGTGAGCTATCAGGTTTGGCAAAAATTACTGAAGTCATGGACTCCTGGGAACAAACTTGAAATATGATTTCTAGCTTCGATCTGCCCTAAAACTCTACTTACATCTTTTATATTCCTACTATATGGTTCCTGTTCATTAAATAATTAGTCCTACTTTATATCTTACAGCTTTCTTCCACAAATTGCAGATGCTACCATGATATCAGTCTGATTTCCCTGGGCAGACGCCCTCATCCATGTGTCCTGGAGCCTCTCCTCCCCAGAGCTCTGCCCCACTAGGGACAGACAGACACAGGCTGGGGGTGTGGATCCACCTGCCAAGCCCCATGTCCAGTGGAGAAGCAATTACAGAAGCAAGAACTCCCACCTTCTGCTCCCCATAAAGAATTTTAGTCCATACTCTCAGAGGGAGAGAAATGTTAGGGGAAGATGACCAGAGGACTCTGAACTCAAATTCCATCAGGAACCAGAGAAGGAAGAGGAAGAAAAAATAAACAAAATAAGAGGAAGAACACTCAGAAATAGTAGGTGTGACTTAGAAAGGAAGAGAAGGTGGGACAATAGGAAAAAAGGGGGACAAATATATGTAAATATAGACAGTTATAGAATAGTAATCAACTCGTAGCTCTGATCTTGGGGGAATTAATGCAGTTTCCAATGAAGGGAATGGGAACACAGAACTCTGGGGGGTCGAAATGGTGTGGAATTATACTCCTGTTTTCTTATAAGCTTCGTAGATCAATTCTAAATCACTAATAAAATAAATAAACGGGTAGGGGGTGTCCAAGCAAAGAACAGTGAGACAAGCACAGTTTTCAAAAGACTCTTAGATATATTTATATATTATTTATATATTATGCATAAATAATATGTAATAATTGTATTATTAAAGTAAATTTACTATTAGGGAAGGAAGGAAAGAAATAAGAAAGGAAGGGAGGGAGGAAGGGAGGAGGTGGGGAAGGAGTTGAAATTACTTGTGTGTAGGAAATGCTCTCAGAACTGGGGTCGTCCTGACAGACAGAATGACCAGGAAGGAGCAGCCCCAGGTCTCCATAAACAACATGCCACACCTGTTGGTATTTCATTTTTTATTTAATGTTCAAAAATAGCTTTTAAGTTCAGCAGTCATGCTGCATTGTCTAAGAGGAGGAGAGAGAGGAGGAGGAGCTTCTTTTTTTTCATTCACATTTCCCTCTGCACCTCATTGTTCACACATTGTTAACCTCCTGCTCTGCCTTTTTCCTTTAAAATCATACCTAACTATAACACTACTAAACAGAAATGTCCAGACTTGCTATTTACCTTCATGATTTTACCTTAGACTGTAAGCACATTTATCTGTTTGGGGATTTGTAGTGTAAATGGAATAAACCCCTCACTTTAATAATACAAACCCATGGAAATTGAAACCTCTGCTATTTCTGAAACCCCGCATTGCTCAGGTAATCCTATGGCATGAGGGCTTCCTTTGCCTGCCTATGCCAGATCGAGAAGTTACCACTCAAGGCACCCGGCGCTGAACTGCAGCCTGCTGTCAGGATGCTGCAGAGATGCCTGAGCTAGGTCTGTGTGCGGACACACATGTCCCAGGGCTGAGCTGACGGACTTTCTGCTGTGTCTGAAGATAAAAGCACCTACATTCCCAGTAGCCAGGCAATAAGCAGCACAGAGCAGGAGTGATGCTAATCCCCGGCCAGTCATTTCCCTTCATAATTGGGCTGCCATTGCTGCCAAGAAAAGAGGCAGGATTAATTTCCCATAAGACATAGAGAACAGCTTCTCTGGCATGCCTTCCTAGACTCTTAACACCCACACAGGACTCTCCCACTCAAAGAATAAATACATACTCTCCCCTACTACCTGATGTGGACTCTTCACCCTGCTAAGGGAATGTGTCAGAACCCCTCTCCTTCCAAGAGAGAAGCTCTTTGCTTTGTAGCAAGGTCTTTGGAGGCCCTGGAGTCCTGGCAGGAGGTGCAGCTCTGCTTGCATGGGATTTCAATCTCCCTTTCTATCCTCCATGCTCACAAGTCCCTCAGGCAGTAAAGTCTGGAACTCTGACACTACAGAACTCTACAACTGATTTGTGCTTGGCTAGGGATTATATTCCTTGGCATGAGAATGGTTTATTGGTTGTTCCTTTTCATAAACATTCTCCCTCAACTGGCTTTCTTGTTAATCACTGTGCTGGTTCAGTGACTGGATTCAGAATGTCATTAGAATTGTTCAGAAACAACAACTAGTTTGGGCATTCACCCATGTAGATTTCATACCTACAAAGGGGGTGGGAGGCAAAGAAAGAGATTTCAGGACAAACTCATTGGTTGCACTTCGCCATTTAAAGTCTACTATAGGGAGCATGATGGTAAATTGCACATGTTACTATGCTCAAGGGCCCAGGTTCAAAATGAAGGATGTTGCTAAGATGGCCCTGGATGGAGCAGAGGCTACAGTGGGGGAGGCAGGGAGAAAGGAAAGGCCTGTGTGCCTCCAGTACAGAGGAAGCCAAGGCCTTACTTCCTGGCTGTCCCTCCAAAGAGCTCAAAGGGGAAGGGAGCCATGGGTAGGTGGCAGTCCTGAGCTTGGTCACAGAGAGCCTCTCCCCCAGGAGAGTCCCCCATAGGGATGAAGGGCATCAGAACCACTCCCACTGCCCCAGCCACTGGGTCCCCACAGTCTCGGGGAGGCACTCGGAGGAGGGAATGCCTAGTCAGGCCACAGCGGCTCGTATGTTCTGGTTTGCTGTCATCCTTTCCCCTTACCCAGCAGAATATTAGCTGTGAAGAGACAGGATCGCCATGGATACACAGCCCATTGTGTTTCCTTTGTTCTTTTCTTTTCTTTTCTTTTCTTTTCTTTTCTTTTCTTCTCTTTCAGTTGTGGCTCAGTGTCTCCACTAAGACTCCACTGCTCCCAGCAGCCATTGTTTTTCACTTTTTTCTTCTAGATAATGAGTGAGAGACAGAGAGGGAGAGAAGGAGGGAGAGAGGAGAGACACTGGCAGTGCTACTCTACTGTTGGAGACAGACGCTCCCACTGATGTCAGGGCTGAGGTCCAGAACCTGGATCTATATACAAACTAATGTGTGCACGTGGCCAGGTCAGCCAGCACCCAGCCCCACCCATTCTGTTTTCTTTTTTATTTTATTTTATTTATTTATTCCCTTTTGTTGCCCTTGTTGTTTTATTGTTGTAGTTATTATTGTTGTCGTCGTTGTTGGATAGGACAGAGAGAAACGGAGAGAGGAGGGGAAGACAGAGGGGGAGAGAAAGACAGACACCTGCAGACCTGCTTCACCGCCTGTGAAGCGACTCCCCTGCAGGTGGGGAGCCGGGGTTCAAACCAGGATCCTTATGCCGGTCCTTGTGCTTTGCGCCACCTGCGCTTAACCCGCTGCGCTACAGCCCGACTCCCCCATTCTGTTTTCTTAACCTCTCTCTTTATGAACGAGAGATTTGACTCTACTTGAGGATCAGAAATTGCTTAGTAAAATTTCAAAGGTAACAACACCCCAGTCCCATAGACTTACAACAGCAAACATTTAGTTTATTCTGTACACAAAACTATGTTTTCACATTCTAAGAACTCAGCTGAATGACAAGTTCCTGTGTGCAACAAGTCATTCAGTGACAGAAGGGATGAGGCGGCTGGTAAAATCTCACATTCCTCCAGATGAATGAGGTATGATCAGATTTGTTCAGTTCTACTGGCCGAAGTATCACACCCAAAATCAATGATCTAGGACTCAGTGATAAAGTGATAGAGGCTATATGCCACTAGGGAAAGATGGAAACAGGCTGATCATTTGGGTCCACCTGCCAACACCCCTGTATAGCAGGAAGCAATTACTGAAGCCAGAAGCCCCATCTTCTGCTCTCCATAAAGAATCTTGGTCTGGGGGTCAGGAGGTAGCAGTGGGTTAAGTGCATGTGGCCAGAAGCACAAGGACCTTCCTAAGGATCCCATTTCATGCCCCGGCTCCCCACCTTCAGGGGAGTCACTTCACAAGCTGTGAAGCAGGTCTGCAGGTGTCTACCTTTCTCTCCCCCTCTCTGTCTTCCCCTCCTCTCTCAAGTTCTCTCTGTCCTATCTGGCAACAACAATAGCAATTACAACAATAACAGTAATAACAACAACAAGGGCAACAGAATGGGAAAAATGGCCTCTAGGAGCAGTGGATTCGTAGTGCAGGCAGCAACCCCCAGCAATAACCCTGGAGGCAAAAAAAAAAAAAAAAAAGAGTTTTGGTCCATGCTTCCAGAGAGGTACGTGACGGAGTAAACCTGGTGGCTCTGTGATGCCCATTCCACCAAGACCCAAAGTCCCTGTCACCAGGAATCTTGCTTTTTATACCAGCAAAGCAAGGGAAGTGAGTCACAAAAACACCAGAAGAAGCAAGGCACTATTTCTCTTATCTCAGAGAAAAGAGACTTGTATATAGTTATAGGTATAGGGGTGAACTAAAAATAAAGTGAAGGTTGGCGTATTGCACCAAAGTAAAAAACTTTGGGGTGGGGGGGAGAGTACTGGTCCTGGAAAAGGATGACAGAGGACCTAGTGGGGGTTGTACTGTTATGTGGGAAACTGAGAAAAGTCATGCATGTGCAAACTTATATTTACTGTTGACTGCAAAGCATCAATCCCCCAATAAAGAAATTTAAAAAAAGAAAGTGAAGGCATAACTGTTAAAATAATGGGAGAAATAGATAGATAGATAGATAGATAGATAGATAGATAGATAGATAGATATTAGATCGTCATAGAATCAACCCATAACGATGACTTTGGAAGAAGGACTGGTGGGACATGGAACTCTGGTGGTGGGAACTGTATGGAATTATACCCCTATTACCTTACAATTTTGTAAACCAATATTAAATCACTAAAGATAAATAAATAAATAAATATAAATAAGTGATATAGGCTGAAAAATTAAACAGGCAGCAGAGACAGCATAATGGTTATGCAAAAAGTCTTTCATGCCTGAGGCTCCAGCATCCCTGGTTCAATCCCCAGCACCACCATAAACCAGAGATGAGCAGGGCTTTGTTCTCTTTCTTTTGGTTCCTCTCTTTGATAAAATTAAAATAAATAAAATCTAGAAGAAGAAGAAGAGTAAGAGGAGGTGGAGGAGGATGTTAAAGAAGCAGAAAGAAAGAGAGAAAGGAAATAAGAAAGAAAGGATTAAAGGGAGGGAGGGAGGGAAGGAAGGGAAAGAAAGAAATTGAACAGACCTTGTGTGATGGACTACTATCTTTTGGGAACTGAACAACCTCTATTTCTCACACAACCTTGGTTAATTCAGTCAGACCATGAGGAAACAAACACAGTCACTGCCCATGATCATCTGAGCAAACACTGATTAAACCCTTGGTTCTAACATCCATATTCTTCACAACACAGGGAACAAGTAAGTAAAACTTGAGCCAGATGAGAAGAAGGGGGTTGTATCATAGGAAAAGGAAAGTTCAGAGCATAGCCACAGTCTCAGGATTTTCATTTTCACAGACAGAAAAGTACCTGCCCGAGTCACCAAGGAGGTAGAGTTTGAGAGTTGTGAGAAGGGAGAGAACAGGCTGTGGAGAGTCTCCACAGGCCAAAGGTATTAGTAGGAGAAATGATGGATTGGGGTCAAGACGTCTGGCCGGCATCAGCGGGACTGAACAAGTGTCTATAGGCTCTGGCGTGGAGCATGTTCCTTATGAAATGGAGAGCTGAGAGGAGACAATTGCAGGGACAGTTTCTAAAATCCTTTGTGAGACCAACACGTAGGCTGTAGGAGGGTCATTAACTCGGCTTCTGGTGAGGTCTCCAGCCCCAGATAGCAAGGGCTCCGCAAGAGGAATCCCTCACAGAAACCTGAGTCCAGGTGTGGCAAGAAGCCACTTTTGTCCCTGCTCCTGATGAATCAAGTGTTTGTGGAAGTGCATGAGGCAAGGTTCCATTACAAGAAGCAACCGTGGGGAAGTGGGGTAGGAAGTGGATCCATTTTCATAAGGAGATTGAGAAGGGGAAGCAGTGGTGTGGTTTCTTTTCAGAAGAAAGGGGCTGTGTATAGGCCTTCTCCAGGGCGGCTGCGGAAACAGTTCTGAGTCTTCATTCAGGGCAAGGGATCTAGGCTGACTTGCTGTCAGTGGGGGTCCAGGAAATATTTGTGAGTGACTCAGACCCCACCCCTTCACTTCCTCAGGGTCAAAATGTTCTGTGCTTTTTTTCAACAAGTCAAACCAGTCAGAACTTCGGCCACCTTAAAGTGCTCTAATGCCATGCAGATGGGAGTCGTCACTCCAGTAAATTAGCTGAGTGTATTTTTGGTACAATTACAAAGGGTCCATTATTTACAGCTGCACTGGCAACGCCAGGTACCCTGTGGCTGTACATTGAGAGGGGAGTGATAGGGACTGCCTATTAAAAGTTTTAAAGTTGAGCCCCACAGACTTGCCTCCTGACTCAACAGGGAGTTAAAAATTTTTACTTTCTTCAAGAAAATATAAAATATGGTTTCTGAAGTCAGTTGAAACATGAGACATTTCCACATCTGAGGTGGATTTTTATTCCTTAAATCCAAATGTTGAAGTGAGGATGTAGGGGGACCACTACAGCTTCCGCTCAAGTACCACACACAGTGTGTGTGCAGTGAAGGTATGCATCCTCTGCTAGAGCTGAGTTTATACTCAGGTACCACACACAGTCTGTGTGCAGTGAAGGTATGCCCCCTCTGCTAGAGCTGAGTTTATACTCAGGTACCTCACACAGTGTGTGTGCAGTGAAGGTATACCCCATCTGTTAGAGCTGAGTTTATACTCAGGTACCTCACACAGTGTGTGCAGGGAAGGTGTGTTCCCTCTGCTAGAGCTGAGTTTATACTCAGGTACCTCACACAGTCTGTGTGCACTGAAGGTATGCTCCCTCTGTTAGAGCTGAGTTTATACTCAGGTACCTCACAAAGTGTGTGCAGGTAAGGTATGCCCCCTCTGCTAGAGCTGAGTTTATACTCAGGTACCTCACAAAGTGTGTGCAGGTAAGGTATGCCCCCTCTGCTAGAGCTGAGTTTATACTCAGGTACCTCACACAGTCTGTGTGCAGTGAGGGTATGCCCCCTCTGCTAGAGCTGAGTTTATACTCAGGTACCTCACACAGTCTGTGTGCAGTGAAGGTATGCCCCCTCTGCTAGAGCTGAGTTTATACTCAGGTACCTCACACAGTCTGTGCAGTGAAGGTATGCCCCCTCTGTTAGAGCTGAGTTTATACTCAGGTACCTCACACAGTCTGTGCAGTGAAGGTATGCCCCCTCTGTTAGAGCTGAGTTTATACTCAGGTACCTCACACAGTGTGTGCAGTGAAGGTATGCCCCCTCTGCTACAGCTGAGTTTATACTCAGGTACCTCACACAGTGTGTGCAGGGAAGGTGTGTTCCCTCTGCTAGAGCTGAGTTTATAGTCAGGTACCTCACAAAGTGTGTGCAGGTAAGGCATGCCCCCTCTGCTAGAGCTGAGTTTATACTCAGGTACGTCACACAGTCTGTGTGCAGTGAGGGTATGCCCCCTCTGCTAGAGCTGAGTTTATACTCAGGTACCTCACACAGTCTGTGTGCAGTGAAGGTATGCCCCCTCTGCTAGAGCTGAGTTTATACTCAGGTACCTCACACAGTCTGTGCAGTGAGGGTATGCCTCCTCTGCTAGAGCTGAGTTTATACTCAGGTACCTCACACAGTGTGTGAAGTAAAGGTATGCCCCCTCTGCTAGAGCTGAGTTTATACTCAGGTACTTCACATAGTGTGTGCAGTGAAGATATGCCCCCTCTGCTAGAGTTGAGTTTATACTCAGGTACCTCACACAGTGTGTGTGCAGTGAAGGTATACCCCATCTGTTAGAGCTGAGTTTATACTCAGGTACCTCACACAGTGTGTGAAGTAAAGGTATGCCCCCTCTGCTAGAACTGAGTTTATACTCAGGTACTTCACATAGTGTGTGCAGTGAAGGTATGTCCCCTCTGCTAGAGCTGAGTTTATACTCAGGTACCTCACACAGTGTGTGTGCAGTGAAGGTATACCCCATCTGTTAGAGCTGAGTTTATACTCAGGTACCTCACACAGTGTGTGTGCAGTGAAGGTATGCCCCCTCTGATAGAGCTGAGTTTATACTCAGGTAACACACACAGTGTGTGCAGTGAAGGTATGCCCCCTCTGCTAGAGCTGAGTTTATACTCAGGTACCTCACACAGTCTGTGTGCAGTGAAGGTATGCCCCCTCTGCTAGAGCTGAGTTTATACTCAGGTACCTCACACAGTCTGTGTGCAGTAAAGGTATGCCCCCTCTGCTAGAGCTGAGTTTATACTCAGGTAACATACACAGTCTGTGTGCAGTGAAGGTATGCCCCCTCTGATAGAGCTGAGTTTATACTCAGGTAACACACACAGTCTGTGTGCAGTGAAGGTATGCCCCCTCTGATAGAGCTGAGTTTATACTCAGGTACCAAACACAGTCTGTGTGCAGTGAAGGTATGCCCCCTCTGCTAGAGCTGAGTTTATACTCAGGTACCTCACACAGTCTGTGTGCAGTGAAGGTATGCCCCCTCTGCTAGAGCTGAGTTTATACTCAGGTACCTCACACAGTCTGTGTGCAGTAAAGGTATGCCCCCTTGCTAGAGCTGAGTTTATACTCAGGTAACACACACAGTGTGTGCAGTGAAAGTATGCCCCCTCTGCTAGAGCTGAGTTTATACTCAGGTACCTCACACAGTCTGTGCAGTGAAGGTATGCCCCCTCTGCTAGAGCTGAGTTTATACTCAGGTAATACACACAGTCTGTGTGCAGTAAAGGTATGCTCCCTTGCTAGAGCTGAGTTTATACTCAGGTAACACACACAGTGTGTGCAGTGAAGGTATGCCCCCTCTGCTAGAGCTGAGTTTATACTCAGGTACCTCACACAGTCTGTGTGCAGTAAAGGTATGCCCCCTTGCTAGAGCTGAGTTTATACTCAGGTAACACACACAGTGTGTGCAGTGAAGGTATGCCCCCTCTGCTAGAGCTGAGTTTATACTCAGGTACCTCACACAGTCTGTGTGCAGTGAAGGTATGCTCCCTCTGCTAGAGTTGAGTTTATACTCAGGTACCACACATAGTCTGTGTGCAGTCTGCTAGAGCTGAGCTTCCTCTCCGGTACCACACACAAAGACATACTTTCAGAAAACTTCCCTTTGATTTAGTTCACAACAGCTGGTCTGTTGAGATGGAGGGCAGAGAAGGAAAAGATGATGCTTTTCTTTGAAGAATGGGAGCAAATGGGAAAGAACAGCTGACAGGGATTGCCAAGATAGCTAAAGAATTGGACTTAAGAATTACTACACAGTGACCATGCGGCTGAGAACAGGTGTCACCATTTGCAGGGATCCAGTTTCAAGGGCCCAGTCCACACCTGCAGAGAAGCTTTGCTCACAGTGGAACAGGGGTGCCGGTGTCTCTCCTCTCTTCCTCTCTGTCTCTCCTCCCTTTTCAATTTCTTTCTGTCTTAAAAAGAAATATTAGGGGCTGGGTGGTGGCACACTTGGTTGATCACACATATTATAATATGCAAGGACCCAGGTTCGAGCCCCCAGTACCCACCTGCTCAACAGACGGGGTCAGGAAGGAAGAACTTAGGGTGAAACTTGGATAGCACCAAAGTAGGGGACTCTCAGGAGGAAGTAGAGAGTGGGAATGGAGGGGTAAGGGGCCCTCAGTTGGGGACAAGACACTCATCACAAGGAGATGGGAAATTGTGCCCATGTGTAGATGTGACTTAGAAAGGAAGTGAAGATGGGAGCATAGGCAAAAAAATGGGAAAGTATACAAATGTAGATAGTTACAGAAATAGTCGCCCATATCTGTGACCTTGGAAGAACTACCACAGTTTCAGTGGAAGGAACGGGGACAAAGAACTCTGGTGGTGGGAAGCATGTAGGATTATAGTGCTGTTATCTTATAATTTTGTAAATAAATATTAAGTCACTAATTTTAAACGGATTTTAAAAAAGAATGATGAGATAATGTTGTGGTGTTTCTCTCTTTCCTCTATGTCTCCCCTCCTCTCTGTCTTTAATTGAAGTAAAATAGGGGAAGAGAGTGGTACAATAATGTAAATGCAAGGCCAAAAAAATCATTGTTTATATTGTTTGCCAATATCCATAGTATAAATGCCTCTTCTGTGTTTGACTTCAAACTATGGACTGGTTCACAAAACCCCTGAGGGACAGAGGTCCTTGAGAGTCTAAGTAAGAGGTGCCAGCACACTACCACAGCTTTCAGAGTGTGTTACAGAGAGAAAATCATGCCCAAAGGAAAAAGCTCAGACTCTTCTGGACTTCAATACCTACATCCCTGTCTTTTGTACAACTGTGTTCTTATTTCATATATTTCATATATTCTTGTGTTCTTAGTTCATATATTTCTGAACTCAAACTTTCCTCTAAGCTTCATTAACCTCAATGTACTGTACTTCAAAGCATATAACTTCATTTCATAAAAAAATATTTCTTACCTAGGTTGATAAACAATTCTATTAATGTTCAGTCCTTCAGCACTTTGTACTTTTTCTCTAGCTCATAGATATGGAACTGAAGAAAGCAGGAAGGATGTACAAGATCATTTTTCAATATTTACATAATGAAAAGTCACAAGTATTGTGAACAAAGGGGAATTCAGTACACACAACTGAGGACATTTTGCTAGGTGGGGCATTCTGCAAGGGATCTGCTTGAATATCTGTTGAGACAACACATTACTCTTGAAAAGATAATCTTCAAAACCACAAAAGTGTTTAAAGACTATTCAACACACTCAACGCAGCCTGCACATATATGAGTGTGTATTATCTGCAAGACATGACTAACAAGAAGCAAGACTTTTTGTGAACTTCCTGCTTAAGGAACTTCAACGTCATTGCTCAAAAGGATATAAACACTCAGTCATGCTTGCACTACCCAGAATGCTTCTGAAGTACTTTCATGGCAGTATATGAACCATGCCAGGGAACTAAGCTCCTGCAAACCTTTATAATCACACTTTACTTACATGAGAAGCCAAAACCCACCTTCCTTGTTAAGACTTACTCCAGTGATCTGTATCCATGCACAAAGATGAAATTTACACGCAAAGAATGAAGATCTATCAACATTCTAAAGGAATACCTAAGAGAAATGTTACAACTTCTTCAGGGAAATACTGGTCTTTCACTCCACGGATGCTTCAATACCAGAGCTTTCCTGCGAAACAATTCATATGTCAAAGCAACATAAACCAAGAACAGAAGCCATGAACTTATATGGAAAATGTTTGGAGCATTCCATATCCAGAAACACTCTAGCACATTATACCAGGCGGCATAGCCAGTCTACAGCAACACTAGCTTATAATTAAAGAGGAATGAGAATGATATATAGCTCATATAAAGTGGTTTCCCAGGAAGAAACTCAGCTGTGTCTCTCTCGCTGCTTCTAAAATGGCTAAATACCAAAGCCCCCACTACCTGGCCTGACTCCTGGCCAGTTCACAGCTTGGCAGACTAAGTTCCCTAAAATATCCCAAGTGCCTTGCCTAGTATCCAAGTCCAGATCTCTTACCTATCATTCTCATGGCATGCTCCCTGTTGGACACTCCACAGCCCCCCACCCTGTGTACAACAGTGAAGAAAGTCCTGGAAGAATAGGTAAGAAGGGCAGTACAACCATGCCAGATCTATCTAGGAATAAGTCTTTGGCCTGGTGAAAAGTACACATCGTCTTCAAAGGTCTGTGTTACTCTCCAGGATACTGTAAGATTGAGGGCTGGGGTATTACAAATTGTGTGGCTATGCACACAGGTGTATGCCCAAACTTGAAGCAACAGAGATTCCCAACAACAGAGTAATATCTAAGAAAGGCATTTATATACAAACTTGAGTACTACTCAGCTGTTAATAAAGATGAAGTTATCTTCTTTGCCTCATCTTGGATAGAGTTTAAAGGGATCCTGTTTAGTGAGACAACCTAAAATGAGAAGGATGGATACCACTTGATTTCACTTAGAAGTGGAACTCAGGAAACAAGGACAGACAGGAGAGACAAAGTAAAGCTTGGACTTGGTCGAGTGTATTGCTCCAACACCAAGGGCTCTGTTGATGGGGGAAAGGGGTGAGTGGGGAGGGCTTGGGGTCCTGGTGCATGATAGCGGACAAGGACCTGAGAGTCAGGAGAATGCTTTCAGTCATCTATCAGAAGGAGAGGAGGAATTGTACCCGTGTCTCAACGACTGTACTGTAAACCATTAACCTCTCATAAAAAAAAAAGATTGGGGCTGGAGAAAGACAACTCTTAGAAGCACAGAAATACTGTCAGTTCTCCTCACCTCACTTTAGAGCCAATTTTGCTCCCTATTTTACTTGATTACTCACTTATTTTAACCCTAGCATTGCTCAACCCCCACTTATGGTGGTGCTGGGAATTGAACCTGGGACCTCCACTGCCTCAGGTGTGAACGTCTACTATACTACTGCTGGTGCTATCTCTGTTATTACTTCCTGCTTTACTATACCCTTTGGAGGTCCTTTAATATTTTTCAGATTTTTCAGAAAGTATTAGCCCTAAGGCCGGAACCTGTAGGGAACATTCTCTTCCCACTAAGACATATTTCTAGACATTAACTTTTGGTAAAATGACAGAGTGCATACATTGCAAACATAAAGGGTTATATAAATACTTAACAATTGAAGCATTTCTACTGCTGTGCCCACAAAAAGCCATTACTTCTGTCTTTATGACTGAAGGTCTAATGTCCCTGAATCTTGCTCAAGTGTAATATTCACTTGAACACTAAGGTCCAATTTTATAGTGGCAATTTTTTATCCCAAATCATAGTCACAATCCAATGCAATTCAGGTATTCTGATACCCCATCTTCCATGAAATAGCTTTTCTTCAGCCATACCTTCTTTCCAGCTCACTGCCTTCCTGCATCCCAGAGCCTGGCTGGGTACTCAACTCACAGTGTGTGTGTAATAAATCATGGCTGGATAGATGAACACTTCAATAACATAATTTGTGTCCTTTAAAGAAAGGTGTTCCAAACAAGAGGATGCCTAGGAGTAGCTGTCCTATGTGGCTGGTGCTTTGAGTATATTAGCTCTAATCTGCACCACCAGCCCACAAGCAAGTAGAATTATGACCCACTTTACATATTGGAAACTGAAACTTAAATGGATCAGTAACTGACTCGCCCAAGAATCCAGAATGAATCAGTGGTAGGGCTGAGACATCAATCTAGTCTCTGGGACCACAAGACTCTTCACTACTTAGGTAAATTTATTCTAATTAGAATCATCCCCACAAAGAGGTCCCGCCCATACCATGGAATAGACACCCAGTTCATCATCTTCCTGGCTGTGGTTCTGTCTTCTTGCTGAGTATATTGCTGAAGCGTTCAAGGGCCCACCCACTCCTTCATCTGAGGCCTTGCATCCCAGGGCTCAGTAGGCCCACCCTTACTTTCATGTCCAGTCCTGGCTCCCGCAGAGTAATAGGGGAGAGATCCCTTAATTCTCCTCATTCTGATTCCTCAAGTGCTATGGAGCAAGTTATGTGAAAAGCACCTTGTACTCAGCATGGCCCTCCTCACTCCCAGAACACACAGAACATCCCCTCATGCACATACTCTCCCGGATAGGATCAAGAGAGGATGCACAATGCACACATTTTACAGAGTGTAGGTTCTAAAATCAAAGAGCACCTCCAGCAAAACAAAACATGATAAAATAAAATAACCCTTAAGATAATACATAGAATGCCCGGGAAGAACTATAATATATAAACTATATACATAAATAATATGTAGCCACTCATCTGTTATTGGGTATCTGAATTCTTTCCAATTAGACTACCACAAATTGTGCTGTTGTGAGCATAAACATACACAGACCCTTCAGATAGATACTTTTAGAAAGTTGTGGTGTACAGAGATAGATAGAGGTTGGAGCTGGGTGGTGGTGCACCTTGTGGAGTACACATGTTATAATGTACAAGGAAGGACCCAGGCTCAAACCCCCAGTCCCCACCTGCAGGGACAAAGCTTTGTGAGTGGCAACACAGTGCTTTAGGTGTCTCTGTATCTCTCCCTCTCTTTCACTCCTTTCCTTCTCAATTTCTGGCTGCCTCTAACCAATAAATAAATAATGACAATATTTTTTTAAAATAGAGATAGACACAGGCAATGGAATATTACTCAGCTGTTAAAAATGATGGGACCATCTCCTTTTCCTCATTTTGGATGGAACTTGTTACATCATGTTAAGTAAGATAAGCCAAAAAGAGTTGGATGAACACCAGATGATCTCATTTATAGGTTGAAAATAAGAAGACATGATGTAAAGGTAAAGCACAAAGTGTAAGTTGGGCCAGGTGTAGTCTGTTGCACCAGAGCAAAGATTCTGGGGAAGAAAGGGCTGTAAATGTTAGAGGACAGCAGGTCCTGGTGCAGGCTGATGAAAAGCGTCTGAGTGGGATGAGAGTATTTTGCAGAAACCTGTCACAGGAAGTTAAGAAATCGTACCCATATGTCAACAACTGACCACACCCCCAGTAAAGTGATTCTAAAAATTACCTCCCCAAAAAAGAAATGGCCACAAAAAAATGACTTTAAAATCGCCTACAAAATACAGTGTCATTTTCTGCATTCAAATCTGTTATCAGAATTCACATGCAGACTTCATTTGGAGACCCAATCATAAGACATCAAGTAAAGGGTGCAGATGCAGATGCCTACGCAGCCCTGCCAGTCTGTCCTTGGGGTAAGAAAATATTCCTCTCTAGCTGGTTGTGTGCTTTGCTCCACTAACCAAACCTTGTGGCATGTTAGAAGGTGGCAGTTCACTCTAAAGGCCAGTCTGAAGCTTGAAAGGAGGCTGAGTCCTTGAATGAGCCAGTGTCACCCAATTACCTGCCAAAGCAGAGCAAAGAAACCCAGAGAGAAGCAGATCTTCTTTATATCATAAAGGAAAAATGGCAAGAGCTCATCAGAAAAACAGCCTCAACTCCCTGTCACTGTCTTGCCTGGCTGTAGCCGTTCCCTCCTCTCATTATTCACCTTCCTTCCTGTGTGCCATTTCCTTTCAGGACAATTTCTTGGGTACCTCTATGCAGCCTTTGGTCCTGGGAACACCTACCAGATAAGATTCCCAATTTCCAGGAGTCAGGCGGTAGCACAGTGGGTTAAGCACATGTGGCAGGAAGTGCAAGGATCAGCATAAGGATCCCAGTTTGAGACCCTGACTCCCCCAGCTCCCCACCTGCAGGGGAGTCACTTCACAGGCGGTGAAGCAGGTCTGCAGGTGTCTGTCTTTCTCTCCCCTCTCTGTCTTCCCCGCCTCCTTCCATTTCTCTCTGTCCTATCCAACAACGACAACCGACATGAGTAACAACAACAATAAAAAACAAGGGCAACAAAAGGGAAAATAAATTAAGAAAAAAAAAAGATCCCCAATTTCCCTCCATGATCTTTTCCCTGGAGGTTTGCCCAACCAGTCAGAGCTTTAAAAGAACACATTGCCCCTTTTTCAGATTCCCATCACCCAGCACTTCTTATTGATTAAGGTGGAATTTTATAGATGTGCCTTCTGGGCAAATCCTCAGCTGTGTAACGAAAGAGCTCAAGGGTGGCCCAGCCTAACCTACATGGGTAGGACGAGCCACTGTCTGCAGTTCATACACACATTTCCCTGCAGCGCCCTGCTACAGTTTGTCCTGTAAGCCTTCCCGAGTCACAGAAACTTCCAGCTTTTAGTCCTGCAAACCTTAAATGAGTCAGGGAAACACGTAGAGTTTTGCTTTCATTCTTTGAGAAACTCTCAGAAGTTTTAAGAAATATCCAATAAATCCATTTTTTTAACTTTTATTAATGACTTGTAAGGAGTATAGTTTTAATGGGGGGGAGATTTCACGCAGTTCTGTGCCCTCCCCTCCATTGGAAGCTTCCCTTTTCTCTATCCTTCTGGGTGTATAGACCAAAGATATTTATGGAGAGCAGAAGGTCTGGCTTCTGTAATTTCTTCTCTGCTGGACATGGGTGTTGGCAGGTGGATCCACACCCCCAGCCTGTCTCTGTCTTTCCCTTGTGGGGCAGGGCTCTGGGGAGGGGAGGCTCCAGGACACATTGGTGAGGGCTTCTGCCTAGGGAAGTCAGTAGCAATTCTCTAAGAGGAAAAAAAAAACTTTTGGAGAAACTCAAAACATTATCTTAAATGGATCAAGGGTCAGCAGGAAATTAGGTTTACCAGGGAGTTAAAAGGTGAACTGGAAGTGAACGTGGTTCAGAAGCCAACGTTTTGAAAAAGAAAAAGCCATAAAGCATAGTTTAGAATCCCCATTGCTGGGATACTTATATACCTGTTCATGGGCTCCTAAAGGAAGGGCATTTTATTAAGAATACTGTAGATCACCTTGAATACACTCCTGCGTTTTCCTGCACCCCGCCTCCATCTTGCTATAACAATGGAAACTAAAGGGCAGAGGCTTCAGGTGATCGTGGTGGACACCCTGCACCCCGCCTCCATCTTGCTATAACAATGGAAACTAAAGGGCAGAGGCTTCAGGTGATCGTGGTGGACACCCTGCGCCCCGCTTCCATCTTGCTATAACAATGGAAACTAAAGGGCAGAGGCTTCAGGTGAGCATGGTGGACACCCTGCACCCCGCCTCCATCTTGCTATAACAATGGAAATTAAAGGGCAGAGGCTTCAGGTGAGCATGGTGGACACCCTGCACCCCGCCTCCATCTTGCTATAACAATGGAAATTAAAGGGCAGAGGCTTCAGGTGAGCATGGTGGACACCCTGCACCCCGCCTCCATCTTGCTATAACAATGGAAATTAAAGGGCAGAGGCTTCAGGTGAGCATGGTGGACACCCTGCGCCCCGCCTCCATCTTGCTATAACAATGGAAATTAAAGGGCAGAGGCTTCAGGTGAGCATGGTGGACACCCTGCGCCCCGCCTCCATCTTGCTATAACAATGGAAATTAAAGGGCAGAGGCTTCAGGTGAGCATGGTGGACACCCTGCGCCCCGCCTCCATCTTGCTATAACAATGGAAATTAAAGGGCAGAGGCTTCAGGTGACCGTGGTGGACACCCTGCACCCCGCCTCCATCTTGCTATAACAATGGAAACTAAAGGGCAGAGGCTTCAGGTGAGCATGGTGGACACCCTGCACCCCGCCTCCATCTTGCTATAACAATGGAAATTAAAGGGCAGAGGCTTCAGGTGATCATGGTGGACACCCTGCGCCCCTCCTCCATCTTGCTATAACAATGGAAACTAAAGGGCAGAGGCTTCAGGTGAGCATGGTGGACACCCTGCGCCCCGCCTCCATCTTGCTATAACAATGGAAATTAAAGGGCAGAGGCTTCAGGTGAGCATGGTGGACACCCTGCGCCCTGCCTGCATCTTGCTATAACAATGGAAACTAAAGGGCAGAGGCTTCAGGTGAGCATGGTGGACAACCAGCACCCTGCCTCCATCTTGCTATAACAATGGAAATTAAAGGGCAGAGGCTTCAGGTGAGCGTGGTGGACACCCTGCACCCCTCCTCCATCTTGCTATAACAATGGAAACTAAAGGGCAGAGGCTTCAGGTGAGCATGGTGGACACCCTGCGCCCCGCCTCCATCTTGCTATAACAATGGAAATTAAAGGGCAGAGGCTTCAGGTGATCATGGTGGACACCCTGCGCCCCGCCTGCATCTTGCTATAACAATGGAAACTAAAGGGCAGAGGCTTCAGGTGAGCATGGTGGACAACCAGCACCCTGCCTCCATCTTGCTATAACAATGGAAATTAAAGGGCAGAGGCTTCAGGTGAGCATGGTGGACACCCTGCACCCCTCCTCCATCTTGCTATAACAATGGAAATTAAAGGGCAGAGGCTTCAGGTGAGCATGGTGGACACCCTGCGCCCCGCCTCCATCTTGCTATAACAATGGAAACTAAAGGGCAGAGGCTTCAGGTGACCGTGGTGGACACCCTGCACCCCGCCTCCATCTTGCTATAACAATGGAAACTAAAGGGCAGAGGCTTCAGGTGAGCATGGTGGACACCCTGCACCCCGCCTCCATCTTGCTATAACAATGGAAATTAAAGGGCAGAGGCTTCAGGTGATCATGGTGGACACCCTGCACCCCTCCTCCATCTTGCTATAACAATGGAAACTAAAGGGCAGAGGCTTCAGGTGAGCATGGTGGACACCCTGCACCCCGCCTCCATCTTGCTATAACAATGGAAATTAAAGGGCAGAGGCTTCAGGTGAGCATGGTGGACACCCTGCGCCCTGCCTGCATCTTGCTATAACAATGGAAACTAAAGGGCAGAGGCTTCAGGTGAGCATGGTGGACACCCTGCACCCCGCCTCCATCTTGCTATAACAATGGAAATTAAAGGGCAGAGGCTTCAGGTGACCATGGTGGACACCCTGCACCCCTCCTCCATCTTGCTATAACTATGGAAATTAAAGGGCAGAGGCTTCAGGTGAGCATGGTGGACAACCAGCACCCCGCCTCCATCTTGCTATAACAATGGAAATTAAAGGGCAGAGGCTTCAGGTGAGCGTGGTGGACACCCTGTGCCCCGCCTCCATCTTGCTATAACAATGGAAACTAAAGGGCAGAGGCTTCAGGTGAGCGTGGTGGACACCCTGCCCCCCGTCTCCATCTTGCTATAACAATGGAAATTAAAGGGCAGAGGCTTCAGGTGAGCATGGTGGACACCCTGCGCCCTGCCTGCATCTTGCTATAACAATGGAAACTAAAGGGCAGAGGCTTCAGGTGAGCATGGTGGACACCCTGCGCCCCGCCTCCATCTTGCTATAACAATGGAAATTAAAGGGCAGAGGCTTCAGGTGACCGTGGTGGACACCCTGCACCCCGCCTCCATCTTGCTATAACAATGGAAACTAAAGGGCAGAGGCTTCAGGTGAGCATGGTGGACACCCTGCACCCCGCCTCCATCTTGCTATAACAATGGAAATTAAAGGGCAGAGGCTTCAGGTGATCATGGTGGACACCCTGCACCCCTCCTCCATCTTGCTATAACAATGGAAACTAAAGGGCAGAGGCTTCAGGTGAGCATGGTGGACACCCTGCACCCCGCCTCCATCTTGCTATAACAATGGAAATTAAAGGGCAGAGGCTTCAGGTGAGCATGGTGGACACCCTGCGCCCTGCCTGCATCTTGCTATAACAATGGAAACTAAAGGGCAGAGGCTTCAGGTGAGCATGGTGGACACCCTGCACCCCGCCTCCATCTTGCTATAACAATGGAAATTAAAGGGCAGAGGCTTCAGGTGACCGTGGTGGACACCCTGCACCCCTCCTCCATCTTGCTATAACTATGGAAATTAAAGGGCAGAGGCTTCAGGTGAGCATGGTGGACAACCAGCACCCCGCCTCCATCTTGCTATAACAATGGAAATTAAAGGGCAGAGGCTTCAGGTGAGCGTGGTGGACACCCTGTGCCCCGCCTCCATCTTGCTATAACAATGGAAATTAAAGGGCAGAGGCTTCAGGTGATCGTGGTGGACACCCTGCGCCCCGCCTCCATCTTGCTATAACAATGGAAACTAAAGGGCAGAGGCTTCAGGTGAGCATGGTGGACACCCTGCGCCCTGCCTGCATCTTGCTATAACAATGGAAACTAAAGGGCAGAGGCTTCAGGTGAGCATGGTGGACACCCTGCACCCCTCCTCCATCTTGCTATAACTATGGAAATTAAAGGGCAGAGGCTTCAGGTGAGCATGGTGGAAAACCAGCACCCTGCCTCCATCTTGCTATAACAATGGAAATTAAAGGGCAGAGGCTTCAGGTGACCGTGGTGGACACCCTGCACCCCGCCTCCATCTTGCTATAACAATGGAAATTAAAGGGCAGAGGCTTCAGGTGAGCATGGTGGACACCCTGCACCCTGCCTCCATCTTGCTATAACAATGGAAATTAAAGGGCAGAGGCTTCAGGTGACCGTGGTGGACACCCTGTGCCCCGCCTCCATCTTGCTATAACAATGGAAACTAAAGGGCAGAGGCTTCAGGTGATCGTGATCGTGGTGGACACCCTGCACCCCTCCTCCATCTTGCTATACCAATGGAAACTAAAGGGCAGAGGCTTCAGGTGAGCATGGTGGACACCCTGCACCCCGCCTCCATCTTGCTATAACAATGGAAACTAAAGGGCAGAGGCTTCAGGTGAGCATGGTGGACACCCTGCCCCCCGTCTCCATCTTGCTATAACAATGGAAATTAAAGGGCAGAGGCTTCAGGTGAGCATGGTGGACACTGGGCCGCTTGGATAGAGCAGCAGCAAACCTTAATATTATTTTAGTGACGTGAGTTATTTGTCCTAGGAGGACCAGCCCTCTCAATACCTGCATTGGGAGTGCTGTGGAATTAGCTTGCTTTGCCCCAGGCAATTGATTGATTGACAAACTAGCCATTTTTAAGGCCAAGATCTGCTTTATAGGAATATAAAAGCTGGTGGTGCTCAGACAGCAGAGAACCTGGGATTTCACAGGTCTCAGAGCTAAAAGCATCTGCAGGACACCCTTACATCTTTAAAGAGCTTCTCATACTCACAGGCGACGTGGGGGATAAACTCAGCCTTCACCTGAGGTAACTATGGCTGGCTTAGATGTGCACAGACACAGCCTACAGTGTCGGGAAGGGGGTGAGGGCCGTAGGGCATTTGTGTGAATTATCCATCCTGTGTCTTCTGCAGCTTCAAACAGCTCTCCTCCAACTATTGAGAAAAGAATCTGTGAGAAGGAAAGGAAGTGGAAGATGAAACCGCCGGAATCCGGAGACCTGGGAAATGGGCCTTTCCCTCCATCCACCTCAGCCCACAGAGGCCCTTCCCTCCATGCCCACCTCAGCCAGGCAGGCATGGAGCTCTCATGGTCTACCTGACCACCCCAGTGGCCCAAGGAAGAAAAGTGGCTCAAGTTCACATGCACCCTGCCCCCAAACTATGTAGGCCCTCTGGCAAATGCCCTACTGTGCCTAGGCCCCTCTCACCTCTCACAAGCCGCCCTACTGTGCCTAGGCCCCTCTCAACTCTCACAAGCCACCCTACTGTGCCTAGGCCCATCTCACAAGCTGCCCTACTGTGCCTAGGCCCCACTCACCTCTCACAAACTGCCCTACTGTGCCTAGGCCCCTCTCACCTCTCACAAGCTGCCCTACTGTGCCTAGGCCCCTCTCATAAACAGCCCTATTGTGCCTAGGCCCCTCTCAACTCTCACAAGCCACCCTACTGTGCCTAGGCCCCTCTCAAAAACTGCCCTACTGTGCCTAGGCCCCTCTCACAAGCTGCCCTACTGTGCCTAGGCCCCACTCACCTCTCACAAGCTGCCCTACTGTGCCTAGGCCCCTCTCACAAGCCACCCTACTGTGCCTAGTCCCCTCTCACCTCTCACAAGCGGCCCTACTGTGCCTAGGCCCCTCTCACAAGCTGCGCTACTGTGCCTAGGCCCCTCTCACCTCTCACAAGCTGCCCTACTGTGCCTAGGCCCTCTCACCTATCACAAGCTGCCCTACTGTGCCTAGGCCCCTCTCAACTCTCACAAGCCACCCTACTATGCCTAGGCCCCTCTCACAAACTGCCCTACTGTGACTAGGCCCCTCTCACAAGCTGCCCTACTGTGCCTAGGCCGCTCTCACCTCTCACAAGCAACCCTACTGTGCCTAAGCCCCTCTCACCTCTCACAAGCTGCCCTACTGTGCCTAGGCCCCTCTCACAAACTGCCCTACTGTGCCTAGGCCCCTCTCACAAGCAACCCTACTGTGCCTAGGCCCCTCTCACCTCTCACAAGCTGCCCTACTGTGCCTAGGCCCCTCTCACAAACTGCCCTACTGTGCCTAGGCCCCTCTCACAAGCTGCCCTACTGTGCCTAGGCCGCTCTCACCACTCACAAGCAACCCTACTGTGCCTAGGCCCCTCTCACCTCTCACAAGCCACCCTACTGTGCCTAGTCCCCTCTCACCTCTCACAAGCTGCCCTACTGTGCCTAGGCCCCTCTCACAAGCTGCCCTACTGTGCCTAGGCCCCTCTCACCTCTCACAAGCTGCCCTACTGTGCCTAGGCCCCTCTCACAAGCTGCCCTACTGTGCCTAGGCCCCTCTCACAAGCTGACCTACTGTGCCTAGGCCCCTATCACCTCTCACAAGCCACCCTACTGTGCCTAGTCCCCTCTCACCTCTCACAAGCTGCCCTACTGTGCCTAGGCCCCTCTCACAAGCTGCCCTAATGTGCCTAGTCCCCTCTCACCTCTCACAAGCTGCCCTACTGTGCATAGGCCCCTCTCACAAGCTGCCCTAATGTGCCTAGGCTCCTCTCACCTCTCACAAACTGCCCTACTGTGCCTAGGCCCCTCTCACCTCTCACAAGCTGCCCTACTGTGCCTAGGCCCCTCTGGAAACTGCCCTACTGTGCCTAGGCCCCTCTCACCTCTCACAAGCCACCTTACTGTGCCTAGGCCCCTATCACCTCTCACAAGCCACCCTACTGTGCCTAGTCCCCTCTCACCTCTCACAAGCTGACCTACTGTGCCTAGGCCCCTCTCACAAGCTGCCCTAATGTGCCTAGTCCCCTCTCACCTCTCACAAGCTGCCCTACTGTGCATAGGCCCCTCTCACAAGCTGCCCTAATGTGCCTAGGCTCCTCTCACCTCTCACAAACTGCCCTACTGTGCCTAGGCCCCTCTCACCTCTCACAAGCTGCCCTACTGTGCCTAGGCCCCTCTGGAAACTGCCCTACTGTGCCTAGGCCCCCTCACCTCTCACAAGCTGCCCTACTGTGCCTAGGCCCCTCTCACAAACTGCCCTACTGTGCCTAGGCCCCTCTCACCTCTCACAAGCTGCCCTACTGTGCCTAGGCCCCTCTCACAAGCTGCCCTACTATGCCTAGGCCCCTCTCACAAGCTGCCCTACTGTGCC
The DNA here is from genome assembly GCF_950295315.1 of Erinaceus europaeus. NCBI lineage: Eukaryota > Metazoa > Chordata > Mammalia > Eulipotyphla > Erinaceidae > Erinaceus > Erinaceus europaeus. Next base: position 86,670,718 of record NC_080177.1, read on the forward strand.
TAGGCCCCTCTCACCTCTCACAAGCTGCGCTACTGTGCCTAGGCCCCTCTCACCTCTCACAAGCTGCCCTACTGTGCCTAGGCCCCTCTCACCTCTCACAAGCCGCCCTACTGTGCCTAGGCCCCTCTCACCTCTCACAAACTGCCCTACTGTGCATAGGCCCCTCTCACAAACTGCCCTACTGTGCCTAGGCCCCTCTCACCTCTCACAAACTGCCCTACTGTGCCTAGGCCCCTCTGGAAAGCTACCCTACTGTGCCTAGGCCCCCTCACCTCTCACAAGCTGCCCTACTGTGCCTAGGCCCCTCTCACAAGCCACCTTACTGTGCCTAGTCCCCTCTCACCTCTCACAAACTGCCCTACTGTGCCTAGGCCCCTCTCACAAGCAACCCTACTGTGCCTAGGCCCCTCTCACCTCTCACAAGCTGCCCTACTGTGCCTAGGCCCCTCTCACAAACTGCCCTACTGTGCCTAGGCCCCTCTCATAAGCCGCCCTACTGTGCCTAGTCCCCTCTCACCTCTCACAAGCTGCCCTACTGTGTCTAGGCCCCTCTCACCTCTCACAAGCTGCCCTACTGTGCCTAGGCCCCTCTCACAAGCTGCCCTACTGTGCCTAGGCCCCTCTCACCTCTCACAAGCTGCCCTACTTGCCTAGGCCCCTCTCACCTCTCACAAGCCGCCCTACTGTGCCTAGGCCCCTCTCACCTCTCACAAGCCGCCCTACTGTGCCTAGGCCCCTCTCACCTCTCACAAGCTGCCCTATTGTGCCTAGGCCCCTCTCACCTCTCACAAGCCACCCTACTGTGCCTAGGCCCCTCTGACAAACCATCCTACTGTGCATAAGCTCCTCTCACAAACTGTCCTACTATGCATAGGCCCCTCCTGACAACCTTTCCTACTGTGCTTAGGCTTTTCTGACAACCCATCCTACTGTGCTTAGACCCTCCTGACAACTTTCCTATTGTGCTCAGGCCCTCCTGTCAACCCATCCTACTGTTAGCTCTGGCTGGCAGCTGGGGGCTGGAGGGCATGTTGGTGGTGGTGAGGGGGGTGCACCTTCCAAAGATGCTGCTTCAGCCTCAGGGTGGGTCACTGCAACTACCTGACTGCACTTCCCCATGGAAGCTCCTGCAGAGCAGGGACTTCACTGAAGGTTAAGAGGGCCTTGCATTGCAACAACAGCAGAAACTCCTTTTTTTAAAAAAATAATTTATTCGTGAGAGAGAGGGGAGAGAGAAATAACCAGATATCACTCTGGTACATGTGCTGCCAGGGATTGAACTCAGGACCTCATGGTTGAGAATTCAGTGCTTTATCCACTGAGCCACCTCTGGAACCACCAACAGAAACTGCTTTCTCAAGGGACCTGACTGTGGTGTGGGCTTCCCTCTGTGCTGATGTCCTGCCTTCTGACTGTGCGTCCCCTACTGAAAGGACAGAGCCAGTCGTTTCTGGTCTTCCTGGTCTACAATTATAGGTGATTTAATATTTCAAAAAAAAGTTATCATTAAGAATACATTAACAATTTGAGGTCAATTTTGAAATTCTATCAGTTTTCTAATTTGAAAGCTAAGTGCTTTGATTGAAGGAATATATACTCAGAACTGAAGTCTTTGGTTACATGCTCCTGGCATGGCTCTGCCCACCAGCCTGTGAGTCCCATCTGGAGCCTTGGAATAGTTCAAACAGAGGCCATGATGTATGGCAAAGCAGACAATAAACTACCGGATTAGAACAGACAGCAGGAGCTATGTCCATGGAGCACATCTCAGTGGCCCTTGACAGCTCCCTCTAGCAGCTCTGGAGAGTGAAATTGAACTTCTCCAAGCAGCCAGATGCAGAGCAGAACCGGGATGGGAGCTGGAGCAGGGAATCAGAGCTGCAGGCCAGGCACAGCCAGGAGGAGAGACAGTGATTACTCTCTGAATCAGTGCGAGACGCTGACGGGGCTCCACACTGCCTCTCCTGAGCCCTGCCCACCAGCAGTTACTATTCATGCATGCAAACGCACAAGCTCTAGGCTGCAGCAGGCAGAAGACAGAAGACTGCAGCCCACCTGCACTGTCATAGACATAAAGGCTGACCTCCCTCCATTGGCCTCCACAGGTGCTTTGCTTTCCAAATAATTAAACAAACCACAGATTCCGTTACAAAAATAAATGCCTATATTTTGCTTTATCATTGAAGAGCAGTTTTTTCCAGCTCTGGCAAAGGCCCCAAGTCTGTCCTGAGAACCTGATCATGCAGGGTTGGGGAGGAGGGGCTGCCGCTAAGACTCCAGGCCAACCTGGAGCTTGGTTCACCAGGACCCTTAGCAATCCCAGCACCCAGGCTGCTCTGTGGGTCTGCTGCCTCAGTTCCTAGGAGATAACTAAGGGTAGGAACATCTAAGGGCATGTGTGAGGTGTAGCGTGATTACTCACTCTCCCTGGTGACAAAAACAGTAGGGTAAAAATAAAACCATGAGTACTTCCTGCTGCTATAGGAGTTTTTAGTCTATGCTACCTGAGTGAGTCAGCCAGCTTAGGAGGGAGTCCTTCAGTTCCATTCAAGCCTCAGGGACGCTTCCCACATGTAGTTTCACTATAATATCAGGAGCCCCAGCCACCTAGTACAGCCCTTCCTGGGACCCCGATCCTCAGAAAGACATGCCAGGAAAGAAATACTTCTCCAGGAGTCTGCAAGAACTATGATGGAATCTCATAATATTGTAAACCACTATTAAATCACTAAGAAAGGGAGAGAGAGAGAGAGAGAGAGGAGAGAAGAGAAAGAGAAAGACAAGAAGTATACCGTGTAATCTCATAACATTGTAAACCACTATTAAATCACTAAGAAAGGGAGGGAGGGAGAGAGAGAGAGAGAGGAGGGAAGAGAAAGAGAAAGACAAGAAATGCTTCTTATTTTTAAGCCATAGTTTGGTGCCAACTTGTAGATTAATATAGACATCAATAAAACCTTAGTGGGAGTATGCCCCCTGCAAGACATCCATGTGTGGCCTTTGGATGTGCTAAAGTCACCTTCCTCCCTTCCTTCTTTCCTTCCTTCCTTCCTTTCTTCCTTCTTTATTTCTTTTTGCTATTTTATAATAATTATAATGATAATTATAATAATAATAATATATTCATCCCCCATGTTCATTCCTGGGGCTTGGTGCCCACACTACAAATTCACTGTTCCTGGTAGCCATTTGTTTCTATTTTATTGGATAAGAGAGAGAAATTGAGAGGAAAGAGGGAGGTAGAAAGAGAGAGAGAGAGAAAGAAAGACACATGAAGACCTGCTTCACCACTAGTTAAGCTTCCCCTGTGCAGGTGCAGAGCTGGGGGCTTGAACCTGGGTCCTTGAGCTTAGTGCTATGTGCTCTTAACCGGGTGCGCCCCACCTGGCCAGCCACTTTTCTAAAGGTTTTCTTCCTCTTGAGAGGCTCCCTGGGTCTTGGGGAGCCTGCTTTGGAGCAGGAGTCTGCACTCAGATTCTTTGCAAAGCTCACTGAGAGAGGCCGTCCTCCCCACTCATTTGTCTTCACCCTGGAGAGGATTTTGTCTTGTCATTTAGAAATAAGACATGCTGTTATCTTGGGTGTCTTCAGAACCTGACACCATGCCATATTTATGTTTTGTCCTATTTGCTGCTTCCAAGTGCAGCTGAGACACAGCAACATTTTCAAATAACAGGCAGAGAAAACAAATTCTTGGAAGAAAGCTGTCACCCAGTTTTATTGGCAGCAGAAAACTGAGTTTTTAGCGAACAGGACATGCATAAATATTCCAGAAGCCAGCTTATTCTGAATGTTACCTCTCCCTGGCTTGGCACTAACAATAGAAATCACCATCCCAGACTCACACAGATTCTCAGGGAGAGGGAACTGTGTCTGTGGATGGCTCGGAGGGGCAGATGGCTGTGTTGAACAGCTCGTCCTAGCACTGCACTCAAGACAGTGAGCAGAACACGCTCTTTCACCTGACTCACTCTTTCAGGCTGCTTTGCTTCAGGAAGCTGAGAAACAGCTGTGTGACCTCAGCAGATGTCTCTGTGCCCCTTCACACCATAGGCTGTGGTACTTTAGGGCCCACTCAGAGCCTCTCTCCAAACTACCTGAGGATGGGGCTCCAGTCTGAGGACCAGATCCTGAGAGGCAAGAACTCCCTTGATGTCTTCTGTGCCCAGAGATTGGCATTTCAGACTTGTAAAAAGAAGATGAAAGAAATAAAGGAGACCAAGAGAAAGTATACAGGGGGATCTCCTTGTGGACAAAGTGGTTGGGACTGGAGGTGATCACACCTAGTACAGTAAGGAAGGAAGTGAAAGTCTACCAGATGATTCCACTCATAGGTAGAATATAGAGCACTGAAACTCATGAGCCTGCAAAAATTTAAAATCAAAGAAACACAAGTAGACACACTGTCTCCATGACTGTGAGAAGATGGCAGTTGTAGCCAGGAGTAGAGGGGCACAGAATTTGAGTGGTAGATGTGGTGTGGAGCTCTAGCCCTATAACCTTCGAATCTTGTACACCACTAGCTGTAAGAGGGGCAGGGAGAAAGCAGATGCTAGGCCAGTATCCCTCCAGCTCTATGTGCTGTTCCAGTTTAGTTCCAAGCAAGCACCACTCAAAAAGCAGTAGATGTTCTGCATCCCATTTAGCGGGCTAGAGGAGAACAGTCAACTGGGCCACAGACCTCCCCGCTGCCCTTGCCTCCCACTTTGGCTCACCCAGTAGCCGTCAGAAACCATCTGGACAAGCATCCACACTCCTCTGCTGATGACTCCCAAGACTCAAGCAGGGTGGGGTTCAGGCAGGTGAGGGTTTGGGGAGGGAGCTTTGGCATACAGGAGAGCTCTACTTTATCTCTCCAGGGAGGGGCAGGGTGGAAATGAGAGATGCCTCTCATCAATCTGTCTAAAGGTGAAACTTTTTTTTTTTTGCCTGAAGGGTTATTACTGGGGCTCAGTGCCTGCATTACAAATCCACTGCTCCTTGCAACTTCTTTTTTCTCTATTTTTTACTTGACAAGACAGGGAGAAATTGAGAGGGAAGAGGAGATACAGAAGGGTAGAGAAAGATAGACACCTGCAGCCTTGTTTCACCACTCATGAAATGTTCCCCCTGCAGGTGGAGAGTGGAGGCTCGAACCCTGGTCCTTGCACATGGTGGTACGTGCACTTAACCAGGTGCACTACTGCCTGGCGTCCAAGGTGAAAATCTCTGTAAGACATGTGGGATGGGTTTAAAGCATAGCAGCTAGGGCCTTCTGCCAATGGAGTTTCTAACAGTCAAAGATCTGAGAGTGTGTCCTGAGGCTGGGTGCAGATGGAGAAAACTTCAGCTAGAACTGGCCTGTCAGCTGTGACACTAGAATGTCACCTTCTCACGTCCCCTCAGCAGGCCACAGAGTCTCAGTAACTTGCTTCTGATAGCACGCAAAGTCCATGAGGACATGCTGGGCCAGGGATCTTCCTCTGCTCAAAGCCACTGCCATGTGGCTGCTACCTTGAATGTCTCACACAGAGCCCCCAGGATGTCACCCAGAATAGTAGGAATCCCTGAGAGCAGCTAGTCTCCCCCTGTTTCCACAGGAGCTGCAGCAAATCCTGAGGAGAGGAAAGGGGTTGAAAACCACTCATCTGGAAGATAGATAGATAGATAGATAGATAGATAGATAGATAGATAGATAGATAGGGACCTGCGACTCTGGTTCACCACTTGTGGAGCTTCCCCCTGCAGGTGGGGAGCAGGGGCTTGGGGCTTGAACCCAGGTCCTTATGCACTGTAACGTGAGCGCTTACCCAGGTGTGCCATCACCTGGCCCACAACTCTTTCTAAATCACAACTCTGCCAGGCATCTGGCAAGGACTGGAAAGAAGAAGTCAAGGTTGGAGAAAGTGAAGAGGATGGTGCCATTGCTTCAAGAACAGGACCTGGGCAGTGTGAAGTTCTCCCCTCCGCCTCTATTGCTGGAATGTGGGCCCCACTGCCTTCCTGGATCCCTGAAGCTGTCCGAGAACACAGTCTTGGGAGAGTGATCTGGGGCTGAGGCCTCCCTGCCAGTGTAGGGCACTGGATCCAGTTATGTTATCTGTATAAACTTTAATCAAAGCAGATGGGTGCAGGAAACTATTCCTCTTGTAACCACCCAAGACAAGCTTTGTAAATTCTCTTGCTCCTGGAAAGGCCACCTACGAATCTGAATTCATCTACCTTCCTTCTCTCCCGCCCTCCTGGAGGAGAGCTGGCTTCAGATTATATCAGGAAGCTGCTGTCACAGCTCAGATCCACAGGAGGACCTTCACCTAGATTTCTCTTTCCAGAGATAAATGGTTCTCCAGAAGTTCTTCAGGCCGGAGTTGGGGGGAGAGTCGGCTGTGGGAGCCAGCAGGTCTTCCTCCATTGGGTCCGGAACTGAGACTTCTTTACTTTGAAAAGGGGGCCTGGCTCCCTGTGGCATGGGTAGCCTTGAAAGCAAACAACCCTCTCAGCAACCTGATCCATATCCTGACACCCCACAGGTACTTAGTAGGAGGCAAGCTGGCCTTCTGGGGTGCATTAACAGACCTGAAGCAAAGTTATGTAGGTGGTCCTGCAAAACTTGCTTTGACCAGGAGCATCTTGGAAGCTTTTATTTCACTTTAAGGCAGCCATGAACAAGCTTGTTATAATGTACTATAATATTTCTAAATTATATAAAAAAGAAATATTTACAAACTGATCCACATAACATAGAATATTCAAGGGATCGATGTTGCCAGACAGGCAAAAATAGGATAAGTAACACTACCTAGAGTCTGAAATAGTGAATACAATATTTCCCCCCAAACAGAAAATGAAAGTGGAAGGTACTAAAATGAACAATTTTGGTTTGGGTTTTTCTAAAGGATAAGATATTAAACAGAAGACATAATAAATAAATAAATTTTACTTATAATTGCATTATAAGTAAATATAAATAGGGATTTGTCTGGGGTATTTTCTCCAACCTCTACAGAACTGCATTTGCTTTGCATTTATTTGGGACCCAAGAGACATACTTACAGCAGAAATTATTTATCCCGTATATTTCTGAGGTTTGAATATTCATCTATTCTTGAATAGCAGACTGATTGTGGCATTGAATTCTTGCATGATTTTCTTTAAAGATTCCACTTAATAACTAGGCTCAATGAGCACTCAAAACAGCCTCTGAGCTGCAGGCTTGGCTCACTCCCTACCTCACTGCCTGTCCCCTCCCCACAGCCCTCTCACTCTTGCTAATCCAGGCAGGCAAAGTTCCCCCCCAGGCTGGGGACACTTACTCAGCCACATCTGCCTGGCCAGCTTGCACTCCTCAACCAGTGGCACAGAAAGAGGAAGAAGGATTTACAGAGACTGCGCCCAGCACTGCTCTGGGTTAGGACTTCTCAAGTTTCCTTCTTCAAGCCATTTCATTCTTCTAGTCACTCTTTTTTTTTTTAACCTAAGTACTGTAGGGATATCTGTGCTTTATACACAAGAGTTAAAATGTGTCTGCTCCCCAGGAGCCAGTATTTATCCTTGGGTGGGGCTATCACCCCACTGAAAGTGCAAGTAGAAGCTGGTGTCCATCACCTGCTGCATGAGGCCTGACACAGTGTAGTATCCTGGTTCAAGTGTAAGTCTGAGCCATGCTGCCGGGCTCACATGTAATGCTACCACTTCCTGGAAGGCTGGCCCTGGACATTGACCTCAGTGTGCCTCAGAGTTTTCATTGATTAAATGGGGTAATAGTAGCATGTGCCTAGTGAGGTCACCCTGGGGGTTAAGCTGGTTAATGTGAGTACCTAAACACTGCCTGGTGATGTGCTTCTTTGCCTCAGTCTTAGAGATGACTACAAAGAGGGCAGAAGGGACAACAGATGGAGCTACAGCAAAGTAAGACTTCCACACAGCAGAAAAGACCATCACAGAATACGAGCCTGCTGACGAGAAGGAAGTCTCAGCCCATTCTGGCAAAGGGCACAACCAAACGCACACACAAACACATCCAAAACATGAGACATAAGTCACACTTTACACACCAAAAGGTCCATCATGCAACTCAACAACAGCAAAGTCAGATCAAAAGAGACTCCGGAAGGCTCAGATGAGGGCACTGACATAGTCAGGCTCTGGCAAAGGCCCTTCTTGGTTACAACTGCTTACGGCATCCTCCTAGGATGGGCTAGATAAGAGGTCTCCATGGGAATCTGAAAGGGGTGCTGTGTGTGTGTGTGTGTGTGTGTGTGTGTGTGCGTGTGCGTGTGCGTGTGCGTGTGCGTGTATGTGTGTGCAATGCTCAGCTTTGGTTTGCTGGAGATTGAACCTGCAACATTTGACACCTCAAGTATGAAGGTTTTTTGGCATAACCACTATACTGTGTTACTAGTCGGGAATCTCTGTTTGAGGACATTGATTCCAATCTTGAGGAGTCCTGCCTCAGCTAACCACCTGCACAAGGTCCCACTTACTGATACCATGAGGACTCCCACATGTGCATGCAGGAGGCCGGGGACAGTCAGGCCACAGCATTTACCCTACAGAGCAGAGCTTCCCCAGACAAGGCTACTAGGTTCCTTCCTCTCACCTTTGGATGAGGGAGGCCACTGGCATCCTCAGAGTATCCTCTAGGAAGCAAGAAGCTAATCCCAGCTCCAGCCTCACTGGGCTAAGCCCATCACACTCCTCTCTGCTTCTTAGCTTCTCCTTGGGGCTGAGTAGAGTATAGAGCTAAAGGGAGATGCTCTGTGAACAGGAGAGTCATGATGCAGTTCTCTCCTTCTCTGTCTCTCTGTCTCTTACCCTCCATCCCTCCCTGGAGCCCGAGGGGAAGGGAATGGAATATAGCTCAACTGATAATTGTGCCTTTTACCATCTCTGAGGACCTGGATGAGAGCCCCAGTCACCACATGGGAGGGTCTGCAAATGGGGAGGCTCACAGGTGATGGAGTCAGCCGAGATAGCTTTCCTTTCTGTCTCTACTCTGTAGGTGGGAGGAGCAGGAGCAGAGGAATCTCACAGACATGAAGCCCTCATGACAGCAAGTGTGTGTGTGTGGGCGGGGGGGGGGGGGGTACACTCATCACTTCGACCCTTCATTGTCAGTTTTTAAAATATCTGACAATTGTTAAGTTAAAAAAATATGCTGATGGGGACTGGGCAGTAGCACACCAGGTTAAGTGCACATAGTACAAAGCACAAGGACCCAGGTTTGAGCCCCCGGCTCTCCACCTACAGAGGGATCGCTTCACAATTGGTGAAGCAGGTCTACAGGTGTCTATCTTCCCTCCCCATCTCTGTCTTCTCCTCCTCTCTGGATTTCTCTCTGCCCTATCCAACAACAACAATGGCCTCCAGGAGCAGTGGATTTGTAGTGTTGGTACCCAGCCCCAAAAATAACCTTGGAAGCAAAAAAAAAAAAAAAAAAAAAAAACCTATTAGAGTTGAAAAATAGAGTCATCTATTTTTTTCTGGAAGTATCTGCTTAAGCCTTACAATCAGGAAAAGAAAACTTTCAGCATTTTCCCACTAATGGCCTTTATAATACATCATAGATAGCTATTCTTAAGTTGCTGTGAAGTTTTTAACACATTGCAGAGACTCAAACAGGTCCTAATTTTTTATTACCCAACTTCAGTTTTACAGTGATCTTCACCACTTGTAAGGCCAATTAAATAAAGAAAACTACTAAAGATTTTATTTTGTTTTTTTCATGCCTTTCATCCTTGGCCATGCCTGAATCAACCCTGATGCCTGAAGCAAACTCATTATTTGTTATTCAACCAAAGGAAATGCATAGTTAGAAGTGAAAAGTGTTGTCCAAAGAGAAAAAATAAAGTGCTCCCAAGACCTTCAAAAGGTCTTCAAAGTTTCTAAATCATGGTCCTCTAGTCACCCCCACACCCTGGAAGAATTTAGAAAAGGCAGGTTCAGTGAGGCCACTACTTAGACATCCTAGTTTGGAAGCTCAGATGACTGCAGGTAATTGAACCCTAGAGTCTGCCTATTTCAGACATCTTGTTTCTTTTAGTCTCTCTCTCTCTCTCTCTCTCTCTCTCCCTCTCCCTCTCCCTCTCCCTCTCCCTCTCCCTCTCCCTCTCCCTCTCCCTCTCCCTCTCCCTCCCTCTCTCTCTGTGTGTGTGTGTGTGTGTGTGTGTGTGTGTATTGTTGTTGTTGTTTTCTTATCAAAGCAGTGTTCAGTTCTGGCTTGTGGTGGGGGTGGGCGGTGGGTTGTGGATTGAATCTGGGACCCGGGAGCCTCAGGCTTGAGAGTCATTTTGCATAATCTTGGTGCTGTCTTTCCCACCCCATAACATTATTGAGTGAATATCCGAGATCACAATACTGACATTTGCCAAAGTACATAGTTTGCAGTAATTAAAGTGGAGGTGGCAAGCTTTTGTAAGAACTACAGCAGATATCCATGAAATTAAAGCTCTATTATTTCTGTCAAGCATTTTTATCCATTTGTTAAATGATCAACATAGTCAAAGAGATTTAACCCTTTCTCTGCCCCCCCCATTTCTACTATATGATTTAAATAAGGGATTGAACTCACTGAGCCTTGATGTCACAATTTGTAGAGAAAGGAAATTATGTGACTTGGCTTGCAGAATCCTCCTAAGAGCTTGTAGACTATGTTAAGAGATCCTCACAATTCCTGGCACCTAGAAAAATTAGTAGTTGCTACAAGAGTGGGACAAGATCTGTACAGCTAGAGGGGAGGAGAAATTAACACCAAGTTCAGGACCCAGGTTTCCAGCTCTGTCTTTCTGTGTCGGTTTCTCGAATAGGAGGCCCAAGGCCTGACTGGCACATAAGCAAACTCCCTCTGTCACCATGGTCACCACTCAGCACCTGACTCTCCTGGAGGCAGAAGGTCACCTTCCTCTCCAGGTACCCTTCCAGGGAGCAGCTACCATGTACAAAGCCTTTCTCTTAGCTTATTGCTCATGTTAGAAGAAAGCAACTTCTATAACTGTAAATTCTCACACACACTATAGTGTGCTAGGACCTGGGTTCAAGCCCCTGGTCCCCACTTATAGGGGGGAAGCTTCATGAGTGGTGAAGCAAAGTTGCAGTTGTCTCTCTGCTTCTCTCCCTGTCTCCCTCTCCCCTCTCAAATTCTCTCTGTCTCTACCCAGTAATAAATTATATATCTATTGCTCGGCCAGCTCGGGAAGGTTTATGTTGCTTTTTTGTTTCAAAGCATAAGCATCCCTTCTTTCCTCAGCCAAAGAGTAATTTTTTCATTAAAAAATATATTTGGGGGAGTCGGGCTGTAGCCCAGCGAGTTAAGCGCAGGTGGCGCAAAGCACAAGGACCGGCATAAGGATCCCGGTTCGAACCCTGGCTCCCCACCTGCAGGGGAGTCGCTTCACAGGCGGTGAAGCAGGTCTGCAGGTGTCTGTCTTTCTCTCCCTCTCTCTGTCTTCCCCTCCTCTCTCCATTTCTCTCTGTCCTATCCAACAACAACAACAACAACAATAATAACTACAACAATAAAACAAGGGCAACAAAAGGGAATAAATAAATAAATAAAGGAAAAGATCTTTAAAAATATATATATATATATTTGGGGGGTCAGGCGGTAGCGCACTGGGTTAAGTGCACATGGCGTCAAACGCAAGGACGTAAGGATCCCGGTTCGAGCCCCCCGGCTCCCCACCTGCAGGGGAGTCACTTCAAAGGCGGTGAAGCAGGTCTGCAGGTGTCTGTCTTTCTCTCCCTCTCTCTTTTTTCCCCTCCTCTCTCCATTTCTCTCTGTCCTATCCAACAACGGCGACATCAATAACAACAACAATAATAGCTACAACAACAACAATAATAATAAAGGCAACAAAAGGGAACATAAAATTTTTTTAAAAACATTTAAAATATATATATAGTGGCCCAGGAGGTGGCGCAGTAGATAAAGCATTGGACTCTCAAGCATGAGGTCCTGAGTTCAATCCCTGGCAGCACATGTACCAGAGTGATGGCTGATTCTTTCTCTCTCCTCCTATCCTTCTAATTAATAAATAAGTAAAATATTTTAATATATTTATAAAATATATAAATAATATATATTAAATACATATATCATATATTTATAAATATATATTTATTAAATATACATAAAATATTTTTAATAAAAATTTTGGGGGGTGCTAGGCAGCAATGCATTGTGTTAAGTGCACATAGTACTAAGTGCAAGGACCAGCACAAGGATCCCAGGGGTTGGAGCCCCCGGCTTCCCAACTGCAGGGGGGGTCACTTAACAAATGGTGAAGCAGGTCTGCAAGTGTCCATCTTTCTTTTCCCCTCTCTATCTTCCCCTCCTTTCTCAATTTATCTTTGTCCTATCCAACAAAAAAATAGAAAAGCTGGCCTCCAGGAGCAGTGAATTTGTAGTGCCCCTGTGATAACACTGGAGGCAAATAAATAAATAAATAGATAAATTGATAAATAAATATATAAGATGTGTCCTGACTTCCAGGGGCATGGGTATGGAGACCATGCCCATGAACAACTAGATAAAACAAAGCAACAACAACAACAACAACAACAACCCCTCCTGGAATACCACAGAGTTTAAAGAAATTCGCTGAGCCACAGGTGGGTGCAGGTACACATGGGAAGGAGCACGGGACAAAGGTTTGACCCGGAAGTCAGCAGCGGGCAGCCAGCAGCCAGCGCCACTGCGGTACAGACACAGCAGAGCACAGGCTGGTCCTGCTTCAAGTCATTCTAGGCTCCATTGCCTCCTGACTGATTTTTAAATTCTCCAGGCTGGGAGATGGGATTACAGCTCAGGTGCTTAGCTCAATGAGTCTCCTCTCATGTTCCTCTTCCCCCTGAAAGGAATGTAGACACTCCCAGGTGATGGGCAGGTGTCTCACATGGGCTGGCTCAAGTGTTGGGCAGGTATCTTGAGTATGTCTGATGTCTCCCTATGAATTTCAACCTCTTCCTGCTGTCTCTGTTTCAGTCAAATAGGCCCAGTCAGACTACTAGGTTGGGGGACTGTTGATGGCAAAGCACCCTGTACTAAGAGCTATGGAGCACCACGTCTGGTGAACTGCCTCACACTCAGGATCTTATTTGACTATTGGAGTATTTCAGTGATGCAGGGAGAACATATGTAGTTTTATCAGATTCATTTTATTTATTTTTGGTTTAAGAGTCCACTACTCCGGGTACAGATGCACTTTCTTTTCTTTTTTCTCTCTTCCTGTCTTTCTTTTTCTTTGGAGAGTGTGAGTCAAAGTGGGAAAGAAAGCGAGGAGACCCTATAGTTCTACTCTGCTACTCACAAAGCACCCTTTGCATGGTGTCCCACAGGGTGACCAGGGTTCAAACCCAAGTCCCTTCACCTGTACTCTGCCAGCTGAGCTATCTCCTAGGTTGAGACAACCGAGCTTCTGCCTCTAGACCCAATATGTCAATGCTTGTTAAAAGGTTAAAAAGCCCAGAACTGCATAGGCCCTATAGTCATTTCACAATTGGAAACATGCCCTACTGTATTCCATCTAAAGAGTTTTTTTCCCCCCAGGTCTTTGAAAGCACAATAAGTAACAGATAAATGAAATAGAGCAATTATCAGTTTTCCAGAATATTAGTTTGCTCTAAATTATTTGCAGGGTTACCTACAGTTCAAGAGAAACAATCACGGTCATTTTTAGACCTTCCATTTAGCCAAAACACAGTTCAAGAGAGGTTTAGAGGCCAACTGCAGCAGCCCCCAGAGCCTCTCAGTCCCCACCTCCCCCCTAGTGCTGCTGGTCTCTCTCCCAGCTCTCCCTGCTGTTCCCCAGAGCCCTCCTGATGTGCTTTATGGAGTGTTTGCATAACACAGCGCAGTGAGAAGCAGGTCCAAATAACCAAAATGAAAATCCTCTGTCCTGGGTATAAGCTGATGAAAACAGATCTTATTTCTCTTTCCAATTTTGTGAACTCCTTAATACACATGCTGCTCTCACCTGCACTGCACCATTTTCTCAGTTCCTCCAAAACCCAAAAAATATCATGGGAAGAATCAGAAAGCAATTGGGAAAACAACTCATTGAGGTTGCAAACAGCCTGTCCATCCACACAGACAGAGGCATCATTTGCCTCTGCCTCCAGCCACTCAATCAGCAGCTACAGGCTGAGCAGCAGGACTGGGCGGCACCCGCAGCCTGAGTGTTTTCTGCAGCAGCATTGCATATCTGTCCCCTCCCTTGAGTTTCTTTATTGTTGTTTTGCTGGCTGCCTATTAGCATGCCTCTGGAGAATGTTTCAAAGCTGCAATGTTAATGAGCCAACACTTGCAAGATTGTCCGACATTTCAGATGACTTTCTTTCTTTCCAGGGCACTGAGAGGGGGGAATGAACTGACACATTGTTATGCAGCAGTACAGGATTATGCAGAAAATGCAAAGTGATGCAAATATTCTCTATGCATGGCACATCCCTGAAAAATCTGGGGCACCACTGATGAGCAGTAAGAAAGCAGGGGTGGGTGTGAATTTTACTACATACTAACTAATCCTGACACAAGCAGACCCAACAAAAGAGCTGGGGTACCCTCACTGTCCTCTAGCATAGGCAATGTGGCGGTGGTGGGGGATGATACAGATCTGCAGGGCGTCAGTGCACAGTGGTCTCTGAGAGATTCAGCGGTCACCAGATGACATCAGTGAAATCCTAAGAGCAGCAGAAGCAGCGTGAACACAGCTGCATGTACTGTGTGGCAGGCGTTCTTCCAGATGCCCCACCTGCATTGACGCCTTTCATCCTGTGCAACCAGAGGCCAAAGGACAGCCTCCATGTAGGGAGTCTGCTTCCCCCAAGCCTGACACCATGTGGCAGGTGCTAGGGCACCAGAGGAAAACTCCAGTGCTGTCTCTGCGTTTCTCTGAATGGAAAAGTAGCCCGGCACCGTGACATAGCATATCTATAAGGCCCTATTTGGGGGAGGGGAGTCCTCACAACTGTATAAATGTACAGCCAGGTAAAGTCATCCACAAATTTACAGTTATAGAAGCATTAGATCTTGCATGTAGCACATGTGGTTCCCACCTGTTCAGTTCCCTCACTGCCATCACTAACCAGGTGTCTACTGTTGATGACAAAGGGAAAGAGAGAGTGTGTGTGTCATGGGACAGAGTTTCCACACAGAAATCACAGTGCTCCACACCAAGTCAGGTGGATGAGTATGAATTTTATGGAAGCCTGCTCAGCTGAGGGTCCAGCCCAGAGAAGACAGGAGCTGCCCAAGGACAGAACACTAAACACAGTCACAAGCGCCTTTTTATGTGTGTTGCTGCATATGCCAGCATTGGTTACATACAATAGTAGCAGTTTCCGAGACTTGGATCATTTACCTGAAATCTAATGACTGGGGGGCTTTCAGGCTTGCACCACATCTTGGTACAAAAATATTTTGTTTTCCCAGAAACAAACGTCCTATATTACTGAAGACGATAGGGTTTACAGAAGCAGAAAATTAGTATTATTCTTGCTCTATGTCTGGTAAATTTTTAATCTTTCTATTGTTCTGGTGCCTGAGTACCATCCAGATTAATCTCTGAACTATACTAGAAATTTCTTAATTATACCTGTACTCATTTTTCCTTGATTTTGCCTGTGCCCATTTTTAACCCTCACAAGAGGGTTATTCTCTCTCTCAATAAACCTGCATTTTTAAAAGAAATTTATAGGGGCTGAGTGGTAACACATCTGGTTGAGATTACACATAGTGATGCATGAAAGGACCTGAGTTTGAGCCCCTCTCCCCATGTTTCACAAGTAGGAAGTGGGTCTGCAGGTATCATTCTCTCTTTTTCTCTATATCCTCCCCCTCCACTCTCAATTTCTCTCTGTCCTACCAAATAAAATAGAAAAAAAAATGGCCTCTGGAAGCAATGAGTGCATAGTGCCTGGATCCCAGAAATAATGCTGGTGGTAATATACATATTATGTTATATTATGTGGTGAAGTAAAAAATAGATCCAGAAAAGACAAAACTGAGACACTGATATTTGAAGATGCCCTTAGAAGACACATGGGAAAGGCTCAGTGAAAAGAAGTGGGAAGAGGCCACAGAAAGCCTGAGCCCTGGAGAAGTCAGGTGGTGAACTAGGACCACAGTGTGAAGGGACTCATAGTTTGAACCAAGAAAGTAGAGTTCACCCTGCTTCTTCAGCTTTAGGGAGCATAAAAGTGAGCTGAGTGTTGGTCTAAAGTGCAGGTACAACTCTGCTCAGGTCTGCCCCGAGAACATCGGAAACAACAGGCACCTGTTTGACAAACAAATGATTCTAATACAAGTAGTTTGCACCTGAAGAAATAACTCTAGGAAAATGGCCACACACAAAAGGCAATATTATAAGTGCTTTTCTGACCTAAGAGATGTCTTTCTGTCAACAATTTGTTCTGCTTTATATTTTAGCTCTTTTATAGCCCCCAGGTTCCAAATGCTACCATGATGCCAACCTGACTTCCTTGGGCAGCTGGCCCCACCAATATGTCCTGGAACCACACCTACCCAGATCCCTGCCCCACCAGGGAAAGAAAGAGACAGGCTGGGGTATGGATCCACCTGCCAACACCCAGGTTCAGTGGGGAAGTAGTCGCAGAAGCCAGACCTTCCACCTTCTGCATCCTATAGTGACCCTGAGTCCACACTCCCAAAGGAATAAAGAATAGGGAAGCTATCAGGGGAGGGATGGGATAAGGAGTTATGGGGGTGGAAATTGTGTGGAATTGTACTCTAATCCTATAGTCTTGTTGATATTTGCATTTTATAAACAAAAATTTAAAAACAGCTGTCTTGCTACACTGTGCATGGAAGAAAGTATGTACACAGCAGTCCAGAGCTGCACCTGACCAAACGATGGTGACTCCTGACATCCAGATGCCCTTAAGCCAGGAGATAAGAGTCCTGCCATTCCAGACAATCCAGGGGTCTCCCATGGAAGACAAGCCGTGTGCTATAGCTGGGGTCTCCCATGGTCCCATGGAAACTGCCATCAGGGTGCTGGCCCTGCTGAGTGCTCATTCAAGGCTGTGAACAGAACCTCTTCTGTAGAGGCAAAGGGAATCCAAGCTCTTCTGTTTCAGAAACCGGGAAGTCATATTTTCCAACACTGGTTGGTGTTTTGTCAGCGAAGGGGACCATTTCCCCCTTTCCCAAGGACAAAAACCCACAGCCTGTGCTCAGGGTTGGTTTGCCCTGCTTTACCAGGGTGGCTTTGGAAGGTCCCAAAGAGTAGCTATCTAGTGCTGACATCCCAGTAGGCTGCTCACACAGCTGCAGCTGTGCCGACAAGGGGGAAGACAGGAAGCCTGTGGTGGTAGTGTGCTTGTGCAAAGGTTGGGCTGCATGCTCTTGGACACCAAAAGACTGCAAACAGGCATGTCAGCCTTCCTGAGAGCTTCTGAGAGCCGTCCTGCCACACAGCACATGCCCCATCTCTGGGCAGCAGGCAGCTGCTGGGTGGGCATCACAATGCCAGCTCGTCTGAGTCCTGCTCCTGTTGCTAGGGCTTCATGGAGGCTCAAACTTCTTATCTTTGAAAAGGAAGAATGTAGGTGCCCCGGCCAGTGGGGCGTGAACAGGGGCTAGGAACCCAAGAACCTGGAATGAAAGGAACAGGAGACACAAGAAATGACAGCAAGACAGGATTCTGATCAAGCTGCAAAATTTTATTGTGTTCACAGGCATTATAAGGCTTTGGGGAAGGGGGATTGCAAGAGAAGGAGGAGGGGGAGAAATTATCAGGGTGGAATGTCCCTTGCAACATACATAGCCGAAACTATGTCTATTAACTATTAACTATGTGGTGTGTCACTTGTTTTCTGGTAAAACTATGTCTATTAACTATAACAATGTGGTGTGTCACTTGTTTTCTGGTAAATGGCCTACCTGCAGGGAAATAGAAACTTGTCTCGAGGGCTTCCATTTTTTCAAAGCTTATCTTCTATCAAGCAGAGAAATGGCTCTTGGCATCTCCTCCCTTCGTTATAATTTAACTGAGGCAGGAAATTGGGGGTGAGGGGTAGAGACCTTAACAGCAGATTTTGTGGGCATTAACCAGAGGGGAGGGAGTATTGACCTGATTCCTCCCGCGGGATGAATGCAAAACCAATCTTCCTGCATCTTATATGGCTCTTGGTGTCTTTTGGGGAGGGGAGGTAGAGCCACAGTTTCCAGGCAAACAATGTTGCTGACACCAACCTCCATGCAAATCAGGTTTGCTTCACAGGGGACTCAGAGGCGGACTATAGGGTCCTCCTCCTGCAGTGCTTTGCCTCGCACCCCTTACTGGTGTCCTTACCCTGCCAAGGTTGGGTGACTCAATGCATAATTCTGAGTTTATGCCATCCGAAAGGGAAGTCTGTCACCCTCAGGTTCAGCCAGGCCTCTGTCAGCCAAATCAAGTCTATGATAATGTATTTGTAAGGGTTTTAATGCCAAGGAGTCAATTTGCTGTTTTATAAAATCAGTAATC
Source organism: Erinaceus europaeus (assembly GCF_950295315.1). NCBI lineage: Eukaryota > Metazoa > Chordata > Mammalia > Eulipotyphla > Erinaceidae > Erinaceus > Erinaceus europaeus. Next base: position 86,689,185 of record NC_080177.1, read on the forward strand.
TTATTGAAAATAAAGGGTCCTAAGGTAATCATTAACAAAAGACTAATCAAGGGTCCCATAAGGGGCTCTGTAATGACTCAAGACTATTTGTGGTGGAGTCTATAACCTGTTGTAATTTTTCAGAAAATTCATGGGAGGAATATATAGAGTGTCCTAGCGTGCCACCAGGAAGTCTAAGGGAAGCAGTCAGTGGATGTGATGTCTAGGGGAAGAAACACAGCATGTCTGGTCTTCTGGTGGTCGTCAGCGCCGACTGATGAAATTTTTCTTCTTCATAGAGGTTCAGCTGTGGAACAAGCAAAACTAGGAGGCAAGGACCAGGTAGAGAAGAATTGACATGAAAATATAGGATGGTGTTTACCAAAACACAGAGGAGGTGCATACGCATTAGGTGAGGTTCCTTGAACATCGAGGACTATTTTGAGAAAAGTAAGCAGTCAATAGACATGCAAAGATGAAGTCAGCAGTGGTATGTCAGCAGAAAGAGAAGAGTTGGATAGGCTGGTGCAGTTAGCTGGAGTATATACTGCCATGGTGTCCTTTGTGGTAAGGACTTGCCAACAGGGACTGTGGATTTTGCAAGAGCAATAATGTCATCCACCATAAGAAAAGGAAAACAAGCATGGACATCCAGTGTTGAAAAAAGAAAAAGAAGAAATATGTCTCTATGGCTGGGAGAGTGAGTGGCTTTGTCAATGAGATATAATAAATGGACAATTAGAATTTTTGTAAATATTAAAAAGGCTTAGTATAGTTACTTCATTGACACTTTAGCCAACTGAATACTGGGGGGTGCATTCCCCTTTTTTTTTATTAATTGAGCTTAAGGGTTTTAGTTTTTCTTGTTTGAGTTGTAGCCCACATAAATTTAGAAAAAATACCAACTGAGAAAAAAAAATGTTTTTGTTTACTAAACATGGGCAGGTGAATTACATCAATCTGCCAGAGAGCATTGGCTTTTATCAATGGAGATTAATCTTAAAAGTCTGAGTAGCAGGATCTTAATTAAACAATGCAGGAGCCAGTAAAGTGCTCTCACTATGGCAGGTTAAGTGTTAAAATTTTAAGAGGCTTGTAAAAAAATGAGAAAAATTTTAGGATATGAGTGACTTTAGGAGTCATCACACACCCATAAATAAAAAAGAAAAATGTTTAGTTTTAAATCTTACCATATGAGCAGTCAGTTCTTCATGTAAAGATGTACCTATAATTATTTACTTAGGGAGAGAACTTGTACCAAGTTAATTGATGATCTAATGGTTAGAATTGGCTTGAGTTTTTTTTATGATTTTAGAAGGCTCTTTATTAAAATATACCAATATGTTATAGAAAGTCAATACATAATGTGTTGACATGATAAAATGTTTACCATTTTTTAGCATTATTTTCAACTGATCAAACAGTTTAAGCACACTATTATAACTTTAGTTTACTAAGATCTTTACTCATCACAAAGCTATCATGAGTAAGTAGATATAAAACTCTTAATATATTTTGCTCTTTAGAACTCTAATATGGCAACTTAAAAGGTTAAAATAAAACCTCTTAGCTTAAATATTTAAAACACTAATTTTCTTAAATCAGGATTTGCCAAAACAAATCTTTTATCAGACCAGAAGCACCATGTATTACCTTAATTTATCAAGAATAAACCTCTGACAGTGTCTTAAAACAAGCCAGATAATTTTTTACTCTCTGAAAGAACTGATTAAAGTTTGACATGTAGAATCTGTACTTTTCAGAAGACAATTATTTGATAATAATTTTTGTAGTCTTTCTAAATAGGGGAGTTATCTCAGTAACAACTTTATCAGAAGGAGTCACTGTAAAAGCAAAAGTAACTAGCTCATGAGTAAGATAAAAAATCTCTTACCAAGTTTTAATAAAAGTTTTAACCTGAGCATTTCTGTCTATATCAGACATAAAACTCTTAACTTTTTACCTAGTCTCTCTCATGTTTTAATATCTAAAGTTCTTTCTCAGGGAAAACCAGGGGAATACTTTTTGGATAAAATGTAAAAAGGTTAGCTAAAACATCTATACAACTCTAAATTAGGCAGTCTCATATTTATTTGATAAGTTTTATCTGGAAAAATTTTTTACATATCTTATTTAAATTAAACCTCATTTATCAGAGCAAAAGCCTTTGGCATGTAAATAATTAACATAACCATTGTGTTATCTTTTACTAACCCAAGCCAGTTTTGCATGTTTAGTTGAGAAAGTATTTTAAAACCTTTTTTTTTTTGAGTCACTTAAACATTTTTAAGTAAAATGTTAAACTTTGTTTGCTAGGATCTTTGCTTATCACAAAGCTATCACACCCTTAGGGCAGCTATGAACAAGGGTGAGTACACAACTTAATTGATCTTTCAATTTGATTTGGATAGGTAACTTAAAAAGCTTAAATAAACCTTATAGCTGAAATGTTCAAAATAAATTTTTACTGTTAACATTTCTTTTAGATGACCATTTTACACTAAATAATTTTGTTGAATCACATCTGCCGAATAAAAAATTTTATCAGGCCAGGAATAGCACGTTTAACCCTTTTTCCTGGCAAGGCCGCTGCTATACCCAGACTGGGTTATTAGAAAGTCAGTCAAACATGGAATTTGTTACAAACAGTGGAAGTTGGTATTGGGGTGCTGTTAAGGTTTAGAATTTTCACAAGAGTGAGAGAGACTGCAGAGGCATTTTACCATGCCTAGAGATCTCAGAAAATCTTTTAACTAATGAATTGATGCTGATATTAGCTATTAGAAGGATGAAACTGTCCTATATTTTACTCTGGTAAAGGTATGCCAAATCTATGAGTTGGGATCTTTAAAACCACATTTAGCTTAACTAAATCTTATTTAAAACTTAAAACAAACTTTAGTTATTTAGGGTTTAACACACATTAATGAAAACAAGGTTAGCACATAGACTTAAAACAGACATTCTTGGTGAAAAGAAAAATTTTCCCTTTGAAAAGCGGCTTTTGGATTTCTAACTCACAGCCTCCCAGGAGGGGCGTTTGTGGCTAATAATGATTGACTGAAGTGTTTGCCAATCTGTGGAGCAGGAGCTCTGTGCTGTGATTGGCTGCACGGATGGAACAGGCAGGCTTAGTTTACCGCCACGCATGGAGAAGTGCGGAGAAAAATCTTTGAAATTTCTTTTTCTGGACTAAGGTACATTTTACAGTTTTAAAGAAACAAATCATTAAATTTCTATCAAAAGCGTGTACTGGTTCTCTGATTAATAGCTTTTAATTTAAACAGAATGTCTTGTTTGATTGATTTCATTCTTTCTTTAAAGAATAGCTTGCTAGCCAGATAAGATCTCACTCAGAATTGGTTTAAAGCTTTCTGAGAGCTCTGGAGGGAAAAAGCTGGATCTTTTTGGCTGGATAATTTTAAGATAATGCCAAATCAAAAGCCCACAGTTCTTTAACTAATTGTAAATGCTCTCATTTTTCTTCTATTAATTTTCTAAGGTAAGCTGTCTTTTGTGCTAGTTGAGTTTTAGCCTTGGTGGTATAATCAGTGATGTCGGCCAAGTCGTGGACCGGAGCACAAAATGGAGGGGCGGTGGCATAAGGAGGCGGTCTGGACAAGGAAGAGCATAGGGGTGGCTGGTCAGTATTATGACATTTGGCCATCTCTTCATCAAGGGACAAGGCCTCTTCAGGAGAAACACTATCATCAGGCCCATCTTTGGCGGGGGGTCTTAAGGTTGTCAAAGAGGGGTAAATCTTAACAGGAGGGCACTTAGCAGGCGGCCTCAGGGGCGGGGTCTCCTGAATCAGGCATGGGAATAGAGACAGACTCACAAACAGAAGGTGACCGGGATTGTCCCTGTAAGACTTTTTCTCCCTCTCTCATGACTCACTGTACATCAGGACAATGTTTATAGACTTTGAGTAACAACATGGTAATAACCATGGCATATTAAGAGTGCACTAAACTCAAAAGTAAAAAACAAACAACCCAGTTTAAAAATGGGAGAAATAGGGTGGAGGGTAGATAGCATAATGGTTATGCAAAACAGACTCTCATGCCTGAGGCTCCAAAGTCTCAGGTTCAATCCCCCACACCATCATAAGCCAGAGCTGAACAGTGCTCTGGTTAAAAAAATTTTTTAAAAAAAGGGAGAAATAATAGAACAAATCTTCCTCTAAGAAAGATACTTAGATGGCCAACAGTCATAGGAAAAAAAATGTTCAAAATCATTGATTGTTAGAGAAATTTAAATCAAGACAGCAACGAGATACCATATCAGTGCTGTGAGACTAGCCTACATGAAAAATCATAGAAACAAGCACTGTGAGAATGTGAGGAGAAGGAGACAATTCTACATTGTCACTGAGAATGAAAATGAGGGCAGCCCCTGTGGAAAACACTTTTGGAGATTCCTGAGAACATTAAAAATCAACCTACCATATGACCTATGCTATCCATCTACCCAAAGGATACAAATCACCATCTGAAAATGTCTATACACAGCCATGTCTGTAGCAGTGCTACAAGGAATTGCCAAGTACCAAGCAACAGATGAATGAGGAAAGAAGTTGTGGCACCTATACACAATGCAACGTTACACAACTATAAGACCGGGCAGCTTATTCTTTGATAAAGCATGGGGGGAACTAGAGGGAATCATGTTGAGTGAGCTAAGCCAGCAGGATGAACACCAGCAGGTCTCACTCACTGGCAGGATCCAAGGAAGAGAGGAAAGGGCACTGCAGGGTGAATCCTGGACTGACTACAATCTATGGCGGCAGAGGCAGACTACAGGCTCAGCAGGGGGAGGGGGCTGCCAAGGGAAGGCTGGGAGCCCAAGCCCCTCTGGTGGAATAAGATGATGGTGTGGTTGAGGGTGAAATGTGCTGATGCCTATCTTGGGGGAAATGAAGAAACTTACCTCTGTGACAACAAATATCCTCCAAATCAACATGTCCTTAATAAAGTGACATTGGAGTTAAAAAAAATAATAAAGAAAGAAATGAAATGAAATAATTGCTAGTCAATGCCAGATGTGAGATTTAGATACTAGCCTTTCAGCCAGTATAACATGCAGTCCCTGAATTGCAAATCTTGAAACTGGTCTGACACATCTCCCTCACTATTTATACCAAACCAAGCCAGGATTCCTTCTAAATATACAGTTATCACATTTTAAAAACCTTTCAAAAAAGTTGTACTTTGCCTATGCATTTCTATCTTTTGTAGCAACTTTGATATGGGGGGCTTGTGTTGTAGAATTTAGGTGGTAGGTGTGGTGTGAGCCTATACTCCTATGATTTTATAAACTTGGAAACCACTGTTAAATCACACATATATCTTTGGTACTGAGCTTTGTTGGTCCTGGTTTTATTGTTCTTCCAGTCCTTTGATTTGTTGGTCTGCACATCTCATCCTTCACATAGAAATGGGGATGGAGAAGGAACCCAACAGACTTTCGCCCAGAGGAATGGAGTAAATTGTGTAACTGAGTAGCACTGGCTTTGAAATTTCCAGATGCACATGTAGTCTGAATTCTCACTGTGTGTTCTGATTTTACTTAGTTAAAGCTCCCAAGGAGTGGTTTTTTGCTTTGCTAATAGTTACTGAGAGTGCCTGGCTGTGCTAGCTGAGAGGAGAAGGGTAGGGAAGTATTAATTTACTTCAAATGACAATGGGGGTGATCTATCACGCTATCTTCACAGACTGTTATCTGTCAGTTTGCCAAGTATGACAAAACAAAATGTGATTGCTACACAGTCCTAGTGGGAAACATGTGATTCTCCTCAAATTTGTAAGGGTTTTATCTGCATCATTAAAACTCAGGGGGAGCTGCGACTCCTAGTTCTGTGAGTTGGCTTGGCTTTTGAGAATGCAGCCAGGAATGTTCCCAGTTACCTAGCCAATTAGACACATGACCTCAAGACATCTGAAATAAACAGAGGCTTCGGTTTACTCCTCTGTCGCTGCAAGCACATAATTTGGGGAGCTCACACTGTATTCTGATACCTCGCTTAATGGATTTTCTGAAATGAAGATCTATTTCAACAGCAGGGTTGGAGATGATAAACCAGACATCTGTATAAATTATGGATAATTACAAATTATGCTGGGCTCAAATCTGTGGCAGTTTGGAGAAATGAGGAGCCCCAGCCTGTAGGTTCTTTGTTTGATTGATCATGACTTATCTGTGTGAGGTGAGGACGGGCTGTGTCCTTAGCCTTCCAACCCTACCACCTCCACCCCAGTGTCCACCTCCTCCTCTCCAGTCTGGAGAAGATTTGAGGCCCAGGCTTTTGCTTGTTTACTGTATTCCCACTATGATGCTATGGCAACCAGACATTGATATGCTAAGTCCTTCCAATTTAGGGAAATTCTCTGCCTCCTGTTTTACCCAAGCCTATTAGAAGCAACATGATTCTACCACAGTATACCCTCAAATTAGGTGATTCTTAGATGTTCTTAGCTGGATAATGCCAGCCCATATTTGGTTTCCTTAGTTATGGCTTTAATCACTTCAAGTAAAGAAACAGTGGCTCTCTTCTGGGGGGCTGATCTGGTAGTGGCTTACTATATCACAGTCATTCTATGGGCATAACGAGCACACTGTACATACCAATACTTTCCCTAGCCCCCCTTCTTTCTCTCTCTCTCTTTTCTTTCTTTCTCTCTTTCTTTCTTTCTTTCTTTCTTTCTTTTTCTTTCTTTCTTTCTTTTCTTTCTTTCTATGTTGACTCCGGGGTTATTGTTGGGACTGTGGGCCAGCACTAGGAACCCACCACCCCTGGGACCTTGGAGTCTCAGGAGACCTTTTTCTTTTTCCTCTTTCTTTCTTTTCTTTTCTTTTCTTCTTCTTTTTTTTTACATAACCTATCTTCTCTACTCTTAATTTAACTATTCTATCAGATGAATAATACTATAAAGGAGAAGAGAGAGGAAAATAAGGAGGGGAAAGAGAAGAAGGAAGAAGAAAAAGAAGAAGGGCTGCAGCTGCCTATTCCTCTCTCCCTCTCTATTTCCCCATTTCCACTCAATTTCTCTCTGTCTCTATAAAAACAAAAATATATAAAATATAAAAAATGATTTCCGGGAACAGTGGATTCATTGTGCAGGCACCAAGTTTCAACAATAATCCTGGTGGCAATTAACAAACGAAAAAGGAAAAGGAAAGAAGTGGACTAAGTTGCGATGACAGCTCTGTTTGCAGACACCACGCCACTGCTGGTAAGTAGCTGCACGAATAAATGAATGAATGTCTAGTTACTGATAGATCCAGACAGGTTCACAAAAAAGGGCTGGAGGAAAGAGGTAGGGTTGGAAAGAAGATAGGGAGGGAGGGAGGGAGTGGGGGGGGAGGGAGAGAGAGAGAGAAGAGAGAGAGAGAGAGAGAGACCTGCAGCCCTACTTCACCTGCTTTCCCCTGCAGGTGGGGATCAGGGGGTTGAACCCAGGTCCTTGTGCTTGGCAATGTGTATGCTTTGCCAAGTGCACCGTATAGTCCCATTTCTAAGAGAAACTCTCAGAATCTCACCCTTTGGTTGGTATTGAGGTCAAAAAGTAAGTTCTGAGTCTTCGTATTTTTTTCTACTGTTGTTACAAGATATTTTAATTTTAGCAGGCTAAACAATAGAAATTAATTAGGGAGTCGGGTGGTAGTGCAGTGGGTTAAGCTCAGGTGGCATATAGTGCAAAGACCGGCATAAGGATCCTTGTTCGAGTCCTCAGCTCCCCACCTGCAGGGGAGTCACTTCACAGGTGGTGAAGCAGGTCTGCAGGTGTCTGTCTTTCTCTCCCCCTCACTGTCTTCCCCTTCTCTCTTCATTTCTCTCTGTCCTACCCAACAACGACGACATCAATAACAACAACAATAACTACAACAACAATAAAAAACAACAAGGGCGATAAAAGGGAAAATAAATACATTAATAAATATTAAAAAAATTTAAACAAAATTAATTATTTCATAGTTCAGTTGTTTTAAAATTCAAGATGAGTCTAACTGGGCCACAAGAAGGAATCAAAGAAGGAATCAGACATACTGTGGTTTCTTTCTGGAGGCTGTAGGGGAGTTTACATTGGTTTGTCCTTCCAGCTTTTGAACTTGTCTGTGTTCCTTGGTTCAGGGTCATCCTTCTTCCTGAGAGTCAGCAATGCTGGCGTAAGTCCTTCTGTGTTTCAGCTCTCTGACCTTTCTGTTATTGCGCTTCTCTCTCACCATAATTAGGAAAGATTCTCAACTTAAAAAAATTGTATGTGATTCACAGTAGGTTACAAGATTGTGAGACTACGGTGTAAACTTCCACAGCACACCCAGCACCCAAGTCCTGTATCCCACCCTCCCACCTCCCAAAGAGGACCACCAGAGTTCCCACAAGTCTTACAGTTTGCCTACTTTTGCCCCTACTCGCCACCCCACATTTTAAGACCCATGTAGTGGGCAGCAGAGACAGCTTAATTGTTTTGCAAAAAGAGTCTCCTGCCTGAGGCTCTGAGGTCCCTGGTTCCATAGCACCACCATTAGCCAGAGATGAGCAGGGCTTTGGTAAACAAAAACAAAGAAGAAAAAAAAAAGAACAATAAATAAAAATAAAACAAAATTCATGTACTTATACTGACCCCATCCAAATAATTCAGGATCCTCTCAAGATCCACCTGAAGATTTTTTTTCTTTTGCTGTATAAGGTAACATATTTGCATAACTGGGAGACTAGGATGTGACTTTTGGGGGGATCCTTATTCTGCCTATAATGGTAGAGCATGGAGAGGTTATTCAACATTTCTTCTTTTATATGAGAATCACCCTCTTATTTTTATTTATTTATGTATTTATTTATTTATTTATTTTTATTGGGTAGAAATAGAAAGGAGAGAGGAATACAGCTCTGCCACTTGCAAAAAATCCCCCTGCAGGTGGGGACTGGGGCCTTGAACCCGGACCTTGTACATTGAAACATGTTCACTCAACCAGGTGTGCCACCGCGAGGGCCCTTACTTATTTTCTTTCCAAGCAAATTTTAACAAAAAGTATGGGGGGCGGGCAGGTTAAGCACACTTGGCTGGAAATGCAAGGCCTGGCCTATCAGCCTAGAGATCCCCCCACACCTGCAGGGGAGTCACTTCACAGGTGGTGAGGCAGGTCTGCAGGTGTCTGTCTTTCTCTCCCCCTCTCTGTCTTCCTCTCGTCTCTCCATTTCTCTTTGTTCTATCCAACAATGACAACATCAATAACAACAAAAGGAAAATAAAAGCAAAAAAATAATAAAAAATAAAGGTACTATTTATGAGAGCAGTCTCATTATTTAATGAATAAAAGATAAAGTCACATTTCTTACTAACTTACTGCAAGGCAAGTCAACTGGTCTATTCGATGAAGTATTTTGCTTTTACAGGACAAAATGCTTTTCTGTAACTACAACAGAAACATACTGAGAGACTGAAATATTAATAACAAAAGATTAAGAAGATGGAGAATAAAATAAAATCCACAGGCATACCAAATTCCAGGAAAATCTAGATTAATGATCTGTATAGTATATTGCTTAAAAAAAAAAAAGCAAAACTCAAACAGCTTAACTAAGTATAGATAATTTTATATGAACCAAGATGTTTTAATTTTTCACCACTCTCTCTCTTAGAATTTTCCTTTCTGGGTGAGTATTGGTCCAAATGGAAGCTTCTGAAATGCTTTATTATCTTGGCACAGACTGAAGGAGAAAATTGTTTACTTCAGCTTCCTCTCTAGTACCTGAGGAGAACCTCTAACTCAGAACCTGTTTTCTGATAAGTTAAAAGCTGCCCACTGCAGAGAAGTCCCTGATGGAATGTGAATAAAATGGTTTTCGGACCACAAGAAGAGACAGATGATGGAGAGGCAGAGTGATAATGAAAGCAGACAGCAGACCACCACTTTTTTGGTCTGGGAGGTAATTTCAGAATAAGCCCCGTGTTTTTCTGGCAGTAGGGAGGGAGAGGTGGAGGGGGTGGTGGCAGAGAAAAGGAAGCATGAGAGTAAGGGAGGAGAAAGTGAATAGGTTCCTGCAAAAACAACAAAAGTGTGCAGCCATTTAGGATAAGAACAGCAATGATAAAGAAATGCAAGTTTTGATGGTCTGGGAGGTGGCGCAGTGGATAAAGCATCAGACTCTCAATTATGAGGTCCTGAGTTCAATCCCTGGCAGCACATGTACCAGAGTGATGCCTGTTTTTTTCTCTCTCTCCTCCTATGGTTCTCATTAACACATAAAACCTTAAAAAATAAAAAAAGAAGAAAGAAAAAAACAAATGAAAGTTTTGGACCTTGGGTGTGGCAGTTAATGATCGCAGCCATCTCCCACAGTGGATTCACAGGTGCTGAGTCCCATGAGTCCCACCTGTTGTTGGGCTCAGTTTGCCACTTTCAGCAAGGTGGGGACTATCCCGTTCCCTGTCCTGTAGGTGGGGAAAGTGAGAGGGCTAAGCACTGTACCCTGGGTCAGATAGCAGCTACTGCCAGGGGTTCAGACCCTTCCTGGTCTCTTTCTAATCTCCTAGGCCCTTAGAACAGCTGGGATCCATTGGGGTAAACAGAAACTCAGCTGCCCTTTTTTCTCTTTTGCTGTTGGAGATTGAACCCAGGGCCTCCTATATGTGAAATACTTGTGCTCCTACTTCAAGTCTGTAGTTCCTATTTGGAGATACAATTCAGATGTTATTACTGGAGTTGAGGGTAGCTTTGTATAGGAGTAGAAAGATAATGCCCTTCTGGGGTGGGGGCAGTATGTTCATCCACTCCTGTTTTTTTGTATTTGTTGATTATTTGTTTTTACCAGAGTACTGCCCAGCTCTGGTTTATGGTGGTACAGGGAACTGAACCTGGGCTGTGGGAGCCTGAAGCATGAGAGTCTTTTGCAGAACCACGATGCTATCTCCCTGCCCCACCCCTGTTTACTAGCAGGGTGGCAGGAGCTTAGATAGCTCTGGGGTTCTGTAGGTCCCTGCCTCTACCCCCGGTCTGTGTGGAGGCCCCACGGCAGTAGCCTCTAAGGTGCTCTGCTAGCTTCATGGGCCAAGGGGGCAACAGATGGGCAGTGGCTGCCAGCCCAAGGCCTGTGTAGAAGCCTGCACCCCTCCTCTGGCACAGAGGAACTTTTGTTCTCCCAAGAGAGCTGAGCCCCATCCACTTCATCTGCTCTACCCACAGGCCCAGTTAGTACAGACACACTGTGCAGAAGCTGCTCTACAAGCCAGGCCTTTGGGGCCCATTAGCGCCTCAGTGGCTCCTCCTGTGCCAGCAACAGCAAGGCATCATTTCAGGGCCTCCAGTCTGTGCCCCCAGCGTGAGAGCCATTTTCATTTTCACTCGATCACCTCATGCTTCACTGTATTTAGTGCTGGGTGTTTTTCTGCCATTATTTGGTGATTTTCTTGTGAGGAAGCCATTTTATGAAAAATGCCTGATTACTGCTGACAGCAAAATAATATCCAACAATCTCCTTCAAATGACACACTCTTAAAAGTTAGTGTTATTCAGAAAAATGCAAATGATTTCAACAATTACTCTGCATTTAATCACCACAAAAACGGGTCTTCCCCAGGCTCTTCTCCTTCCCTGTGCAGTAATGGAGTGTTTTAGCCAAGTAACACTGAGCAAATCTTGCAAGGAACACGATCCATTTCATCAGAAAGCCACTGGCTATTAATGTGACCCTGGGCAAATATAAGTTCTTAGAACTCAGCAGACAACCAGAGGGCAGTGCACATTCCTTCCCAGGGTGGAGGAAGACGGGGTCACACATAGGCATAAGATGCAGTAGGACTAGGATGTCAGTGGTGCATGCCATGGGTTAAACCCTTGGCTGTCTGCCTGCCTTTTCCTCCTTCTGTCCCTCTGTCACTTCGTCCCTCCCTCCCTTCATTCTTTCCTTTTTATTTGACAGGACAGAGAGGGGAGTGGCAGAGAGAGAGGGAAAGAGACAGACACCTGCAGGCATGCTTCACCACTTGTGAAGCTTCTTCCACTAAAGGTGGGGCCCCAGGGCTTGAACCCAGGTCTTTGAGCTTATCTATGGATAAGGTTGACTGGACGTACCACTGCTGGGCCCCTACATGCCAAGAGCCATTTCTCTGCTTGATAGAAGATAAGCTTTGAAAAAATGGAAGCCCTCGAGACAAGTTTCTATTTCCCTGCAGGTAGGCCATTTACCAGAAAACAAGTGACACACCACATTGTTATAGTTAATAGACATAGTTTTACCAGAAAAAAGTGACACACCACATAGTTAATAGGTAATAGACATAGTTTCGGCTATGTATGTTGCAAGGGACATTCCACCCTGATAATTGCTCCCCCTCCTCCTCCTCCAGCACTCCCCCTTGCCCAAAGCCTTATAATGCCTGTGAACACAATAAAATTTTGCAGCTTGATCAGAATCCTGTCTTGCTGTCATTTCTTGTGTCTCCTGTTCCTTTAATTCCAGGTTCTTGGGTTCCTAGCCCCTGTTCATGCCCCGCTGGCGCCCAAACGTGGGGCGAAGAAGCCTTCTGGACCTTGGAACGCCGCTGCTAGAGAGGATAGGCCTATCCGAATTCACTGAGTCACCACGGCCGATCAGATAACGCACAGGCTCGCATAGATCACCACGGAGCTGCCCGGCTGTGAGTCAGATCTGGAGGAGTGTCACAGCAGTGCAAGGTAAGCATTACCATGGGACAGGCATTTAGCAAACAGGATTTATTTATTAAAGGACTCAAGGAGTCCCTCAAGACACGAGGAGTAAGGGTTAAGAAAAAGGATCTCAAGAAGTTTTTTTTATTTGTGAGTGATGTTTGTCCATGTTTTCCCTTAGAGGGGACTATTGATGAAAAAAGATGGGCTAGAGTAGGAAACTGTTTAAGAGATTTTTATGAGACCTTTGGTCCAAAAAAGATTCCAGTCCAGGCTTTTTCTTATTGGAATTTAGTAAATGATAAGTATATCATTGTGATATGTATATATATAAGTATATATAATGATAAGTATATATATGTGGCAAGATTTGTTCTATTATTTCTCCCATTTTTAAACTGGGTTGTTTGCTTTTTACTTTTGAGTTTAGTGCATTCTTAATATGCCTTGGTTATTACCATGTTGTATCCATGTGGCAAGTGCATTCATTGTCCCAATCTGTAGGGCAGCTTTCTGTTTTGATGATAGTTCCTTCTGATGTGCAGAAGCTTTTCAGTTTGATGTAATGATAGTAATAGGGAAGGGGAGGGAAAAAAACAAAGTGAAATGTGAACCAGGCATGGTATATGACATCAAAGCAAGGGGTTCTGGGGAAGCAGGGTAGGGAGGGAGAGGCGGGAAAGAACTGTGCCTGGTGCATAATGGAATTGTGCTCCTGTACAGCTTTAACCCCCTCAATAAAAAATTAAAAGAAGGGAGCTGATTTCCAATATGCTTCCTGATTTTCTGGTACCTGTGATTTCTGACACCAGCCTTTCAATTAACACCCCAATCCATGCTTTCCTACGGTGTGTAACTGAAAGAACATGTTACCAATTCATGACCTTCAAGGTGCACTCAGATGCTACATTTAACATGTGGATACCACCTCATATGGACACTGTGAGTTAAAAAATGTTAGATCAGGAGTCGGGCAGTAGTACAGTAGGTTAAGCACACGTGGTGTAAAGCACAAAACCATCACAAGTGGTGAGGCAGGTCTGCAGGTGTCTATCTTTCCTCCTCTCTGTCTTCCCCTCCTTTCTCCATTTCTCTCTGTCCTGTCCAACAACGACATCAATATCAACAAGAATAATAAATACAACAATAAGACAACAAGGACAACAAAAGGGAATAAAATAAATAAATATTAAAATAAATAAATATTTAAAAATCTTTAAAAAAGAAACCTGTTATATCAGAGTATGAGGTGATGAAAACCATGGCTGTGGGTCCCAGATATCTGTGTGGTGTTTGTCTCCACATTCAGGTTGTATTTCTCACCAGGGCTACCAATGTGGTTAGTTCACAGGATGAGTCAAAATCAGCAGGAAAGTTTGGTGAAAGACAAGATAGTCTTCACTCATAGAAACATTATCGCAGAGGCAAATGTCTCCCTAGTGCAAGGGAAAACGTATGACAGCCAAACCAGCACAAAGGAATGTGGCTTCTCTCTCTTATTCTTTACCCTCTATCAAAATAAAAAGGGGGAAAAAAGTCACTTGGAGCAGGGGAGTTGTGCAGATACCAAGCGTAGAGCAATAACCCTGGTAGAAAATATAAGAAAGAAGGAAAGAACAAGAATGCAAAGAAAAAAAAGCTGACAATATTCAAGCTGCACCTGTCACTGAGTTTGATCTGCTGGGACTGTGCACCTTCTGAGAGACACCAGTCAGTACCTGGGAAGCACCGACTTCTACTCCATCCAGTAAACCTCTCCCTTCAGAGATGCTGAGGAGAAACTGAAGCACTCACCCTCCTTGAGGCCCCACATGCACAAGATGGCTCCTAAAATGTTGGTATTTTGCCATAATAGTAAACAGTTCACCATGTTTAAAGGTGGGTGGCACTGCAAGTGGCACCCAAGCACACAAGTATGAGTGAATAAACTCAAGTGTTTCTGTGTGGACCCGGAGAAGATCACTCACTACACTTTGTGCAGGAAGCTATTTCATGTGCTAAGTGACGCAGCTGATTTCCAGGAGAGGCTGAGCCTAAGTGAATAGACGCAGTACTAGGACATGTGGCTCCAAACTCACAGAAATCCAAGAATGGGAAAAACACAGTCTGCAGCATGTGACCTGGGTAGCTCGAGACCTTATTTCTCATTTGCCAACTTAAGTGTTGGCACTATAGAAATCATTAATAAATTCTGTCCAGTGGTTTCCATTTATAGGTCAGGGCCTTGGGGGTTAGAGCTGCAGACACTGTTTCCTGTTATGGGAAGATTCAGCCCTACTTCCAGAACCACAGGGTATGTCAAGGACATTGGCTCTATGTCCAGAAATGACCATCCCTGTCTTCACAACTGGATGGGGAGAAAGAAGGCCTTTCCTCTGGCTTAGGGGATGCACAGACACCACCTGGCAGCAGAAGAGACTTATTTCTTCCTCAGAATCTTTCCCCTTATCTCTCAAAGCTACAGAAGGTAGTTTCTGACTTACAGAGAAATTACTAGGAGCTGAAGCTATTTAGAAAGTATTAGAAGTTGAAGCTATTTCAGCTAGGAATATCAACAAGTCTGTGAGGGATGTCTATTAAAAGAAAAATAAATTAGTTCTGCAGTGTTCCTGTAGGACAGGTAGTTCACAAAGTAGCCCATGTGGTATAGCTATATAAAATTTATTACTTACTAAAATGTGTGTCTTAAAACACTTGGCGGCAACCTTTATTTGACCGGCCCAGATACAGGAAAAATCAGAGCCACTGCACAACATTCAGGTAGGTGCCTTTTATAGAGGGAGGGTGCAGTGCTGTTTGTGCTGCTTTGTCATACAACCCAAGTGCCCCTGAACAAGGAGGCATCTGCTCATGGCTTCTCTTCTTCTTCTTCTCCTTCTTCTCCTTCTTCTCCTTCTTCTCCTTCTTCTCCTCCTTCTCCTTCTCCTTCTCCTTCTTCTTTCTTCTTTCTTCTTTCTTCTTCTTCTTCTTCTTCTTCTTCTTCTTCTTCTTCTTCTTCTTCTTCTTCTTCTCCTTCTCCTTCTCCTTCTCCTTCTCCTTCTCCTTCTCCTTCTCCTTCTCCTTCTCCTTCTTCTTCTTCTTCTTCTTCTTCTTCTTCTTCTTCTTCTTCTTCTTCTTCTTCTTCTTCTTCTTCTTCATGCACCTGAACAGAAGATGAGAACTAAGCTCAAGATCATTTGATTTGCAAATGGCTCTTCCCTGCTTGGGATCTTGAACTCTCTGATATATGTGTTTATACAATCAGTGCAAGAGTGATTGTTTATAATTTGAGGTGTTGTTCTAAAAGCAGGTTGTCTATTGAGCTCAGAGGAAATGGAGAGTAGTATTTCAATATCTTCTTTTTTAAACAAATATTTATTTTTTAAATATTTATTTATTCCCTTTTATTGTCCTTGTTTTAGTGTTGCAGTTATTACTGTTGTTACTGATGTCGTCGTTGTTGGCTAGGACAGAGAGAAATGGAGAGGGGAGGGGAAGACAGAGAGGGGGAGAGAAATACAGACACCTGCAGACCTGCTTCACCACTTGTGAAGGGACTCCTCTGCAGGTGGGGAGCTGGGGGCTCGAACCGGGATCCTTACGCCGGTCCTTGTGCTTTGCGCCACCTGTACTTAACCTATTGTGCTACCACCAGACTCCCTTCAATATCTTCTTGATCTTGGAATTTGGATTCTGGATGACAAATGGCCTCTCCATTTTCAATGAATAGCTATGAAACTCTGTGTGTGTGTGTGTGTGTGTGTATGTGTGTGTATGTGTGTGTATGTGTGTGTTCTTTTCAATTTACAGTCAGCTCTGAAATTACAATGTAATAGCTTTAAAAGGGTCCAAAGTGCCTCTAATGAGTATGAATCACAGCAGGAACTATGGAGAGTGGCACTGAGCATTGTTTGGAATATAGCTTTGTTTCTATCTTGGTTTATCTTCTGCCAGTGCCTCCATCAGGGGATTTCTCAATCAGTCTCTTTGCTAGGTAGCAAATTTACATGTATCCAAGCTCCAACCAGTGAGGAAGAATAGAAGTCATGTTCTTGTAAAAGCATAATCCCTTTGAGAAAGGAGGAATTCTCTGTTAAAAAATTCTAATTCTGCCTATAGTGGAGATGCCACAGGGGAGAGTTCCATCTGTCTTTTCACAAAATAGTCTTCATGCCTCTTCCCCATCCCCTTCTGTGAGAGTCCACTGAACATTATGGCTAGTAGCTTCCAAGTAAGTAATAAGTTTTGTTCCTCAAGACTGGCCCACTTAACAATGGCCTTTTGGGCCAATAATGGACCATCCCATCATCTGGGGCCCTACTCAGGGAATCCTTGGATTTATACACAGATATGATGGGCCTAGACCTCTAACAGATCCCTCTCTCCACCATCAATGGTCACTTCCATCAGGAACAACATGATAAACTCTCTTGTGGGCCTCTCCAGAACCTTGCCCTCACTGTAGAGCAGCAAAGGCAGGGACGGCCCCACTCTCTGAAGGGAGGCTGGTCAGCCTGCTCTGCCATTCAAGGAAGACGGGTCCTGAAATAAGAGCAGCCTAGAATGTTCCCAGCTGTGACCATGTGTTGTTTTTGACGGGTTATGTTGTTTTCGCCGGGCTGGCTTCATGGGCGGGTAACAGACGACCAGGGACTCATGGTTGAGCTGTAGGCAGTATCTCTTTATTCATGCAGGATGCAGCACAATCTAAGACGAGCTAAGCTAAACTCAAGTACCCTAAAACTCACAATGCTGTCTTTACATATACTTGCCAAGTAGGGTGGAAACAGGATGTGACATAGAGAGGGTGGAGAGAAAAGTGACTGGTGAAAATCAGAGTGTGACAAGGAGAGGGCGGAGCAGGCGAGAATCCTATCACTGAACCACCAATGCCCTGGAGGGAGGGTGGTGCTTGTTAACAGTGGTGATGTAAATAGAATGCAGTGGTTATGTAAATAGAATAGTGTTAAGCAGGGGGGATTTAAACCAAATTAAACAGAAGGGGCCTCATGCATACCAACAACCATGGACTGTGAGCTCAGACTGACAGGGACTCATAGGGTCACACAGGGTCCCATGCTAAATATAAATATATATGGGCCCTGAGTCAGATTGATGGGGTTGACAGTTAATTGTGGAACCAGGTGGTGGCACATCTGGTTGAACACACACACTACAGTGTATAAGAACCTGGGTTCAAGCCCCCCAGTCCTCATCTGCAGGGGGAAGACTTCACAAGTGGTGAAGCAGGGATGTCTATCTTCCCTCTCTACCTTCCCCTCCCTCTCACTTTATCTCTGTCCCAAAAGGAAAAAAAAATGACCACCAAGAACAGTAGTAAGTTTGTTCTTAGTGCAGGCACTGAACCTCAGAGGGGGATAAAAATATTTTGAGTGCCTGGATGGTAACTCATTCAGTAGAATGCACACATTACAGTGCACAAGGATGCAGGTTCAAGGCCCTGGTCCCCACCAACATGGAGGGAGTTTTATAAATAGTGGAGCTGTGTTGAAGGTGTCTATTTCTGTCTCTCTCCCCCTTCTCTCTCACACCCTTTGGCAAAATAAATAAATAAATAAATGCCACCATGAGCAGTGGAGTAGTACAAGCACCAAGCCCCAGTGATAACCTTAACAGAAAAAAGTATATAAAGAAGGCACTGGAATTATGTTTTCTTTCCTAAGGTAAAAGTCTGTGGGAGTTTCAGCCAAGAGTAATGAAGGTTTCTCTTGTATAGTGAGATCTATTCCCGACTTGTCCCTAATCAGCATCACATAAAACAAATTTTCATGATGTCTGCCAGCAAAGATCATTCATTGCACTATAGAGGGATTGGACACATACACGGTTATCATTCTTCTGTCCACTGTGTTGATTCAGAGTCTCCAAAGTTATTTAACATGTAGGGCTGATGAGGTGCATAATGGTTGTACAAAAGGATTCACATACCTAAGGCTCTGAAGTCCCAAATTCAATCCCAGTAAGACAGAGCTGAACAGAGCTTTGGTCTCTATCTTTCTCCTCTCTCTCATAAATAAATACTTAAAAAAAAATAAGAGACTATTTTAGTGTATGTCAAGCACCATTCAAAGAACTCCACACACATTTAAACTTCATAGCTCTGTGAAGTAAATATTATTTCCTCCCACTTTAGATGAATAAACTAAGATTGATAACAGTCACAGCTAGTAAGTTGGAAATGCATGATCTCTTGGGATGGCAAAATAGCCATGTGCTTGACCTGGGTTCAAGCCTGGCTCTCACCACTTTGGTGCCATGGTGTTTTTCTCTGTCTTGGTCTAAAGAAAAGGGAATGCATGGTCTTACCTTTCACATTAGTTTCCCAGCCCAGGCACTAAAGCCAGTGCCCATGCAGCCTATCTGGTTGACTTGGGAGGCTGGTGGTGACATGGTCCATAGTGCAAAGTCACAGGTAGGTGTGACATGCTCTAGTCATTGAAGAAGCACTAGGAGAGAAGAGCAGGGTACTAGCATAGGGCACTGTCTCTGGGATGGGCTCACCAGGGGAGACTGCCCGGAGGATGGTGTAGGGCCTCCAGTGGGCTAAGTGGGCCCTTGCTGGCTAAGTACACAAGATCAATGAGAGTGTTGGGTTTGTTTAGGGAGAACCATAAACCATAGCTTTCTTCTGATACTAACACATTGCTAACCTGACCAGGGATTGAGAATGATGGCAGGAGATAGAACTAGAACAAAGACTCTGGCTTGTCTGAGAACTTCCCCAGACAAAATCTAAAATAAACAGACATCTTTCCAGAAAGAACAACCAGCCAGCTGGTAAAAATACACTGAAAACAGTCATCTAATGTCTCTATGGATCCATAAGTTGTTTCCCCAGCCAGAAAGCTTTGCTGAAACCTCCCTCTGTAGGTCGTCAGTCTTTGTCCTACGATCTAATTTTGAAACTGGGACCCCCTAAATCTTTTTCCCACAAAGTCTCATGAACAGAATATAGGTTACCCTAAGTAAGTCAGAACCATAGCCTATAAATGGGGCTGCTACACCATGGGACTCCTGTCCCGCTGAAAATAGTTGTTCTCTATGCCAAGGGTAAAAGTAAGTCCCCTCATCCCAGCACAATCATTATGAAAGATTGTATCAGCTCTGGTGCATAAAAGACCCATAATGGTGTTTTAGACATGCATGCATGCCTCTTAAAAATACTTCCAGTCATTGTGGGTTTTAGCATTTCTTTTCTAATGGTAATAGTAAAAAAAAAACCTCTACTTTTTAATTAATTATTTTGATTTTTAAAGCATTTTGCCTGGAATAGACTTTAAGGCAAGAATATAATTTGACAAAACTAATTATATACGCACTCATACACACTTCATACATAAATACATATGTGTGCTCAAATGAAAAGGCCACACTGGAACTGGAAATAAATAGACACAAAATTAATGAATGTGACTTTACTGTCTGCTGCAAACAGAGGATGCAGAAAACTATGAAAAACTTTTATTCTTGATGGCTTCCTACAACCCCACAAGGAGGGCTAAAATCATTTTTCCATGAGTATTGCAAATAAAGAGGAGTTCCCTAGAGATAAAAGGGTGGCTATAAAAGTGTGAAATAGGAGGAAAGTGGAGATAAAATAGAGCTAATCCAGGAAATAAGAGAACAAGTATCTCAACCTTCCCAACTCCAGATGACGAAACAGAAGTCCAGAGAGATAGGCCTACAGATGGAGAACTGAGACTTGAATCAGTTCTTTGCCCTCTGGTTCAAAGTTCCTTCTTGTTGTTTCTACTTTTCAAATTAATTGATGCAGTGTCCCCACAGGGTCACTGCAGAGTCACAGTGGGCGGGCTGGCTGTGGCAGGACTAACTGGAGTGGCTCTCATGTTTGAAGATTGGATGGGAAATAATAGCCTCTTACTTGTACAACATTTATCTCATTCTCATTTAGAACAGTAGCACAGTAAAAAAAAAATGGTGGCTTGCCAGAAAGACAGCATGGTGGTTCTGCAAAAGACTCCAGTGCCTGAAGCTCTGAGGTCCCAAAACCACTATGAACCAGAACTGAGCATGGATCTGGTCTTTCTCTCTGTCTCTCACCGTCATTAAAATTCAATAAGTGGGGGGGTAGGGCGGTAGCATGGTGGGTTAAGCGCAGGTGGCACAAAGTGCAAGGATGGTGTAAGGATCCTGGTTCGAGCCGAGCGGCCGGCTCCCCACCTGTAGGGGAGTCGCCTCATAGGTGGTAAAGCAGATCTGCAGGTGTCTTTCTCTCCCCCTCTGTCTTTCCCTCCTCTCTCCATTTCCCTCTGTCATATCCAAGAACAATGACATCAATAACAACAATAATAATAACCACAACAACTATAAAAAAACCCCAGGGAAACAAAAGGGGAAAAATGGCCTCCATTTTTGGAGGCAGTGGATTCATGGTGCAGGCACCGAGGCCTAGCAATAACCCTGGCGGCAAAAAAAAATTAAGTAAGTGATGAATTAATTTAAAAAGAAATCCACTGGATCAAACTGGTTTACAATAAAATATGTCTATGATTCATATACATATAGAAAAACATATCAGTGAACTACTATACTAAGACAGCACAAACTGGGTGGCCATATTATGAACAGGAATATATGAAAATCCCAAATATAGGTCAGATGAAGGAAACAATCTGTTTCCCTATAAAAGAGATAACATAAATCACAATACCTCTGCCAAATAATGACAATCCTTTTAAATTATATGCTTTCGTCTGTAAGCCTTCTCTCTCCTACATGGCTGACATACTTCTCTATTATCATTAGTGACTTAATGACCATTTACAAGATTAGAAGACTATAGGGTATAATTCCACACTATATCCACCATCCCACTGATAATCACTATACTTCTCACAAAGTCTTAGGGAAAATTTGTTTTCTATTTCTTCTTCTTTTCCCATACTCCACAGATAAGTTAGATCATCTTGTAGTTGTCTTTCACTTTCTTACTTCACTAACTATACTCACCTCCATTTCTGTCCATTTTGTCCTGAGGGACACAGGGTCATCTGTCTTCATGTAAAGCAGACTTGCTTGCATACCTGTAGCCTCACCATTAACCAAAAGAGCGAGAACCCAGCTGTACACCCCGGTGACCAAGAGCCCCCGAACTCACCATGCAATGCCACTGAACATCAGCACCTACTGTTCTGGGGATCTTGCCAGTGAGTGACTCCGTTAGTCTGGGGCTGGGTGGAGGTGCACCTAGCTAAGCACATGATTCCATACTCAAGGACCCAGGATGAGGGTCTCTGGATTTACTCCCCTCCTCACCTGGGGGGACTCTTCCAAAGCAGTGGAGCAGGGGTGCAGGGGTCTCTCTTTCTCTCTCCTTCTCTGTCTTTACTTCCAAAATTCTTTATATACCATCATGAAGCTACAGGAGACCGAGGAGAAGAAGAGAAGGAAGAGGAATAAGTAAAGAAGGAAGAGGAAGAGTAGGAAGAGGCAAAGGGGGAGGTGGAGAAGAAGGATGAGTAGGAAAAAGTTAAAGAGGAGGAGGAGGAGGTAAGATGGAGGTAGAGGAGGAGGAGGTGGGAGAGGAGGAGGTGAGGATGGAGGTAGAGGAGGAGGTGGTGGTCATGGACAAGGAGGAGGAGGTGGACAAAGAGGAGCAGGAAGAGGTGAAACTGAAAGAGTATGTGGAGGGAGAGGAGAAGGTAGACAAGAAAAATATAGGGAAAAACAGTCACCAAAGCAGTAGATTCTGAATGCAGGCACCAAGCTCCAGCAATAACCCTGGTGACAATGAAAAGAAAACAACAACAAATTTAATAAAGGATTAGGTAGGCTTGGTACAATTATTATTCCCTTTTACAGAAGGGTAAGCTGAGGCTGGGAGAGATTAAGTAACTTCCAGACAGGCTGCTTTCTAAATTTCTACTCTTACCTACCAACCGAAGTTGTTTCCTTTGTCCTAATCAGCATTTTGTTGTTCTAGAAAAATCTTTCTGTACCTGTATCTCTAACAACAATGCCCAGCTAGGTGGTAATAGCTGTTAGGCTAGAGGATTAATAGCCACATGCAAGTTACAAATGACAGTGGCCAGAGACCTACATGCAGAGTCAAATTGACTTGGATCAAATCCCAGGCCATTAATTGTATGTCACTGGGTTAGCAGATTAACTACTAGTGTCTTTGTTTCCACACCTGTAAAGGAGATCATGATACTCAGCATGGAGAATTCCTGGGGGGAAGAACAGTGCTAGATAAGACAATTGAGGATAAGTACTGACTAATGTGCCCCTCTCATAGTGTGAATTCAGTAAGCTGCAGTTAAGATTCTAATTGTCTCCTGGACACATTTTTTTTTTCTGTGAGAGATTCCCAAGTCATTGAACAAGTTAAGAAAAATTCAAGAGCCTGTAAAATAGCTCATTGCCTAGTGCCCTGCCTTGCCTAGCTGAGATCCAGGTTCACAGCTGGCTGTTGCCACGCTGAAGAAGGCTTAGCCGCTGCTTTCCTTCCCTCTCTCTTGGCCTCTCTACCTCTTTGTCTCTATCTGGGTTGCATCAACATACTCTGACACTCAAAGACTGGTCCTGCAATGAATGCAGTCTGGATTGTTCCTAGCTATGACCACAGAATGTGAGCCCAGACCTATAGGAATGCAGAGGTCACACAGGTTCCTGTGCTGAATATGGGCCCCAGATCAAATTGATGGGGTTTATTCATATACTTTTTCTATATTGGGGAGCAGAAACCAAAACAGACTGGTAAAACTAGGAGAGGCCCAAGACTGGGAGATCAAGATGGCCAGGCATTTAAGGATGCAGTTGTAGCAGATAAAGAATGTAGGGACTGCATTGCTAGAAAACTTGAAGAAACTTAAAGCTCTTGAGGCAATATAAAGAGGAGGAAAGAGACTGCATGTGCTGTCCTCCCACTTTAAAGAACTCAAACACCGTGACAGTACCAGTCTACTTCCACACCAAAGGAAAGCAGTAGTATGGGGGTCCATTTCATCTCTCCAGACCTCTGGAGGGACTGCTTCTTTGATCATGTAAGCTAGCTGTGGACATGAGGCTCACTTTAGTTCATGAAATGTCAGAAGTGATGACCTGTCTCCTTTGGGCAGAAGCATTGATTTCTGAGGCCAGATTCTGCTGTATTCCAATCTTCTGTTCATGGAAATGGGGAAGCTCATATTGGGATGAAGTCCACAGAAGCCTAAATTCTGAGTAATGAAGACAAGAGGAGCCATTTCCCACTGAACATCTAATCTACACAAACACTAAATGGTGAACTTAAGTCACTGAAGCATAAGGACTGTTTATTCCTCACCTACTCAGACCTAATGCACAGAATGATGAGATGATAAAGAAATAGGAAGAAGTGAAGTAGTTCTGCAGACTGACTCAGCTCACTCATCCCAGAGTGGGGATCTATCAGTCAGAATGAATAAACACCAATGACTGTATTACTTTAATCTTATTCTCTGGCAAGCAGCTGCCTCTCATTTTCACTAATTACTCTGTTTTAAAAGATTTCTGTTTCTTTTATGGCAAATATGTCAGATATATTTTCAAACATTTCTTAGCATTCTGGGCTGCTACATATATTTAAAAAATGCATACACATACTTAATGTTCTTATGGCATTAAGATTATATACACTTACATGAACACAAGCCTATCTTGTCTGCATGGACTAAGATCCTTTATTTGGGCTTCCCCAGAAAGAAATAGTTACAATGGCTTCCCCACTGCCTACTTCTTATCAGAGCATCATGAAGAGTTAAAATTATACGGTACACTGAAGCCTACTAAAGAGATAAGTACACATGGGGACTTGAAAAGCTGTAGTGATCACAGAAGTCCCTGACTAAAATTCAGAGTAACTCTTCATAAGAAAATCTCCCCAGAATGCTGCCAAGACACATCCTCTCAAACCTCAAAATGGAAGCATCTGCTACTTCCTACCTAAGTTCCGTGTCTACTGGATCAGTCACACACAGCTCAAGCTCCATGTTTCACACCACAACTGACCCACCACAAATTGCCACAGGGTCAACATGAAAAATAAAAATCTGTCATTGGACCTTTTACCTCAGCTGGAGTAAATCAAAAAAGCCTCATCTATGAACAGGTGTCCCTTGATGAAATAAGTTCAGAGAAAGTTGCATGTAAATCTGCAGGAAGAGGGGGGGAAAAGCACTACAACACTAATGTCAAAATATTTCTTTGTTCCTAATTATTTCAAAAAGATTTACTTATTTGTTTCTGGGAAAGAGAGAGGGAGAGAGAACCAGAGCATCACTCTGACAAATATATTGCTTAGGATCAGATTCAAGATGTCACATTTAAGGATCCAATACTCTAACCACTGCACCACCTCCTGGGTCACATATTTCTGTTTCTGGGCAGGTATATACATCTAGTTTTACTAGCAAACTAAAGTAACGCCTCCAGTAAACAAACAAACAAAAACAAAAACTAAGTACTAGAATCCTGGGATTCTCTTGTGGACCTCTCCAGACCTTGCCCTCAATCTAGAACAAAAATGGTAGGGACTGTGCCACTCTCTGAAAGGAGGATGGGTCAACATACTCTGCCACTCAAGGAAGATGGGTCCTGCAATGAGTGCAGCCTAGAATGTTCCCAGTTGTGACCACAGGATGCAAGCTCAGACCTACAGGGATGCAGAGGTCACACAGGCTTCTGTGCTAAGTATGAATAAACATGGGTCCTCGGTCAGATTGATGAGGTTTAAAGTTACTGGTATTTATATAATTTTCCCATATTTGGGAGCTACTCTCCTCCCTGACCCAACTTTCTAGTCCTATTCCCAACTCTGACACCATCTTCCCAGATAATACTTTCAGCCCAGCTGCATGTTAGTTATTGGGCATAGGCAAAAATTAACAAGGTCATAGGCCCCTGGAATGTACCTAAATAAACTTCCTAGCTTCTTCCAACATGAAGACCCTAAATCTTATCTGCTATATCCTTACCTTTAGATTCCCGATTACTAAACAGTTTGTTATGCTTTATACCTTAGTGTTTTTTAGCCACCAAGTTTCAGATGCTACTATGATGCCAACCTGACTTTTCTGGGCAGACAATTTCACCATTGTGTCCTGGAACCCCACCTCCCCAGAGCCCTGCCTCACTAGGGAAAGATAGAAACAGGCTGGAAGGATGGATCCACCTGCCAATGCACATGTCCTGCAGAGAAGCAATTACAGAAGCCAGAAGATCTATGGTCCATACTTTCAGAGGGATAAAGAACAAGGAAGCTTCCAATGGAGGGGGTGTGATGAGGTACTTTGGTGGGGGGAATTGTACCCGTCTTAACCTACCAATAAAAAATATTAATGTACTTACAATAAAAAAGTACTAGTCTTTTTAATTCTTTGTTGTACATCTATTTTTATAGATAATGAGAGAAATTGAGAGGGGAGAGGAAAGAGAGAGGGAGGGAGGGGGTGAGGGAAAGAGAGAGAGAGAGAGAGAGAGATTAGCAACACTGCTTCACCACTAGTAAAGCTTTCCCCTGCAGGTGGCTTGAGCTAAGACTCTTAAGCATGGTGACGGGATGCATTGGATAGACCTTCCCGTGGTGCATCCCGTGAGTACCCATTCATTGGGGAAACTGACGATCCTTCCTAGCCAACTGAATCCACATGGATCCCAGTCACTTTCAAAGCCAGCAACAAGCAGCTCCTGCCAGCTTTCAAGCTGTTGGTCCTGCTCTTCGAGTCCTCCAACTTAATGTTTAGGGGCTGTCCTTTGACAAACGCGTTCTTATTGGTCAATTGGCGATACAGCATCAGGCAGATGTTATCTGCCTACAAAAAACACATATAGCAGTCGATGAAGCTGCTCGATTCACCATCACTGGATTTGATTTAATATGCTATAATCTCCATCCTAAACACGGCCGAGCCATCTACGCCAAATCGTGTCTTGCGGACGTTTACCATACGGCCTCTTTGACCTTCTACGACTCCATTACTATTGGAACTATTCAGCTCGTCAACGTATATAAGCCTCCCAGTGCCTCATGGGATAATGAGGTCCTGCCTAGCCCGAATCACCCAGCCGTTTACGTTGGAGACTTTAATAGTCATCACCAAGACTGGGGATATTCCTCCACTCATGCTGACGGCTCTATCTTAGCCAACTGGGCTTCAGCGAATGACCTCTCCCTATTATAGGATCCCAAACAGCCAGGCTCTTTTCACAGTGCTAGATGGAATAGAGACTCATCACCCGACCTGTGCTGGATTAGCACAGTCAAAGGCCAAGCCTTTCCCACTACGAGACAAGTTCTCAAGATCTTCCCGCACAGTGATCACCGCCCAGCTATCATCCACATTGGTCTCCAGCTCCCACTGATTCTGTGCTTGGAGAAACTAAGATGGAAATTTCAGAAAGCAAACTGGCTTCTGTTCAGTGATCTTACCAAAAAATCTATTCCTGCAATTCCAATTAACTCTATCCCCTCTGAAGATTCCTACAGGTGCTTCCGCCAAGCCATCTTCAAAGCAGCTTCCCAAGCCATTCCTCATGGGAGACGTGCTAACTATATGCCTTGTCTTGATGCTGATTGCGAGCAACTACTAAAGCAGTATGATGAGTCGGGCGACCCAGCTGTGGCTGACCATCTCATTGCCTCCCTGGATGCAGCACGTCAAGCCCGCTGGCAACAACTCACGGAAAGTCTGAACTTCACCCACTCAAGTAGGAAGGCCTGGAAGCTTCTTCATAGTCTGGGTGCCGGTAGCCAACCCCCTCCTGTCTCCCATCCTCCCGTATCTCCAAACTCAGTGGCCAGTCACCTAACTCAAGTTGGACGTGCTAAGATCGACCCAGTCTGGAAAAGAGAAATTTCCCATGAGTGGTCATCCCACTTCCAGTTATCTTGTCCATCTCCAAAACTCTCTGCCTTTACACTGTCTGAACTGGAAGATGCTTTGAAGAGGGTTAACATCACCCCAGAACTCATTCTTAACCTGGGCCCCACGGCAAAGAAGTGGCTTGCTTCATTCCTGTCCCACATCTTGGAATCTGAGTCTATGCCCAAAGTTTGGCGACGTGTGAAGATTATAGCGGTTTTGAAACCAAAGAAAGACCCAACACTGGCTGCCATCTATAGACCAATTTCTCTCCTCTCCGTGTGTTACAAACTCCTTGAGAGGCTGCTTCTGTCACGTATTTCTCCTCTTACAAAGAAATTCCTATCACCCGCCCAAGCTGGTTTCCACCCAGGAAGATCTACCTGCGAACAAGCCCTGGCCCTCTCAACTTACATTGAAAATGGATTCCAGAAGAATTTAAAGACAAGTGCTGTCTTTGTTGATCTCACAGCAGCCTATGACACGGTCTGGCACTGTGGTCTCCTAGTCAAGATCTCAAGATGCCTGCCTCCATGGGTGGCCAACACTATATCATTTCTTCTCCAAAACAGATGATTCCGGGTGCATCTGGGTGACAAGTCTAGCAGATGGAGACCTGTCTCAAGTGGCCTCCCCCAGGGCTCTGTTCTGGCTCCTATGCTATTTAATATTTACATCAATGACCTCCCAGAAACTTCTTCAAGGAAGTTCATCTACGCCGATGACATCTGCTGTGCAACTCAGGCATCCAAGATCGACATCCTCGAGGAAACACTCACGAAAGACATGTCTCTGATATCTGATTACTGTAAAAAATAGCGAATAATCCCTAGCACTGCAAAAACAGTATCATCTGTTTTCCATCTACACCATGCCTCGGCCTCGCGTGAGCTTAATGTGCAGCTTGGCGATACGAGAATCCGGCATGAAGCCCAGCCAGTCTATCTTGGCGTTACTCTCGATCGCACTCTGTCATTTCACGAACATCTCATAAAAACTGCAGCAAAGGTGGGCGCGAGGAATCACATCATTGCAAGACTGGGCTCCTCATGGGGCGCGAGCGCTTCCACACTACGATCATCATCTCTGGCATTATGCTATTCCACTGCAGAATACTGTGCCCCAGGATGGTTCCATAGCCCCATGTCCACTTGGTCGATTCCAAATTATATTCCTCCATGAGGATCATTTCTGGAACCATCCGTTCCACCCCGTTCCCATGGCTGCCAGTTCTCAGCAACATCGCCCCGCCAGATATTCGTCAGGATGCGGCATCATCTAAGTTCATTTCCCACGTCTACACTCGACCGGACCTGCCAATATACACGGATATCTTCGCCCACCCTGTCCAACGCTTGACGTCTCGTCACCCAATCTGGTCCCCTACACCTACACTGAACTTCTCTGTTCCAGTCTCTTGGAAACAGAGTTGGCAGTCAGCTGAGGTAGAGAACAAACACCTCATCACAGACCCCTGCGAGCGTCAACCTGGCTTTGACCTAACACGTTATTATTGGGTCCTCCTCCATCGCTATCGAACAGGCCATGGCCGGTGCACCACTATGTTCCATCGCTGGGGAGCCAGAGATGACTTGAACTGCCCCTGCAGCTACAGACAGACTATGACCCACATAGTCAACGACTGCCACCTCTCCAGATTCAAAGGAGGTCTCGAAACTTTACATCAGGCTCAACCTGATGCTGGTGACTGGCTACGGAAGAAGGGCAAACGCTAGAAGAAGAAGAAGCATTGTGACATGAGTATTCTACAGGGTGCACCCTCACAGCCTCAAGAATTCTCTCAAAACCCCTGTATTATGCTTAGAATGTATTTCATGAATATTACTCAGCTATTAAAAATGCTGAATTCACCTTCACCTCACCTTGGATGGAGCCTGAGGGAATCCTGCGAAATGAGATCAGCCAGAAAGAAAGGAATGAATATGGGATGACCTCACTCACAGACAGAAGTTGAAGAATAAGAACTGAAATGGAGAACACAAAGTAAAATTATAGAGACAGGCTGGGTGTATGGATTGACCTGTCAATGTCCAAAGGAGAAACAATGATGGAAGCTAGACTTTCCATCTTAAAGATCATTGGTCCATACTTCCAGAGGAATAAAGACTAGGGAAATTTCAAGGGGGTGGGTAATGGAACTCTGATGACGGGAATGCAATTGTACCCCTCTTATCTTACAATCTTGTTAGTCATTATTATATCACTAATAAAAACAGATAATAATGAAATTTTTAAAAAAATGGACTGTCAGTACTACTCTGGACTCCCCCCAAGACTTTTAAATTTTTATTTATTTGTTTATTATTGGATAAAAACAGAGAGAAATTGAGAGGGGAGGTGGAGCTAGAGAGGGAGAGAGACAGAGAGACACCTACAGCCCTGCTTTCCCCTGTAGGTGGGGTCCAGGGGCTTGAACTTGGATCCTCGAGCACTATAATGTGAGTGCTTAACCAAGTGTGCCACTGCTTGGCCCCTCCAATGAAATAAATCTTAAGAAACAAAAACTGCTGGGGCCTGGGCAGTGGCACACCAGTTGGGCACTCACTTTCCCGAGAGCAATGACCCCGGATCAGGCCCCTGCTATCTGATGAAGGAGGTGGGAGCTTTACTAGTGGTGAAGCAGGGCTTCAGGTGTCTCTCTGTCTCTAATCCTAGCAAATTAAAAATAAATAAACAAATGGGAAAAAAGTGGCCACTAGGAGTGGGAGATTCATCATGCAGGTACCAAGTCCCAGTGATAACCCTAATGACAAGAAGAAAACAAACAAAAAACTGCCTGATGGTGGTCCAGGAGGTGGCCCAGTGGATACAGCATCGGACTCTCAAGCATGAGGTCCTGAGTCAATCCCCAACAGCACATGTACCAGAGTGATGTCTGGTTCTTTCTCTCTCTCCTATCTTTCTCATTAATAAATAAATAAAATCTTTTTTAAAAAAATACTTACTTGTTTATTCCCTTTTGTTTCCCTTGTTATTTTATTTTTGTAGTTATTGATGTTGGATAGGACAGAAAGAAATGGAGAGAGGAGGGGAAGACAGAGAGGGGTAGAGAAAGACAGACACCTGCAGACCTGCTTCACCACTTGTGAAGTGACTCCCCTGCAGGTGGTGAGCCGGGGGCCCAAACCAGGATCCTTATGCTGGTCCTTGTGCTTTGCACCACGTGTGCTTAACCTGCTGCGCTACTGCCTGCAATAAATAAAATCTTAAAAAACAAACAAACAAAAAAATGCCTGATGCACAAGGACCCAAGTTCAAGGCCCTACTCCCCACCTGGGGGAGGGTAGCGTCATTACAGGTTCTCTTTCTCTATCCCTCTACCCCACATTACCAAGATCAGAGAACAAAGGGAAATGTAGCATCATTAATGTTGCTCAAAGCATCAAGGGTCCACCAGATCCTGTGTTTTCATATCCAGCTATCAGTTGACTACTCGTGTGTTTGGCCTCCTAACTAGCAACACTTACCAGTCACAGACTTAAGTTCTGAATCCCCTCAAACCGCAAGTTGCTCCTGAATCAAGGACCTGAATCAAGGTAGCACCGGATTAAGCGCATGTGGCACAAAGCGCAAGGACCAGCATAAGGATCCCAGTTCCAGCCCCTGGCTCCCCACCTGCAGGGGAGTCACTTCACAGGTGGTGAAGCAGGTCTGCAGGTGTCTATCTTTCTCTCCCCCTCTCTGTCTTCCCCTTCTCTCTCCATTTCTCTGTCTTATCTAACAACAATTACATCAATAACAACAACAATAATAACTACAACAAAAATTTTTAAAAGGGCAACAAAAGGGAAAATGAATGAATAAATAAATAAATAAATAAATATAAAAATGCAGGAAGAGGGAAAACCACTCTTACAGTGCCTTGAGAGAATGAGCTAGGGAGTCTTAGTGGAACTTAAATTCAGTGTGAGTCACCTTATAATCAGAAGAAGTGGCATTTAAAATAAAGGGACTGTGTTCATCCAAATAGCTCACTTGGATAGTGTGCTGTTTTGTCTTGTGTGCAACCAAGATTCACATCCAGCCCTCACTGCATGGAAGGAAACCTCAGTGCTGTTGTCTTTTATTCTTTCACTCTGTACCTCTCCATATCTATACTAAAACAGATAAACAAAATGTAGGGACTGCAGTAGAATGTCTGAATCAAGGGAGATGGTTCTTTCACATCTAAAAGCTCTTCTACAAATCATAGATAAATCAAACAAATAAAAGCTCTTTCATAATTATGTTTAGTAAAGTAAGTAAGGTTGTGAAAGACAACTACCAACGGTTTCACTCATGTGTGGGATACAGAGGACTGAAACACATGAGTTTGAGGAATAAAATATCCAGCCCATCTCTAAGACCTGGGAGAGCTATAGTAGTTATCCTTGTGGTGGGGCACAGAACATTGGTGGGAGGGAGTGGTGAAGGACTATACCCATAATATCCTATAACCTTATAAATCACTATTAAATCACTAATACAATTAAAGTAAAATCCCTTCCAATGTTATGACTCATAAGTCTGTGAATCCATCACACAGAGAAGTAGCAGACACAATGGGCCCAGTGTGTGAGTAGCACACGCCTTCATTGGGAAGGAGTCACAGAACTCATGTACATTCTTTAAAGATTGATGAGAGTGAGAAGAAAAACAGATTACTCTGGCATACATGATGCCAGGGATGGGGCTCACATCCTCATGCTTGAGACTCTAACCCTTTACCCACTGTGCCAACTTCTGGACTCCAAAGAGCCCACACTTTAACATTATAGACCCTGATAGCATCTTCTGTGTGCTAAGTCTGTTGCTTAATTACTTTCCATGCAAGGTTGCTGGTCATCCTCTGTGCTTCATTCCTAGCCTGCCAGTGAGTCATTCACACGTTCCCACCAAGCACCTCCTGAGTCCTTAGTGCTTCTGAGGCTATTATGAGAAGGCATGGCAGTCAGTGTGTGTGTGACTGTGGCTGTGACTGTGAGTGTGTGTGTGTGTGTGTGTGTGTGTGTATCTGTGTACCTGTATGTGAGACAGTGTGTATATCTGTGTATATGTATATCTGTATCTGTATGGGTGACTCTGTGTGTGTGTGTGTGTGTGTGTGTGTCTGTGTGTGTCTGTGTGTGTGTCTGTGTGTCTGTGTATCTGTATGGGTGACTGTGTGTGTCTGTGTATCTGTTTGGGTGACAGTATGTGTGTCTGTGTATCTATATGTGTGACAGTGTGTGTCTGTGTATCTATATGTGTGACAGTGTGTGCGTGTGTATCTGTATGTGTGACAGTGTGTGCATGTGTATCTGTATGTGCGACAGTGTGTGTGTATCTGTATGTGTGACAGTATGTGTATCTGTATGTGTGAGTGTGTGTATGTGTGACAGTGTGTGTGTATGTGTGGCAGTGTGTGTGTCTGTGTAACTGTATGTGTAACAGTGTATGTGTCTGTGTAACTGTATGCGTGACAGTATGTGTGTGTCTGTATCTATATGTGGGACAGTGTGTGTGTATCTATATGTGTGACTTTGTGTGTGTGTGTGTGTGTAGCAATATACACACCAGAGAAGTCATTCAGGTACAAATACAAGCTGCTGGTGAATCTCAGGCCTCAACTTTCGACAGGAATTCAGGCTAGGTGTCTTTTGTCTGCATGTCATTGTCCTTGGGTCCTTGGCTGCAGTGGAGCGAATAATGGACCCTTGTGTGCTGCTGGAGAGAGGCTGTCAGGACAAATGTGTGTCCTTCCATTAACAGCCACCTACTGCCACCTCCAGAGCAAAGTACAAGACAGAATAATTAAGTCCTGAGAAGAAAACTGTGCTCTAAGCTCTCCAGAGAGAAAAGGGAAAGAGGAAGAAGTAAACGGGAAAGAAACAAAGAAGACACTGGCTAGAGACGGAACCCCCTCCCTAGGCACTGGTTTAAGAAATGTACCTGGGCAGAGGGTGAGGGGCAGAGAACTCACCTGCTAGAACACACAGGTTACCAGGCATGAAGACCCTGGTTCAAGCCCCTTGTGCTCACTTGTAGGGGGACAATCCATGAGTGATGGAGCAGTGCTTTACATGCATTTTTTCTCTCTACCTCTGCCTCTCACCTCTATCCAAAAATGGGGATGGCTGCAGGAAGCAGTGAAGTCACTGTGCAGGCACTAAACCCTAGTGATAACCCTGGTGGTGAACAACAATAAGGAGAAGGATGGGGGGGAGGCAAGAGAAGGAGGAAGAGGAGAAATAGGAGGGGGAGGAGGAGAGGCAAGAGAAGGAGGAAGAGGAGGAAGAGGATTAGGATGGGGAGGAGGGGGGAGAGGCAAGAGGAGTAGGAGCAGGGGGAGGAGAGATAGGAGGGGGAGAGGTAAGAGGAAGAAGAGGAGTAGTAGAAGGAGGAGAAGGAAAAGCATGAGTAATAGGAGGTGGAGAAGGAGGAGGAGGAATAGGAGGCAGAGAAGGAGGAAGAGAAGAAAGAGGAGGGGGATAAGAATGGAGAGGAAAATGAAGAAGAGGAGGAGGAAGTGGAAGAGGGAGAGGAAAAGGAAGAGGACAGGGAGAAAGAGGTGGAAGAGGGAGAGGAGGAGGGTGATCTTGGGCCAGTTTGGCAAGACTGCTCACCTGGAGGGGGCCTGTTTTGCCATCCTCTCAACCCAGGTCAGGCCAAGCACCCACCACAGTAGAGAAAGTTCCATACTGCAGTGCATTTCCCTCTTTCCATCTCTCTCTTTCTATCTGAAGAAAAAAAAAGACCTGGAACTATGAAGCCCCAACAATTACCAAAAAGGAAAAAAAAAAGTATGTTTCCAGAAACACCACACACACTCATATGCACACTCACACAGGCAAGGCACAGATAAGAGGACTTGTATGGATGTGGCTCTGGTTTGATCCCAGCAGCACATATAGCTCTCTCAATAAAATCAAATAGATAGATCTTTTCAAAAGATGATCTTGAAAAAACAAGAACCCAGAAAGCCTTTTAAACACTTCCAAGCTGGAGCTACTAAATAAATAAGTAAATACAAAAATAAATAAAAATACATTTAAAAAATCTGACCCACTGGTTTTATACTGAGACATTGGTAGACTGATAACTAAAAGGAAAATTAGAATTCCAGATCTAAGAAAGCACAAGACCTCTGTATTTTTGTTGTCAGATCAATACTACCTTTCCTTTATGATGGGTGTTTTTATTTCTAAATGGCTGGATGTGGACTTTAAAAGTATGTTGTTTCCATCTCCAGCTAGAAAATAATGTAATTCCTGCTTTTCTTGTTTCTAGTATTCATTTTATCTCTTTTTTAGCAGTACATATTTAAATGAAGGAGAAGTGGAAGAATATATTGATACTGTCTCCATGTGTGATGAAGACAAGTAACGAAGGCAGGAAAGATAGCAGGATGCTTCTCCAAAAGACTCTCTTGCCTGAGGCTCTGAGGTCCAGGTTCAGTCCCCAGCACTACCAGCCAGAGCTGAGCAGGGCTTTGGTAGGAAAAATAACAGTACTGAGCAGCCTCAACCCCTTTCTCTTCCATCTCCTCCTCCCCCAAACATCAATATGGGTGAGCCACAAGCCAATGACACTGCATTTCTTCCAAGGTCATTGCTTCCTAAGGGTAGAAAGGCCAGAGGCATCTCTGGTGCCTGCATGGCAGGAAGCATGGTTCAGCTGGCTCCAGGAAGCCTAGGGCTCACCCTGGGCAGCCAGGTGAACTGAGTTTAACCAAGTCGGCTCCACTCCAGGATTGAGCTGGCCTCTTCCCCTGTTCCCTCCCCAGGGAGTGAAGCTCCAGGGAACATATACTGGTGATGAGGAAAAAGACCAGACCCTAAGTGTCCTACCTGCACAGCCAAAGCCATCCCAAACTTCCAGACCTGAGCTCTGTCCTGTACACGACAGTTTTCCCCATAGCTACTGGTTGTGTGTTCCAGATTTATTCCTTGGTTTCTCACCAAAAGGAGTGTCATCTCTTCTAAATAAGGAAAATTTGCTTTATATGTCTCCAATAAAAAGTTTTACTTGGTCTACAGACATGAGATCTGAGCCAGTCTGTCCTCCGTCACGTGGAGAAAGAGAGCTGAGAGGAAGGAAGAGAGGAAGGGAAGGACAGAGGGAGGGAAGACCTCCTAGGTGGAAACAGTGAAGGAAAGACACATTCACTACTTTCTTAGTCTTTTTCACTATTCTCACTCTTAGAAAAATTCCAGCTCTTTCCATATAAATATTCATATAAAATTACCTATAAAATTGCCCATTAATTTTTCTTGAAAATTCTGGGGCATCCTGCACAGCTATCAAGGGACGGTATGAGGAGTCTACTTTGTGACTAATAGGAGGAATCCTACTGCCTCTAAAACACAGCTGAGATGCCCTTTTCTTTTCCTCCTTCCCTTGTAGCTCAAAGATCACTGCATTCACATACCCTTCCAGACCCCCACAGCCTCCACCCTTCTTTTCTTGGTGTTCTTTCCTCATCCTGACTCTTTCTACCCTGCGTAGGAGAATCTGAGTGAGCTGAGTGGGTAGATAGGAGCAACTGGGAGAAGAAAATGACACAGAACTTCAGAGAAACAATGAAATAATAGCTTAGAAACTGCCTGAGAAAAGCCTTCAGCATGTTTAGGGAACCTGTCATTGAGAAGCAGGTTTGCCTGCAGCCCTGCCCTGCAGTCTGGACAGCCTGAGCTGGCTGGTCCTGGGCTTCCTAGGGGTGTTGCAAAGTCTCATGTCACTGCTAAGCCACCACTCTCTCGGGACTGGGTCTCTTGAATCACCTACTGACTCTTAATCATGGTTTGATCCTAGCCACTGCACCTGGGGATGGACCCAGTAGGATGTGTCCTGAACTGGTCCAACAGAAAGGCTGCAAAATGGCCTTTGCAGCCACAGAAAATGTCTCTTTGCTCCAGGAGAAGCAGAACTGTAGAAGGACACCCCCTTCCTGATGAGGTAGCTTCTGAGACCATCACTCCTCAGACTGGAAGGAAGCAGCGGCTGGTGGACAAGGCAGCCAGGTCTCCTGTCCCTCTAACTGCAGATCTCCAAAAGGGCTCCAGTGTAGGGGAGCAGAGATATGTGCAAGTGTGCTTCTTCATATTGAGTAATTCTCAGAGTCAACATTTGTCATGTCTACCTAGATAAGTAAAGTCTTTCATCTAAAGAGAACAGGAAACATCTCAGAGCTAAATGTAACTGCTACTTGAGATGGCTCCCACCTAGGACTATTGCAAGACTGGCCCCTCCACCGAGGTCTCAGTGAATCAAGGTCACTGGGGATGGTGACCCCAGCCGTAACCCTCTCATTATTTGTAGTGTCACAACCTGTGGGCCTTAGGGGGGGAAAGTGAATTCTGCTTAAACAAAAAAGCAAAAACCCTTTCCAAAGACAATTATTATTTCCAACTCTAATTTTGCACAAGTCCTTTTCAGAACTGGCATTGCCCAAGTGGCAAAGCCTTCAGTTCAATGTCAAGTGCAGTGAAGTCTCTACTTTCCTTAAAGCAAAAAGGCTTGAAATACATTTTACCATCCTGACAGCAGTGACAAATGGGGCTTTAGCTCAAGTGGATTACAGATGGGCTTTCTGAACCACATCAAACCCCATGCAAATAGAGAATCACTAACATTTTTTTCTGAAATGTCAGAAATGCCCATCAATTATTTTTACATTTTTAAAAAACAATTAGCAACTTCCCTTTCTTCATTATGTCTTCCAGTTTTTGATAGCTGTAGAATTATTCAGGTTTCATGGTGAGGAGGGGCTGAGAGAGAAGACGAAGTCAGGAAAACAAGAGGCTCACTGACCTGGTAATGGTGCCAAGTCTGCCCACTGAGTGTCCAGCTCACAGCTGGTCTGAGGGCTCGACAGACAGACCTGTGAACTGTTCTTATGAAGTCCAGATGATAAATGTTTCAGGCTTATTGAGCAGTGGAGCCTCTACTCAGTTCTGTCTGTAGCGTGAAGGCAGCCAGGACATTGTATATGAGCGGGCCCTGGATGCACTCAAACACAACTGGCAGGAAGGGGCACTGTAGTAAAACACTCTGGGGAAGGACGGGGTGTGGAGGGTCCTGAAGGTTCAGTGGAGGGAGATGTAGAGGCTCCTGAGTTGGAGGTGAGAGCAGTGTGTAGACACCCACCACAGGGAGATGAGAAGCTGCACCACACGTCAGTGGTCACACTGGAAACCTTTAGCCCCTGAGTTGGAGTTGAGAGCAGTGTGCAGACACCCACCACAGGGAGATGAGAAGCTGCACCACACGTCAGTAGTCACACTGAAAACCTTTAGCCCCTGAGTTGGAGGTGAGAGCAGTGTGCAGACACCCACCACAGGGAGATGAGAAGCTGCACCGCACGTCAGTGGTCACACTGGAAACCTTTAGCCCCTGAGTTGCAGGTGAGAGCAGTGTGCAGACACCCACCACAGGGAGACGAGAAGCTGCACCACACGTCAGTGGTCACACTGGAAACCTTTAGCCCCTGAGTTGCAGGTGAGAGCAGTGTGCAGACACCCACCACAGGGAGATGAGAAGCTGCACCACACGTCAGTAGTCACACTGGAAACCTTTAGCCCCTCTCCCATAAAATGTGAGAACAAAGGTGATCCAGGCAGTGGCTCAGTGGATAAAGCACTGGACTCTCAAGTATGAGTTCACAAGTTCAGTCTCCAGCAGCTATTGCCCCAGACTGATAATCTGGTTCCCTTTCTCTCTTCATCTCCTATCTCTCTCATTAATAAATTAAAATTTAAAATGGAAGAAAAATGTAAAATAAGAAACTTCAACAGAAGAAATGATTTCTGAGATCACACATTATGATTAATGTAAGAACATTGCATTAATTACCTTGAGTCTCATGATGTCCCAGCATTTGGCATCTATCCAGTTTGTGTTCCTTATTGGACCAGCTGAAATTACCATGAAATAGGTACTTTTACATACGATTAAAATAGCTGTATGAACTAGAAAAGCTATTTATGGGAGTCAGGCTGTAGCACAACGGGTTAAGCTCAGGTAGTGCAAAGCACAAGGACCAGCATAAGGAACCCAGTTCAAGGCCCCAGCTCCCCACCTGCAGGGGAGTTGCTTCACAAGCAGTGAAGCAGGTCTGCAGGTGTCTGTCTTTCTCTCCCTCTCTGTCTTTCCCTCCTCTCTCCATTTCTCTCTGTCCTATCCAACAATGACAACATCAATAACTACAAAAAAAAAAAAACAAGGGCAACAAAATGGAATAAATAAATATATTTTTTAAAAGCTATTTACATGCAATCTAACAACTAAATGAAATACTTATTATATGTCTAGGATAAAATCTACTGCAGTTAAGAGTTAATTATTATATCTGTATGTTTGTAAACCTTTTATACTGATAGGTATATTTACTATATAATATCTATGTTTTATTAACAAACAGATTGATAATAAAAGGGGGGAGGTGATTAGATTTGCATAGACAAGACTTTGCAGACTCCTTGATTACAATGTGACAAGGAGGCTGAGATGTAGGGGTGGGAGGTCACAGAATATTAGCCCCAACAGCTCTGCTGGTGACAAAGCTGCAGGCTGGGAACCTGCCTGTGGGAGCAGCTGTTAACTCTTTGGATATTAGCTTGTGGGGAGAAGCAGCTTCCAGAAGGGAGAATGAAGAGACTCTCAGGAGTTGTCAGAACAACAGCTAACTCCAATCAATTTAAAGTGTTCACCAGTATTGTAACAACTCATAGGACCGTGCTGGTGGGTGCCAGGTAAACCAGTGTGTGTGTACAACCTAGATTCCTGCATAAGGCATCACTCCAAAAAAGAGATTAAGAAAAATGTAAGACCCCCAGAGGTTCCAGGTTCAGTCCCAAGGACCACCATAAGCAAGAGTTGAGCAGTGTGCTCTGATGTGTGTGTGTGTGTGTGTGTGTGTGTGTTAAACATCAGAAGTGAGGAGGTAGCTCACATAGTGGAAAGCACATGTTACCATGAGCAAGGACCAGGTTCTAGTCTCTGGTTCCCGGCTGCAGGAGAAAAGCTTCAGGAGCTGTGAAATAGAGCTGCAGGTGCTGCCTTCCCCTCTCCCCTTCAATCTCTGTCTCTATCCAACAAAGGAAAAAAGAAAACCATGGCTGCTGGGAGTGATGGATTCACGGTGTAGGCACTGAAGCCCCAAAATAATTGTTAAAGGTAGTAGTTTTTAAAGTTCTTTTTATGCAATAGTTTTAGAAGCTCTTTTTTTAGTTTAGTTTCTTATAGTGTGAGATGGAAAATTCCTTGCCCTTTCCCCCTGACCACAGGACTTAATCAGTAAACCACAAGCTGTTTACCAAGACCCTGCATGCAGGCGAGGCTTATCAGGACCTTTGCACAAGGAAACTGTTTACCAGAAGGTTACAGCCAATGACAGGTGGTGACAGGGGAATGTGGTGACCCTACTCTGGCTAAGTTTTATTGGTTGTGTGATTTTGCAATGTTTGAAATGAGCCCGCGCTTTTCTTTGAATGGACCCCGCTTTCTGCCTGGTTTGAAATGATTGGATTCCGCATTTTCTATAGCATATTATTGGATATAGGTTGATAAGGTGATGTGTTCCCCCCTCCCTGAGTGTATTCTGAAAACTTATAAATTGTGTGGTTTGAGCCTTGTTCAGGGTCGAGCCTGGTGGACTGCTGTCAGTCACCTCTTGACCGGGATTCGAATTCGTGAATAAACATCTTTGTTTTCTTACAGTGGATGGTGGTTTGATTTTTGCTCACTAACAATAATCCTGGTGGAAATTGTTTTTTCCTTTCCATTTGTTACTTGACACTACAGAGAAAAAGTCAGTGGGGTGGGGGAGATAGAGAGGGAGAAAGATGCCTGCAGATCTGTTTCACTACTCAGGAAGTGTACCTACTGCAGCTGGGAAGCAGGGGCTTGAACCTGGGTCCCTGTGGATGGTGATATGTGTGCTTAACCAAGCGTCCCATCACCTGCCCCCCCCTTTAAATTAAATCATTCAAGAAAAAAAAAAAACCAAGTCAGGGAGATGGCAAAGCAGCTATATTCCATGCTTTCATGCCTGAGACAACAGAGGCCCCAGGTTAATCCGCCAGCATCGCCATGATAAGGTAGAGCTGAACAGTATTCTAGTCTCTTTCTCACTCTGATTAAAAATAAATTATCTTTAAGACTAGGTAAAATTAAATGTGATATATTTTACCATCACCATGTCCTCCCCCTAAAAAAGTTTCAAGCCAAAACTAGCTAATTCATTTACAAGCAAACAAGATAAAAATCCACAGGAAGACAATGCAATTGGCAAGCTCCAAGGTCATTTTATTTTTTTTTCACCAGAGCAAAGTTTAGCTCTGGCTTATGGTGGTGCAGGGGATTGAACCTGGGACTTTGGAGCCTCAGGCATGACAGTCTGTTTGCATAACCATTATGCTGTCTACCCTCCACCCTCCAAGGTCATTTTAAAATAGAAAGAGAAAGGAGGTGCTGTGACATGCTTTGTGGGGCTCTCTAATTACTTGTTACTTATTACTAATACTTATTAGCAGAAAAGACTGGGAAACCACAGTGTGGGCGAGGTGAAGGAATCTTTCAGGAAACAGCAGAGGAAAGACATTGTCTTTGGAAAGTCCACAGCTTCAGCCGGTGTACTCAGGACCCTCCTCACCTACTTCCCTTCCCCAGCACACAGGTGTGTGCCCCGAGCCTGTACTCGGGACCCTCCTCACCTACTTCCCTTCCCCAGCACACAGGTGTGTGCACTGAGCCTGTACTCAGGACCCTCCTCACCTACTTCCCTTCCCCAGCACACAGGTGTGTGCACTGAGCCTCCAACCTCCCTCCCCCCTCCCCCCTCCCCCCTCCCCACAAGATCCTAACAACTATTAGAAAACAATCGCCGGGCATAGTGCAGTTGGTTAAGCACACACAGACTGAAGCTCAAGGACCTCAAGGACCTGCCTAAGGACCCTGCTCAAGTCCCTGGATCCCCACCTGTAGGGGGGTCACTTCACAAGTGGTGAAGCAGGTCTGCAGGTATCCTTCTCTCCCCACTCTGTCTTCCCCTCCTTTCTTGATTTCTCTCTATCCTAACCAACAGCAATGGCGACAATAACAAGGGCAACAAAATGGAGAAAAAGGTCTCCAAGAGCAGTGGATTCAGAGCAGGCACTGAGCCCCTGTGATAACTCTGAAAGCAGAAAAGGGAAAAAAAATCTTGAGGGCAGGAGTAGACAACATAATTGTTATGCAAAGAGGCTCTCATGCCTAAGGCTCTGAAGTCTCAGGTTTTCAAGACCCCCACCACCACCAAAAGCCAGAGCTGATGAGTGTTCTGGTAAAGAAAAAAAATGCCCCAACCAGCAGGGCGGTGAACAGGGGCTAGGAACCTGAAAGACCTGGAATGAAAGGGACACGAGACACAAAAGAACGACAGCAAGACAAGTTTCTGATCAAGCTGCAAAATTTTATTGTGTTCACAGGCATTATAAGGCTTTGGGGAAAGAGAGGGAATGCTGGAGGAGGGGGAGGGGGAGCAAACTTCAAAGCCGAATGTTCCTTGCAACAAATGGCCAACACCATGTTTGTTACCACAACTGTGTGTTGACTCACTTGATTACTGATAAATGGTTTACCTGAGGGGAAATGACCTGCCCAGGGGGGAATTAACACTTGTCTTGAGGGGTTCCATTGTCTCAAAGCTTATCATCTATCAAGCAGAGAAATGGCTCCTGGCATATCCTCCCTTTGTTATAATTTTAAATTGAGGCAGGAAATTGGAGGTGAGGAGCGGAGACCCTAACAGCAGGTTTGGTGGACATAACCAGAGGGGGGAAGTATTGACCCGATTCCTCCCACGGGGTGGGTGCAAAACCAACCTTCCCGCATCTTATAAGGCTCTCGGTGTCTTTTTGGGGAGGGGAGGCAGAGCCACAGTTTCTAGGGAAACAATTTTTGTTGCTGACACCAACCTCCATGCAAATCAGGTTTGCTTCACAGGGGACTCAGAGGCGGACGATAGGGTCCTCCCCCTGCAGAGCTTTGCCTTGCACCCCTTACTGGTGTCCTTGCCCTGCCAAGGTTGGATGTCTCGATGCATAATTCTGAGTTTTATGCCATCCAAAAAGGGGGTCTGTCATCCTCAGGTTCATCCAGGCCTCCTTCAGCCAAATCAAGTCTGTGATAATGTATTTGCAAAGGTTTTGATGCCAAGGAGTCAATCTACTGTTTTATAAAGTCAGTAATCTTATTGAAAATAAAGGGTCTTAAGGTATTCATTAACAAAAGACTAATAAGGGTCTCATAAGGGGCTCTGTAGTGACTCAAGACTATTTGTGGTGGAGTCTATAACCTGTTGTAATTTTTCAGAAAATTCATGGGAGGAATATATAGATTGTCCTAGCGTGCCACCAGCAAGTCTAAGGGAAGCAGTCAGTGGATGTGATGTCCAGGGGAAGAAACACCACACGTCTGGTCTTCTGGTGGTGAAATTTTTCTTCTTCATAGAGGGTCAGCTGTGGAACAAGCAAAACTAGGAGGCAAGGACCAGGTAGAGAAGAATTGACATGAAAATATAGGATGGTGTTTACCAAAACACAGAGGAGGTGCATACACATTAGAAGTTAAGGTGAGGTTCCTTGAACATCGAGGACTATTTTGAGAAAAGTGATCAGTCAATAAACATGCAAAGATGAAGTCAGCAGTGGTAGGCCAGCAGAAAGAGAAGACTTGGATAGGCTGGTGAGGTTATCTGGAGTATATACTGCCATGGCGTCCTTTGTGGTAAGGACTTGCCAACAGGGACTCTGTGGATTTTGCAAGAGCAATAATGTCATCCACAATAATAAAAGGAAAACAAACATGGACATCCAGTG
The DNA here is from genome assembly GCF_950295315.1 of Erinaceus europaeus. Lineage (NCBI taxonomy): Eukaryota > Metazoa > Chordata > Mammalia > Eulipotyphla > Erinaceidae > Erinaceus > Erinaceus europaeus. Next base: position 86,732,497 of record NC_080177.1, read on the forward strand.
TTGAAAAAAGAGAAAAAGAATATGTCTCTGTGACTGGAAAAGTGGGTGGCTTTGTCAATGAGATATAATAAATGGACAATTAGAATTTTTGTAAATATTAAGAAGGATTAGTATGTTACTTCATTGACACTTTAGCCAACTGAATACTGGGGGTACATTCTCCTTCTTTTTTTATTAATTAAGCTTAAGGGTTTTAGTTTTTCTTGTTTGAGTTGTAGCCCACATAAATTTGGAAAAAATACCAACTGAGAAAGAAAAAAATGTTTTTGTTTACTAAACATGGGCAGGTGAATTACATCAATCTGTCAGAGAGCATTGGCTTTTATCAATGGAGATTAATCTTAAAAGTCTGAATAGCAGGATCTTAATTAAACAATGCAGGAGCCAGTAGAGTGCTCTCACTATGGCAGGTCAAGCGTTACAATTTTAAGAGGCTTGTAAAAAAAATGAGAAAAATTTTAGGATATGAGTGACTTTAGGAGTCATCACACACCCATAAATAAAAAATTAAAAATGTTTAGTTTTAAATCTTACCATACGAGCAGTCAGTTCTTCATGTGCAGATGTACCTATAATTATTTACTTAGGGAGAGAACTTGTACCAAGTTAATTGATGATCTAATGATTAGAATTGGCTTGAGGTTTTTCTATGATTTTAGAAGGCTCTTTATTAGAATATACCAATATGTTATAGAAAGTCAATACCTAGTGTGTTGGCATGATAAAATGTTAACCATTTTTAGCATTATTTTAAACTGATTAGTTTAAGTACAATAGTATAACTTTAGTTTACTAAGATCTTTACTCATCACAAGGCTATCATGAGTAAGCATAGATATAAAACTCTTAATAGATTTTGTTCCTTAGAACTCTAATATGGCAACTTAAAAAGCTAAAATAAAACCTCATAGTTTAAATGTTCAAAATATTAATTTTGTTAAATCAGGATTTGCCAAAACAAATCTTCTATCAGACCAAAAGCACAATGTATTACCTTAATTTATCAAGAATAAACCTCTGGCAGTGTCTTAAAACAAACCAGATAATTTTTAAAAGCAGAAAGATATAAAGAGGAAAACCAGAGCAAAAGCCTCTGGCATGTAAATAATTAACATAACCATTGTGTTATCTTTTACTAACCCAAGCCAGTCTTAAAAACAATTTTAAGTAAAATGTTAAACTTTTTTTGTTAGGATCTTTGTTTATCACAACACTATCACACCCTTAGGGCAGCTATGAACAAGGGTGGGTACACAACTTAATTGATCTTTCACTTTGATTTGGATAGGTAACTTAAAAAGCTAACATAAACCTTATAGCTGAAATGTTAAAATAAATTTTTACTGTTAACATTTCTCCTAGATGACCATTTTACACCAAATAATTTTGTTGAATCACATCTGTTGAATAAAAATTTTTTATCAGACCAGGAATATGTTTAACCCTTTTTTTCCTGGCAAGGTCACTGCTCTACACTGACTGGGTTATTAGAAAGTCAGTTCAAGGATGGAATTAACAAACAGTGGCAGTTGGTATTGGGGTGCTGGTAATATTTACAATTCTCAAAAGAGTGAGAGAGACTATAGAGGCATTTTACCACACCTAGATATCTCAGAAAATCTTTTAACTAATGAATTGATGTTGATATTAGCTATCAGAAGGACGAAACTGTCCTATATTTTACTTTGGTAAAGGCGTGCCAACTCTATGAGTCGGGATCTTTAAAACCACATTTAACTTAACTAAATCTTATTTAAAACTTAAAACAAACTTTAGTTACTTAGGGGTTAACACACATTAATGAAAACAAGGTTAGCACAGACTTAAAACATACATTCTTGGTGAACAAAAAAATTTTCCCTTTGAAAAGCGGCTTTCGGATTTCTAAATCACCACCACCCAGGAGGGGCATTAGTGGCTAGGGAATGATTGACTGGAGTCTTTGCCAATCTGTGGAGCAGGAGCTCTGTGCCGTGATTGGCTGTGCAGGCGGAACAGGCAGGCTCAGTTTACCGCCGCCACGCAGAGAAAAATCTTTGAATTTTTTTTTTCTGGGCTAAGGTACATTTTACAGTTTTAAAGAAACAAATCATTAAATTATTATCAAAAGTGTGTACTGGTTTTTTGATTAATAGTAAGATAATGCCAAATCAAGAGCCCACAGTTCTTTAATTGTAAATGTTCTTGTTTTTCTTCTACTAATTATCTAAGGGAAGCTGTTTTTCGTGCTAGTTGAGTTTTAGCCTTGGTGGTCTAATCAGTATTATTGGCCAAATCAAGGACCAGAGCACAAAACGGAGGGGCAGTGGTGTAGGGAGGCAGTCTGGACAAGGAAGAGCGTAGGGGTTAGGGTTAGCCAGTTTGAGCCTGGCTCCGAGTAACAGGGAAAGCCAAAACCGGTTTTGATTTGGATGGTTTAGTTTTAGCTTTAGTTTTAGGGATTGGGTTTTTTGGTGAGGATAAAAATGTAAGTTCTTCTGTAACTGCAGCTATTTCTTTCATTAATTGAAGCTTCTCTCTCTGGTCAGCAAGGACCTTGCGGAGGGTGGAAATTCCTGTAAGGGCTCCTAAGCGTGCCCGCCTGACAAAAGGATTGTCAAGAAGAGGGTCAGGCTGGAGAGCAGGGGCTTGGATATAGGGAGGGGAATTAAAGGGAGGAGGACACCAATCGGGATTGTGGTATTTGGCAGCCTCTTTTTCTAGCAAAGCCTCATCCTCCACGGGAAGTGCTTCAGGAGAGAGGGGGTTTTGTAAAACTGGATAGAGGCGGGGGAAAGAATGCTGGGTTTCATTCTCAAGTGAATTAGCAATAGGAGGGTCAATAAAGGGAACTTTAGTAAGTGCGGTGGAACCTATAGGGAGGGGAACAGGGCTTTTACTTTCATCGGGTGCTGAGAGGCTTTTATTTTGACTGGGTACTGGGGGATCAAGATCAATAATCACAGAAGGGCATGGGGATAGGGACTTTGTCCTAGACGGCAGACTAGAAAGTTGCCAAAGGACCTTTTCACCCTCTGAAATAAGGTTTTTAATATCAGGGTGATTATTATAAATTTTTAAGATATCATTAATTAAATTCCAGTAACAAAAGGCAGAAACAGGTACACGTTCAGGACCAAAAGACTGATAGTGATCATTCAGACAGTCACCAATTCTCCTCCAACGCATCTCATCTATAGTGCCTTCCTGGGGGAACCAGGGGCAAATATTTCCAATATAATCTAAAAACTTCTTTAATTCTTTCTTTTTAACCCTAGTTCCTCGTGTCTTGAGTGACTCCTTGAGTCCTTTAATGAATAAATATTGTTTGCTAAATTCATGTCCCTGGTTTTGCTTACCTCAGCCACTGTGACACCCCTCCAGATGCAACTCACGGTCGGGTATTTCCGTGGTGATCTATGCGAGTCTTTGCATTACCCCCTCGGCCGCGATGACTCAGTGAATTCGGGTAGGCCTACCCTCTCGATCAGCGGAGTTCCTAGGTCCATGCTTCTTCGCCCCACGTCCCGGGCGCCAGAATGCCCCGACCAGCAGGGCGGTGAACAGGGGCTAGGAACCTGAAAGACCTGGAATGAAAGGGACACGAGACACAAAAGAACAACAGCAAGACAAGTTTCTGATCAAGCTGCAAAATTTTATTGTGTTCACAGGCATTATAAGGCTTTGGGGAAGGAGAGGGAATGCTGGAGGAGGGGGAGTGGGAGGGGGAGCAACTTCAAAGCGGAATGTTCCTTGCAACAAATGTCCAAAACCATGTTTGTTACCACAACTGTGTGTTGACTCACTTGATTACTGATAAATGGTTTACCTGAGGGGAAACGGCCTGCCCAGGGGGGAATTAACACTTGTCTCGAGGGATTCCATTGTTTCAAAGCTTATCATCTATCAAGCAGAGAAATGGCTCCTGGCAACAAAAAGGAAGACAAAATTGACAAAGGAAAAAAAGAATGAAAGAAAAAGAAAAAATGCCAGTCATAACCTGGGAGGTGGCACAGTAAATAAGTTGTTGGTCTTGCAAGCAGGAATTACTGGGAATGATTCCATATGTGCCAGAGTGATACTCTGGTCCCCTGCCTGTCTCCCACTAACAAATTAATATCAAAAACTAATAAAGTGTTTCTAATATAATGGGAAAAGATAATTTTAATGGGGCTGGCTGCAGCACATCTGGTTAACTTCACACATTACAGTTCTCAAGGGCCCAAGTTCAAGCCCCTGATCCCCACCTGAATAGGGGAAGCTTCACTAGTGGTGAAGCAGGGCTGCAGGTGTCTCTCCCTCCTATGTCCTCCTTCCTCTTAATTTCTGACTGTCTCTAGTCAATAAATAAATATTTTTAAAAGAGAATTTTAAGAAAAATAAAATATTATCCATGCTCCAGACCTCTTTCCCATATGACCTGAACACTGATGTTGCATTTCTTGGCATAGGGGTTAACATGTTGCTGTTAGCCAAAAGGATGAACATGTCTGGCAGCTGCATACGGAGGCACTGTAACATGCAGACTGGCCTCACAGGCATCGGGATCTGCTGTCCAACTGTGGTTGCTTTCACACAAGGTGAGGAAAATAATATAATTTAAATGAATAAATATGTAGGCAGTTATTAGCCAAATGCACACAGGCTGAAATGTTAATGAACAGCAGTAGCTGCTTTTTACTGAGATACAATAAAACTCAATGAAGGTCTGGAGAGAGTGATTCCTAAAAAGAGGACAAGCAGAAGTTACAGGCCTTTTAGTCTGGCACCCTCTTGGGGATCTTCCTGCACTGATGACTGGGAACTCTCCTTGAAAAAGCAGAGCCATGCTACAGCATGTAGGAAGAGAAAATGTGGCTCATTTCCCCTAAGGTCTTGTCTTAGTATCCAAGTGTCCAGAACATTTTAGGAGAGCAGCCCAGTGGTAGAGCATAGGATTTGCAGGCATAAATGAGGTCCCATGTACAGTTCCCAATATACAAAGGAAAATTCTTGTTCTGTTTCTCTACCTCATTTGAAAAATAAAAATAAAATTGTATTTTTTAAAGATTTTATTTTTTATGAAAGATTAGATAAGGGCAGGAGTAGATAGCTCACTGGCTATGCAAAAAAACTCTCATGACTGAGGCTACAAGGTCCCAGGTTCAATCCCCCCACACCACCATAAACCAGAGCTGAATAATGCTCTGGTAAAAATATATATATATATATATGATGATATCACAGGTCAACTCTGGTTTATCATGGTGCTATGGATTGAACCTGGGACTCCAGGGCCTCAGGCACAAAAGCCTTATGCAGAATCATTACTCTGTCTCCCTAGCCCACAAATTGTCTCCCCATCCCATGCCAACCACATTTCACATTCTGAGAAATACTTATGTTAAGGTGACATAGGAGTGTGTGACACTGTGATAGACCTGCTACAGATTTAGAATCAGAAGGGCAGGGACTCAGTGGGCAAAGGCAGTACCTGGTCTCAGTGGCCCCAGATACACTGGGGACCTCCCCAGCCTTGGTCCTGGAGGCCCCGTCTTCTCTGGAGTACGGAGAACACAGCCCTGGCATTACACAGCCCTCTGCGCAGCCCAACTTATTAGGCCAAGGCACAGCCATGGTTTCCTTTGCAAACACTGTGCAGGAGTGAGGACTTCAAGACCTCTGAATTGCTGAACAAGTTTGGGGCAGAACCTGTGCTTCCCAGCTCCCTCCAGTCTAGCTCACGCTCACTCCTCTAAGCAGGCAGGCTGCAGCTCTTCAACCTGCTTAGCCCTTAGCAGCCCCATTTAATTAAAGGAAGCGATTCTAGGCTGCTGGCTCTGGCACTGCCACAGCAGTGACCTTAGAGGCACCCAGAGACAATGCCAGTGCAAGGCCCTGTTTTCTGGCAAGTGCAATGAAAGCCTCAGAATTTGAGCTAATAAAAACCTCACTGAATGGGAGCTGGGCGGTAGAGCAGCGGTTTAAGCACAGGTGGTGCAGAGCTCAAGGACTCGAGGAAGGATTCTGGTTCGAGCACCCAGCTCTCCACCTGCAGGGGAGTCGCTTCACAGGCAGTGAAGCAGGTCAGCAGGTATCTATCTTTCTCTCCCCCTTTGTCTTCCCCTCCTCTCTCCATTTCTCTCTGTCCTATCTAACAACGACTACAACAGTAATAACTACAACAATAAAACAACAAGGGCAACAAAAGGGGATAAAGAAATAAATTAAATTAAGTAAAAAAAAAGACATTTAAAAAAAACCCTCACTGAAAACTTCACCCCTCCCCCCTCTTTCTCCTGACTTTATCTGAAAGCCTGTGGAGTGGTTTTAAAGCCTGGCGCTAAAACCTTTTCACAAAGCCATTTAGTTTAGCCTAAGGGCTGGAAGTGGGGAGATGCCTTCCAGTTTCACGCCCTGGGAGGGACTAAGTAAGGCTCGGTCAGCCAGGCACCAAAAATGGGGAGCAGACCAGGGCCAAGACTGTGCCCCTTGATAAAATATGGTAATTGCCACCATAGGCAAAAGGGTCTGTTTCTAATTAAATTCTCCTTTACCTCCCAGACTCAGAAGTCCTGCCCAGCCAAGAGCCCCAGGTACAAGTGAATGGCTCTGCTGTGAGAGAAAACCTCCTGGATTGGAGCTCGGTGCCCTGGAGGACAGCGTGTCTGAGATAGACCCAGCTTGAGAGACCTGCAGGAGGCTGCAGGGTCCTGTGTGACTATTTTTTAACTTTCTTATTGCAGTACACTTTTTCCAGTACACCACGCTCAGCTCTGTTTACCATGGTACAGTGGATTGAACCTGGGACTTAGGAGCCTCAGAAACAAGAGTCTTTACCTATTATGTTATGGACCGCAGCATTTAATACACTTTAAAAAGCCTTTGCAGCTGCCGTATCCTCTCCCAGACCCCGTGCATCACATGAAAAATACGTCTTCACAGGTTGCTACAAACATGCCAATTAGGTGCCGAAATTACTATTCCAAAATTCAGTGCTTTAGGAGTCTAGGACGCACATGTGTGTTAGAGTGTGTGGGAGATGGGGAGAAGGCATGCTCTTACTCTTTTATTGTGTTATTGAGGTAAATTAAACTCCCACTGAATTTCTGGTTTAGCCAAGTTTTTTTCCTTATCTCTCTTTCTAACTGGTTGAAGGGGAGAGAGGAGAGCTCAGTGGTAGAGTGCATGGCTTTCTGCAAGAAGTCTCAGGCTTGGAGACCAGAGACAGCATAATGACAACTAACTGCCACAAAAATAAGATACAGCCGGGCAAGACAAGCATTGTGACTCTGGGACCTAGAAACCAAACAGGATGTAGCTGGGGGCAAACAGACTTTTTTTCCCCAGAAGGATGTTCAGCTCCAGTTTATGGGAGGGGGGAACTAAAGCTAAGATTTGGGTGCCTCAGGCAGGAGAGTCTTTTTGCATAACCATTATGCTATATACCCCACCCCCAGACCTTTCTAAATAGACTCCCTCAGGCACTTCTTCCTCCCAGGTGACTCACAGCTCCTGCCCACCCAGCCTTCCTGCATACAAACCCCTCCCCTTGTACCCACGTGCAAAGCCTCACATTCTGTAAGGCAGGATTATTTAGGTCTGATTCCTTTGTCTGCGTGACCCTCACATGCTTTATCCTAATAAACCTGCCTTGGCTCTGGAGATAGTTGTCATATGCTTGACCACTGTTACTTGCAGTGTTTCTGTTTACAAGAAAGTTGGTCAAAAGCTCAGAGAAGAGGTCTCAGCCCAGGTTCTGAGTTAAGAACACAGGTGGAGTTTGCACAGGGCTCATCCCCAGTACCTCCCACAGACTCTGCCTAATGGTCTGGGTGGGCCAGGCAGCTCTGGCTGATTCAGGGCTGCAGGTGACTCTATGCAGAGGAGCCTGGGGGAGTTGTGGGGAAGAGGGTAGGAGTAATGGCTCAGGGCTGCCTGAGGGCTGGGAACCAAGGGGTGGTTCCAGCAGCTGCTTCTCCTGTGTTTGGAGGGATGGGCCTCTGCAACTCCTGCTCCCCATCTTAACCAGCATTTTGGGGGCCCTGAAGATAAGGAGGGGAAAAAACATGCAGGTCACTCATAGAGCACTTTAATCTGCTTTCTCTTTCATAATAGAAGACAGGAAAGGTGATGTGCCCTGCAGGTCTAATTCCTCTGACCCTGGGTGAAATGGGGTGGGGGGGGTGAAGAGTGTCCACCAGCACCGTGAAGTCAGACTCAGGGCAATGTGACCCCCACATGGCACCCCCCAGAAAGAAGCCAGTGCTGAGGAGAAGAGGCTGAAACCACAGGCTGTCAGGTCAGTGTCCTTTCCAGTCTGAAACCTTCTCTTTTATTTGATGAGATGGTGTGTAGTTAGCACCTGTAAATCTCTCTCTCTCTCTCTCTCTCTCTCTCTCTCTCTCTCTCTTTCTCTCCTTTTCCTGGTATATTCCTGACACTAACATTTTTTTAAATACTTTTTTCCTCCTCTTGCAAGTAATATTTCCAGATAACATATCTTTTAAAAGTATTTTTTAAGGGGCCAGGCAGTGGCACACCTGGTTAAGTGCATACATTACAGTGCACATAGACTCAAGTTCAAGCACCTGGTGCCCGTATGCTAGGGGAAGCTTCACAAGAGGTTAAGCAGGGCTGTGTTTCTCTGTTTCCCTCTTTATCCCCCCCCCACAATCTCTCTTGGTTATCTATCTAATAATAAATCAAATATTTTAAAGTTATCTTTATTTATTGCATAGAGACAGCCAGAATTTGAGAGGGAAGGCACAGATACAGAGGGAGAAAGACAGACAGACACCTGCCACACTGCTTCACCGGTTGTGAGGCTTTCTTCCAGCAGGTGGTTGGGTGGCTGGGGGCTTGAGCTCAGGTCTTGCACATTGTAACGTGTAGTCAACCAGGTGTGCCACCACCCAGCTACTAAACATTTCTTTCTTTTCCTCTTAGTGTGTTTTATATTTTTACCAGAGCACTGCTCAACTCTGGCTTATGGCAATGCAGGGGATTGAACCTGGGAACCTTTCTCTATTTGTCATGTTCACACACGTTTGCTCTCAAGTCTTTTGCCTTCATTTCCTCCATTATTTCTGTCTTTTTTTTTCTACCAGGATTATTGCTGGGACTTGGTGTTTGCACTATGAACATGTTAGAAGGTAAAACATTGTTCCAGAGATAAAAGGGTTTAAAAAAGTAAAACTCAAGAAAATGGGCCCCCTGGAAAGGCCAGTAAACTACTTGTTTTGACAAGAATCAGTTAAGGAAAAATTTCCTGCTGAGGGGAGACAATTCTTCTAGCGTTTGCCCTTCTTCCGTAGCCAGTCAACAGTGTCAGGTTGAGCCTGATGTAAAGTTTCGAGACCTCCTTTGAATCTGGAGAGGTGGCAGTCGTTGACTATGTGGGTCATAGTCTGTCTGGAGCTGCAGGGGCAGTTCGGGTTGTCTCTGGATCCCCAACGATGGAACATAGCGGCGCACCGGCCATGGCCTGTTCAATAGCGATTGAGGAGGGCCCAATCATAACATGCTAGGTCAAAGCTGGGTTGACGCTTGCAGGGGTCTGTGATGAGGTGTTTGTTCTTTACCTCAGCTGACTGCCAACTCTGTTTCCAAGAGACTGGAACAGAGAAGTTCAGTGTAGGCGTAGGGGACCAGATTGGGTGACGAGACGTCAAGCGTTGGACAGGGTGGGCGAAGATATCCGTGTATATTGGCAGGTCCGGTCGAGTGTAGACGTGGGAAATGAACTTAGATGATGCCGTATCCTGACGAATATCTGGCAGGGTGATGTTGCTAAGAAGTGGCAGCCATGGAACCGGGGTGGAATGGATGGTTCCAGAAATGATCCTCATGGAGGAATATAATTTGGAATCGACCAAGTGGACATGGGGGCTACGGAACCATACTGGGGCACAGTATTCTGCAGTGGAACAGCATAATGCCAGAGATGATGATAGTAGTGTGGAAGCGCTCGCGCCCCATGAGGAGCTGGCCAGTCTTGCAATGATGTGATTCCTTGTGCCCACCTTTGCTGCAGTTTTTATGAGATGTTCGTGAAATGACAGAGTGTGATTGAGAGTAACGCCAAGATAGACTGGCTGGGCTTCATGCCGGATTCTCGTATCGCCAAGCTAACTAAACTAACATGATGCTTGTCACGTAGCCCCCCTGCCCTAAACCCTATATAATCTCAATAGAAACTATAGAGGGGGTCGAGCATTTCTGACTACCACTGCGTTGGTGGCTCAGTGTGTTCATCCCTGGCACCAGCTAATAAAGACTCTGTTGATTTTACATCACTCTGGTCTCTTTATGATTTCTGTGGATTACCGGACCCTAAAAAATGGGGGCTCATCTGAGATCCTCAGATCTCATCAACTAGACAGGGTGAGGAGTCTTTTCTCTAATTAACATCCAGAAAGAAGCTAGGCTACCACCCTGAAGAGTAACCCAGGGTCAGTCAGGAAGGATCCATTTTGTAAAAGCAGCAAGAGTCTAGGGGGATGCCCTGCTTATGACTGCTGCTAGGGTAGAGATAGAAGACATTCCCCTCTACCCTCTGGGACCCATACAACATTGGACGCCGTTCGGTCTGCTGGAAGTCCCCAAGGTCGATGAACTGTCGGGAGACGCAGAACCACGGGTCTGTCAGGAGGCTCTGACATGGAAACCAGAGTCAGTTTTGAGAAAGTCTGGACAAATTTTGAGAACAGGTCAGGGAACCTTTTGTTGTAGCGTGCATGTCTGTTTGTGAGCCTGTGTTTTCTGTTCATTTACTTTTATTTTGCAGGTATGGGTCAGGCAATACCCACACCCCTGGACCTAGTCCTCAGTCACATGTCTGAGGTTAAGGAGAGGGCTCATAACCTAGGGTAGAAGTCAGGAAATCTAAACTGAAAACCTTTTGCATTTCAGAATGGCCTACCTTCGGAGTAGAGTGGCCCCGGGAGGGGACTTTCAATCTCCATGTGGTTCAGAGAGTACGAGATGTTATTCTCAACCCTGGTCCAAGTGGGCATCTGGACCAGGTACCATAAATTATCACCTGGCAAAGCCTAGTGGAAGACCCCCCCACATGGATCAAGGTTTTGATTCCCTCACAGGTTCCTCCAAAAGTATTTGTGACAGAGGCTAAGCAGATGAGTTCCAAGAAGCCGATGGTGCTTTCACACTCCATCCCTTGTTCTGATCTCATTGATCTCCTAGGGCCAGAACTTCCCCCACCTTATTCCACAGGTAACAACCACCCTCCCTGTCAACAACCAATAGCTCCTCCGCCTCCAGCCGAGGGAGATCAGCGCGCCCCAGGACCTGCATTTAGCCTCAGGCCCCAGCAGAGGAAGAGGGAGCCCATTTTGTCAGAACCCACTTTAGTCCCTAAGGCACTCCTGCTGCAAGCAGTGGGTTCCCCAGATGAGGAAGGGAGCCAAACACTCTATTATTGGCCATTCTCTACCTCTGACTTATATAATTGGAAAACTCAGAACCCCCCCTTCTCTGAAGAACCTAAGGCATTGATTAACTTGTTAGATTCTGTTATCTTTACACATCAGCCTACCTGGGACGACTGCCAGCAGCTCTTACAGGTCTTTTTTACCACAGAAGAGAGAGAAAGGATCCAGAATGAGGCTCAAAAAGCCATCCCTGGGCCCAATGGGAGGCCCACCCAAAATCCGGACCTAATCACAGTGGCTTTCCCATTGACCCGACCCTCCTGGGATTTCAATTCAGCAGAAGGTAGGGAGCGTCTCCGTGTCTACCGCCAGACTCTAATGGCTGGGCTCTGAGTGGCAGCTAGGAAGCCGACCAACCTAGCCAAAGTGGGGGATGTGAGGCAGGGACCCCAAGAAAGCCCTGCAGCATTTCTAGAAAGAATCATAGAGGCTTTTAGGCAGTTCACTCCCATGGACCCTGAAGCGGAGGAAAGCAAGGCGGCTGTGATAATGGCGTTTGTCAATCAGTCAGCTTTAGACATCAGAAAAAAATTGCAGAAGGTAGATAGACTAGGGGAAAAATCCTTGAGGGACTTGGTAGAAGTGGCAGAGAAAGTTTATAATAACAGAGAAACCCCTGAGGAGAAGGAGGAGCGACTGAGGGCTGAAGACAGGAAGTATCGAGCTGCTGAAGGGAAGAAGCAGAGTAGGGAATTGACAAAAATCCTGTATGCTGTCACTCAAGGAGACATACATGTAAGAGAAAAAGATAGGGGGGCCAGAACAGAAAAAGAGAGAGAGCGAAAAAGGTTAGAAAAATACCAGTGTGCTTACTGCAAAGAGAAGGGACATTGGGCAAAAGAGTGCCCAAAGAAGACCATGACAAACAAACCTAAGCAGGTCCTGCTGGCAGAGGAAGATAGTGACTAGGGATGTCTCGGTTCAGAGCCCCTCCCTGAACTGCGGATAACACTAGAAGTGGAGGGGCAGCCTGTGAGCTTCCTGGTGGACACTGGGGCCCAACACTCAGTCCTCACCCAGCCGCTAGGACAATTAGACAATAAACAGAGCTGGGTGCAGGGAGCCACAGGGAAGAAGATCTATAACTGAACTACTAAAAGAAGGGTTAACCTAAGCACAGGCCAGGTCACACATTCTTTTATGTCACACATTCCAGCACCATTACTAGGACGAGACCACCTGAACAAAGTCGGGGCTAGGATACATTTTGAAAGGGAAAGGATTAAAGTAACTGACCGCCAAAATCAGCCCCTACAAGTCTTGACCATGTCATTGGTGGATGAATACCTCCTCTATGATACAGCGAAGGCTGGGGAGACTTTATCAGGATGGTGGCTGCAAGCTTATCCTCAGGCATGGGCAGAAACAGGGGGTCCCGGATTAGCAGTGAAACAGGCACCCCTGTTCATAGAACTTAAACCTGGGACTGAACTGGTCCACATTAAACAATACCCAATGACATTGGAAGCAAGGAAGGGAATCACCCCCCACATACAACACCTTTTAGATCAGGGAATCTTGAGGCAATGCAGATCACCATGGAACACTCCCCTTTTGCCTGTAAAGAAATCTGGAACTGGAGAGTATCGGCCAGTACAGGACCTAAGGGAGGTAAATGCCAGGACTATGGACATACACCCCACAGTACCTAACCCTTATACCTTATTGTTGGCTCTGGCCCCAACTCATGTTTGGTATACTATACTGGACTTGAAAGATGCATTTTCAGCCTACCACTGGCACCCAAAAGCCAGGAAGTCTTTGCCTTTGAGTGGATCGACGAGTCCCATGGCATCGCAGGACAGTTGACCTGGACCAGGCTCCCACAGGGATTCAAGAACTCGCCTACTTTGTTCAATGAGGCACTACACAGAGACTTGGGTGAGTACAGAAATGCCCACCCACAGCTGACGCTTTTACAATATGTCGATGATCTTCTCCTGGCTGCCCCGGACAAAGAACTGTGTATGGAAGGGACTAAAGATTTATTACAGACACTTGGACAGCTGGGATATAGGGCCAGAATGAAGAAAGCACAGATCTTCAAAGAGGAGGTTGTCTACTTGGGGTACAAACTGAGAGGTGGGCAGAGATGGCTCACCCAGGCAATGAAGCAGATGATTCTGGGCATACCGACCCCCACCAGTAAGAGGGGAGTGAGAGAGTTTCTAGGATCAGTGGCGTACTGCCGCGTATGGATCCCTGGGTTTGCAGAAATTGCTCAACCCCTATATGAAGGTGCGGCTAAAAACAGAGTGGGGGTAGACTGAGGCTATGGATTTGGCTTTCTGTCAGCTCAAAGAAGCCCTGTCAGCACCGGCCTTGACCCTCCTGGACCCCACAAAGCCCTTTCAGCAGCTGTTCATAGATGAGAAAAAAGGGATAGCTAAAGGAGTACTGACCCAGATATTGGGACCCTGGAAACAGCCAGTCGCTTATCTATCAAAAAACTAGACCCAGTAGCAGCAGGATGGCCACCCTGCCTACGAATAATAGCGGCCACAGCTACATTGGTAAAAGATGCAGATAAGCTGACTTTGGGGCAGGCTCTAAAGATTACCACTCCACATGCTATTGAAGGGGTATTGAAACAACCCCCAGGAAAGTGGATGAGCAATGCCAGACTAACCCACTTTTAAGGCCTCCTCCTTGACTCCCCAAGAATACAATTCGTAGCCCCATCCACTTTAAACCCAGCTACCCTCCTCCCAGAAGCAGATTTAGAAAAGCAGCATGACTGCATGGAGCTGTTAGCATCAGCACAGGTGATCCGAGCAGATCTGAAGGACCAGAAGCTGCCTGATAGTGACTTTGTTTGGTACACCGACGGGAGCAGTTATGTAGAGAAAGGAATTCAGTATGCCAGGGCAGCCGTGGTGGATGGGAAGGGACAGGTAATTTGGAGTCAAGCCCTGCCACCTGGGACCTCAGCCCAGAAGGCTGAGCTGATCGCGCTGAGGCCCTTAAGAAGGCAGAGGGAAAGAAGCTCACTGTGTACACAGAGAGCAGGTATGCATTTGCTACTGCCCATGTCCACGGGACTATCTACTTGGAAAGAGGCCTATTCACAGCAGAAGGGAGAGAAATCAAAAATAAAAAGGAGATATTAGATCTCCTAGAAGCAGTGATATTGCCCTCCAAATTGGCTATCATCCATTGCCCAGGACATCAAAAGGGGGAGGGCCCCATGGCTAAGGGAAATCAGGCGGCTGACCGAGTGGCTAGAGAAGCAGCTAAAAGAAAGTGTACTAGTCCTCCAAGGGCCAGAGACTAGGGAGCTACCACCCCAACCAGAATATGATTAAGAAGACCGACAGTGGATTCAGGCTCAGGGAGAAACTGAAAAAATGAACTCTTGGACCTACAGCAAAGAGCCGTGGAGCATATTGCTTCCAAAAACATTGGGTCAGCAACTTTTACAAAAGCTACACAGCAGCACCCACTTGGGAATAAAGAAGATGACTCAGCTTTTGCAGAATGCAGACCTTAGGTTCAGAGATAGCCGTAAGGAAGCTGAAAAGAGAGTCCGGATCTGCAGGGCCTACCAAACAATGCAGCAAAGCAGCGCTCGGAAGATTAAAGGGACCAGAGTCAGAGGTGATAGACCGGGGATGATGTGGGAAGTAGACTTCACCGAGGTAAGGCCCGGCAGGTATGGCTATAGGTATCTCCTTGTTATGAAAGATACTTTTTCAGGGTGGTTAGAGGCTTTCCCCACTAAGAATGAGACTGCTAAGACTGTAGTTAAAGTTATTTTAGAAGAAATAGTGCCCCGATATGGAACACCATGGAGGATAGGGTCGGACAACGGGCCAGCGTTCACGGCCCAGATAACCAGAGACTTAGCAAAACAGTTGGGGATCGATTGGAAATTATATTGTGCATATAATCCCCAAAGCTCAGGACAGGTAGAAAGAATAAATAGAACAATTAAGGAGACCCTATCCAAACTGGCAATAGAGACTGGCGGAGACTGGGTGACCCTCCTTCCCTTCGCTCTGTTTAGGGTCAGGAATACTCCTTATGGTGGAGGGCACACTCCCTATGAAATACTGTATGGGAGGCCCCCTCCTGTAATGCCACTACATCCCAAAGTTGCAAATACTGAGGGAGAAGATTTGACCAGAGCCCTAAAGGCCCTGGCAATGGTGCGTGCAAGCATTTGGAAAATGGTCAAGCAAATACATGATAAAGAAAGGAAACCTGGGGCCCGGTTGGTTTGGGACATAAGCTCAATCCAGGAGATTTAAAGAGGCGCCAAGTGAGAACGTTGGAGCCCAAATGGAAAGGCCCATATCAAGTTATTTTTGTTACCCCCACTGCTTTAAAGGTTGATGGACTAACTCCCTGGGTTCACTACAGCCATGCTAAAAGGGCCAGTCCGGAGCACGTTCCTGGCTGGACGGTGGAGCGGGACCCTGAGAAACCATTACGTGTCCACCTAAAGAAGAAACCATGAGGCTGAAAAACTGTGTGCTCCTGGGGACCTTCCTCTGGATCATACTGCCAACTGGGAACGAGGTACTTTGTAACCCTGACCAGCAGCGCCCCGCAATGAAAGAGGCACAGTGGTGGGGTCTCCCCTTTCCCCCCACACGGCACCCCAGATTCAGCCTCAAGGAGATACCAGCTTTGGAGCAACCCCAGCACATCCCGGCCCCGCCCTTAACAGGGGGGGGGATTTGAATTTAAGAGATTAGCAGACAGGGGATTCTTCAAGGCTCTAGAAGAATATGTCAGGTCTGCACCCAAGATCCAGCTGTCTGAGGGGCCAACTAGTCCCTCAGACACCGGCCCTCAACGGACTGAGCTGCCTGCTTCCCCCCGCAAGGAACAGCAGCCTCTAACTCCCTTGCGGGCCTCCCTGCTGTGGCCGCTGATTAAAGGGACTTTTCAAGTGCTAAATAGGACCCGCCCTGAACTAACACAGCCCTGTTGGTTATGCTTTGATATTCTTCCCCCCTTCTATGAGGTAGTAGCGGTAACAGACCCAGGCCCTAGCTTGCCATCTGTTCCCCTTGGAAGCTCTTCCTCACTACAGGGATGTCCAGACGACCAAAGACCGGGAGCAAAAATCTCTCCCCTCGATATTAAGGGAAATGGAACGTGTGTTGTCAGTGGCATACTGAGAGTACAGATAGACTACCCCTGTAACGGCAGCTCCACCTTTATAGTAAAGCAGGGTGACCAGGGTTATTACAAAGCCCCAGAAGGAATGTGGTGGACATGCAAACAGCTAAGACTGAGAAGGTGTATCCCAAAACAGATGCTTGGCCCCACCAGAGATTACTGCCTCTTGGTCATGATCTTACCTAAGATTATGTATCACTCCGGTGGAGATTTCCTAGAAGAGTCCCAACCTGTGGTATGGCTCTGACCAAAACGAGCCATCGGGGTGGTAATTGTCACAGTAGCCATCCTCTTGGGGACTGCAGGAGCTGTGCTAGGAGGAGTGGCTTGGGGGACCCAGGAAAGGCATCTCACATCCCTGAGAGAGGCAGTAGATGCCGACCTCGAGCAGATTGAACAGTCAATCTCTAGCCTTGAACAATCTCTCACCTCCCTGTCAGAGGTAGTCTTACAGAACAGACGAGGATTGGACCTTCTCTATTTTCGGCAGGGAGGCCTTTGTGCGGCATTAGGGGAAGAATGCTGCTTCTATGCTGACCACACAGGGGTGGTAAGAGATTCCATGCAGAAACTGAAAAGAGAAAACTAGAGAGGCTCCAAAACCAGAGTTGGTTTGAGTACTGGTTTAACTCCTCCCCGTGGTTAACCACCCTAATCAGCTCCCTGATAGGACCTATTGTGTTGCTCCTCCTGGTGGTCACCTTTGGGCCTTGCCTGTTAAATAAACTTGTGACATTCGTCAAAGGCAGAATAGAGACCGTTCGACTCCTGGTCCTCAGACAGCACCAGCTACACCAATACCAGGGAGTAAGACAGGATGAAGCTGGAACATAGCTAGGATTAGCTATGAAATATAGAAAAAGGGTAGGAAATGTTAGAAGGTAAAACATTGTTTCAGAGATAAAAGGGTTAAAAAAAAAGTAAAACTCGAGAAAATGGGCCCCCTGGAAAGGCCAGTAAACTACTTGTTTTGACAAGAATCAGTTAAGGAAACATTTCCTGCTGAGGGGAGACAATTAACAAAGGCAACTCCTCAACCTGCAACATCCTGCTGACCAGGCAGGAGGGAAGATAACCAAAAGTCGCAACCCCTACCCCCCCCCCCCCCCGCTTCCTCCTGCCATGGCTTGGGAAAACTTTTTTTTTAACTAAACTAACACGATGCTTGTCACGTAGCCCCCCTGCCCTAAACCCTATATAATCTCAATAGAAACTATAGAGGGGGTCGAGCATTTCTGACACCACTGCGTTGGTGGCTCAGTGTATTCGTCCCTGGCACCAGCTAATAAAGACTCTGTTGATTTTACATCGCTCTGGTCTCTTGGTGATTTCTGTGGATTACCGGACCCTAACAAATAGTTTGCACTGCTCCCAGTGGAGTTTTTTTCCTATTTTATTTGACAGGCCAGAGAGAAATTGAGAGGGAAGGAGGAACAGAAGGTAGAGAGACAGAGAGACACTTGCAGTTCTGTTTCACCACTCCTGAACCCCTCCACCCTCCACAGGTGGAGATCAAGGGCAAATCCAGGTCCTTGTGCATGGTGGTAACGTGTACTACCACCTACCCCTCCCCCCCAAATCTTTCTGTAAGGTTTTAAAAATATTTGTGGGAGGGAGACCAGAGCACTGTTCATCTCTAGCATTTGAGGCACTAGGACTTACACCTGGACCCTCAGGCATGTAAGTCCTGTGTTGGACTACCTGTGCTTGGTCCTGCCACCTTCCTCTGGTCACAGTAAAGGATGGTATGTGTGGTGGTGTGACTATAAGTGACTGTGCATTTATGTGTGTGTGTGTGTGTGTGTGTGTGTGTGTGTGTGTGTGTGTGTGTGTGTGTGTAAATGAATTACCCACCATGACAGCTGTCGTGCCTGACCTGTAGCAGGTGATGTCACTGGTTGTTGAACAGGGAGCCAATGTGGTCATATTGGGCATTGATTTGTGAAACTCATGGTAACCTCAGTCTTGACCTCTGTAGTTACAGAGAGCAGGATACTGGTAGCATTAAGAGTCTATATTATTCCTTGTACCCAAGGATTAGTCCAAAACCTTATTGAAATTGCTCTCACTAAAGAATGTCCCTGGACAACCAGACAACAACTTTGTTGCTCATAGAGTATTTGGATCATAAGAGTCAACAGATGTTAATTCAGTTTGAAGAGAAGAGTGAGTAAATAAAAAAGAGGTGGATTTAAAGAGATGGTTAGGTGGCCTCTTCAAAGGAGCATGAATAGAACAATTGTTCACTACAGAAAGTGTTTTATGTAAATTGTTATCTGTAGCCACTTATGCTCACTAGTTCTGTATTTATTATTTTTTTGCCTCCAGGGTTATGGGGCTCTGTTTGCACTGGGAAATCACTGATCCTGGAGGCTATTTTTTTCCCTTTTGTTACCCTTGTTGTTTATTGTCATTGTTATTATTATTGTTATTGATATCATGATTGTTGGATAGGACAGAGAGATCTGGAGAGAGGAGGGGAAGACAGAGAGGGTAAGAAAAAGATAGACATCTGAAGACCTGCTACAGTACTTGTGAAGCCACTTAAGCCAGTCCTTGCTCTTAGAGCCATGTGCACTTCCCCTGCGGCACTACCACCCAGTCCCCTAGTTCTGTATTCTCTAGGTCAGATAATACTTACTTGCTAATCTTCCAGTAGAGACCCTCAGATTCTCTTCCTTTTCTTAGACAACAGGGAGATTGTGAGTTCTGAGGCCCAGTCCAAAGGTGGAGGAGGCAGTTCTGCCTCAGGTTTGAAAGATAGCAGAAGGGTGAGGGGAGGATCGCTGCTGCCTGAGGGCCACTGTTGGCTGCACGCCCTTTTCAAAAGTAATAAATGCCTTAAATCAACTCCTTTTCTTTTGACTTGACACAATTTTTTCCTGGGATGCCATTTACAATAAATTGTCTTCATTTTCTACTGATTCAAAAACTTGATATAATACCATTCTACAAGTGATTTGGCAGTATTACTGAGAACTGTGGTAGTGGTTCATTTAATGCAACACCAGAGCCTCACACATGGGTCATTTCTTGGCTCCAGTGCCACTTTTCTACCTCTTTTCCTCTAGATAGAGACAGAGGAGCAGCACAGGAACTAAATTGACCCGGTGGCCTGGTGCTCCCCTGTGGTGCAGGGGTTTGACCCGAGGACTCTGAAGCAGGGCACACACCCTTCAGCAGCCCTTGGCTCTGGCTCTCAAACTGAGTAAAACTGATTTGAGATATGAAGATATGTAAAGTCTGCTATATGAAACCTCTAATCCTAACCCTACTTTGTAAAAGACTTTATATAGCATGCCCTCTGTCTCCTGTGGGTGTCATTCTGCTGTGAATTCCTGTTAATTCTAGAATCAGAATTGTGAGACATAGTTCTAACCAAATGTTAATATCTTATTATTTTCCATTCCTACTTGGCTTGGTTTCTTTTTTAATTATTATTTATTTATTTATAAAAAGGAAACACTGACAAGACAGTAGGATAAGAGGGGTACAACTCCCACACAATTCCCACCACCAGAACTTCATATCCCAGCCCCTCCCCTGATAGCTTTCCTATTCTTGATCCCTTTGGGAGTACAAACCCATAGTCATTGTGGGATGCAGAAGGTGGAAGGTCTGGCTTCTGTAATTTCTTCCTCGCTGAACATGGGTGTTGACAGGTCGATCCATACCCCCAGCATGCCTCTCTCTTTCCCTAGTGGGGTGGGGCTCTGGGGAAGCAGGGCTCCAGGACACATTGGTGGGGTTGTCTGTCCAGGGAAGTCTGGTTGGCATCATGCTGGTATCTGGAACCTTGTGGCTGAAAGCGTTAACATATAAAACCAAAAAAGTTGTTGATTAATCAGGAACCTAAATCCTGGAGTAGTGCAGAAGAAGAGTTGGGGGTGTGTGTGTTTCCATTTCGTAGAAAGCTAGTAGGCGTATTTTAGTCATATTCCAAAGGGCCTGTGACTATACTAGT
This sequence comes from Erinaceus europaeus, assembly GCF_950295315.1. Lineage (NCBI taxonomy): Eukaryota > Metazoa > Chordata > Mammalia > Eulipotyphla > Erinaceidae > Erinaceus > Erinaceus europaeus. The sequence goes on from NC_080177.1 coordinate 86,753,002, forward strand.
TTTTCTTCTTTTTTTCCCCTGTTGGCTTGGTTTCTTTATCTTGCTTATAAATACATCATTGGAACTGATAGACCTTAACAGGAGAGTGTGGGAAGCCGCCCCCTCAGGAACCTTGGTTTTGAGGAACAGGCTATTCCATCTTGTGTAAAATCTCCATCAACCATAAGCCTGCCTGACATGTACACAGGCAAGACCACCCCTCACCCACCTTCTAGAGATGTTTACTTAACCTATGCAGCTGCATTCCTTCCTGGGATAGCTCCACAATTAGCAGGACAGGCATAACCATAGATGGCAAGGAAAGAGCATTCCAAGGTTAGGTAACCATAGCAACCCCGTTTACTGGAGACCCTCCCCAGCCTTAGCCATCCTTAAATACATGTAAAAATTTTCAATAAACGAGACTTGATCAGACTCCTGTCTTGTCTCCATTTCTCACGTCTCTTGTCCTACCCCATTCCCACTCCCCCTCCTAGGGTCTCTGTTTGACGACCCCGTGGGCTGGGGCAGGAGAGGGAAGGGGGCCACACTGAGATGGAAGGACTCATGGCCACATATATGCTCTGCCTGCCGGGAGCCAAGGCCTTAGTTAAGTCTCTCATATAGAAAGTTACAAAACATCCTGAAAGCAGCCAGTAAAAACATTTATAGGTAGAGCGGACATTCTGACCATTGGAACTGAGATTACCATCTAGCTGTTTGGAAAGTTGCTCACCCACCTCCCTCCCCCACTACCTTAGCAGAACTTCCTCCTTGTTTGTGCTTATATTGTGGCTGCAAAATAAAATTTTCAGAGCTTCATCAGACCTCCTGTCTTGCTCTCGTTCTTTGTGTCTCTTGTCCTTTCCATTCTCTCACCCCCTACCCTAGTTTTCCATCGATAACCCCGCAGGCTGGACACCTGCCCATTTCACTTCCAGGTCAGACTGTCTTCCTCTGTCCTCCTGGAGCATGTGTGTGTGTGTGTGTGTGTGTGTGTGTGTTGGGGGGAGGTTTACAGGACCCAGGCCTCATGTATGTCCTGCCCAGTTCACTCCCAGGTCAGACTGTCTTCCTCTGTCCGCCTGGAGCATGCATGTGTGTGTGTGTGTGTGTGTGTGTGTGTGTGTGTGTGTGTGTTGGGGGAGGATTACAGGACCCAGGCCTCATGTATGTTCTGCCTAGTTCACTCCCAGGTCAGACTGGCTTCCTCTGCCCCTCCTGCCCCACCCCAGCCTGTGTGTGTGTGGTGGTGGGGGTTACAGGACCCAGGGCCACATGTATGCCATGCCCACTTCACTGCCAGGTCAGACTGTCTTCCTCTGCTCTCTCCTGGAACCTGTTTGTGTGGGGGTATGGGTAAGTGTTTCCAGATGCCAGACCAGTCTCCCTGGAGTGTGATTGATAACTGCTTTTTGGCAAGAGAACTATTTTAAGACATAATCTGGGGGGCCTGATTGTGAAGCCCCTGGTTGATCACACATGTTACACAGTGCACAAGGATCCAAGTTCAAACCCCTGGTCCCCATCTGCAAGGGGAAATTTTTCTGAGTGGTGAAGCCATGTTGCAGGTGTCTCTGTCTCTCTCCCTATTACCCACCTTCCCTCTTAATTTCTGGCTGTTTCTGTCCATTGAATAAATAAAGATAATAATGAAAATAAGTCTACATGATAGAAGTTTACATCAAATTGGCATTTGATATAATAAAACTCTTTTGTGAGGTTCCCTGTTATGGGGCCCATGAGTAGAAACAAACTGCTTTGTTTTAAACAAAGCCATGCTTTCAGTAGTTTAACTTTTTCCTTTTCTTTTCTTTTTAAAATTTTTTAAAAATATTTATTTTATTTTATTCCCTTTTGCTGCCCTTGTTTTATTGTTGTAGTTATTATTGTTGTTGTTGTTGTTGGATAGGACAGAGAGAAATGGAGAGAGGAGGGGAAGACAGAGAGGGGGAGAGAAAGATAGACACCTGCAGACCTGCTTCACTGCCTGTGAAGCAACTCCCCTGCAGGTGGGGAGCCGGGGTTCAAACTGGAATCCTTATGCCGGTCCTTGTGCTTTGCGCCACCTGTGCTTAACCTGCTGTGCTACAGCCCGACTCCCCCTTTTCTTTTCTTTTTTAATTATCTTTATTTATTTATTGGATAGAGACTGTCAGAAATTGAGGTGAATGGGTGAGAGAGAGTGAGGGAGAGACACAGACTCCTGCAGCCCTGCTTTACCACTTGTGAAGCTTTCCTCCTGTAGGTGGGGACCAGGAACTTGAACCCAGGTCCCTGTGAATTGCTGTATATTTAACCAAGTGTACCACTGCCTGACCTTTTTCTTCTCTTGGCCTGCCAAGAGCCATTCACTGCTTGATAGAAGATAAGCCTTGAAACAATGAAAGCCCTCGAGATAAGTTTCCAATTTCCCATAGGAAGGATGTTTGCCAGAAATTAAGTGACATACCATATAGTTATAGTTTAACAGAAAGTTTCGGTCATGTTGCAAGGGACCCTCCACCGCAATCCCCGCCTCCCCCTTCCCCCTATGCTCCCCCTTCCCCAAAGCCTTATAATGCCTGTAAGCGCAACAAAATTTTGCAGCTTGATCAGAATATTGTCTTGCTGTCGTTCTTTGTGTCTCCTGTCCCTTTCATTCCAGGTCCCAGGGTTCTTGGCCCCCATTCTTGCCCCACTGGCCAGGGCATCTGGCGCCCAACGTGGGGCGAAGAAGCCTTCTGGAGACCCCTGGAACGCCACTGCTGGAAAGGATAGGCCTATCCGAAGTCACTGAGCCACAACAGCCTAGAAGATAATGCACCGGCTGTGCATTGATCACCACAGAACTGCCCAGCCGTGAGTTGCATCTGGAGGAGTGTCACAGTGGCGAGGTAAGCACTACCATGGGACAAGCATTTAGTAATCAAGATTTGTTTATTAAAAGACTCAAGGAGTCCCTCAAGACATGAGGAACTAGGGTTAAAAAAGAAATATTTAAAGAAGTTTTTAGACTATATCGGAGATATTTTCCCCTGGTTTCCCAGGAAGGTACTATTGATGAGAGGCATTGGAGGAGAATTGGTGATTGTCTTTTTTTTTTTGGGGGGGGGATAGCATTAAATTTGTAGATGGCTCTGGGTAATATATTCATTTTGATGATGTTAATTCTTCCAACCCATGAACATGGAATATCTTTCCACTTCTTTGTGTCTTTTTCAATTTCTTTGAGTAGTGACTCATAATTTTCTGTATACAAGTCTTTCACTTCTTTCGTTAGATTTACTCCTAGATATTTTATTGTTTTTGTTGCTATAGAAAAAGGAACTGATTTCTGGATTTCAATTTCTTCTAACTTAGTGTTTGCATAGAGGAATGCCACTGACTTTTGAATGTTAATTTTATAGCCTGACACATTACTGTATTGCCTGATGATTTCCAAAAGCTTCTTGCTGGATTCCTTAGGTTTTTCCATGTATACTATCATGTCATCTGCAAATAAGGACAGTTTGACTTCTTCTCTTCCAATCTGTATGCCTTTAATTCCTTGCTCCTGCCTGATTCCTATGGCAAGAACTTCCAACACTATGTTGAATAGTAATGGTGATAGTGGGAAGCCCTGTCTAGTACCTGATCTGAGTGGAAATGCTTCCAGTTTTTCACCATTGAGTATGATGTTGGCTGTAGGTTTGCTATATATAGACTCCAGTATCTTCAGGAATTTTCCATCTATTCCCATTTTTTGTAGTGTTTTGATCATAAAGGGATGTTGTATTTTGTCAAAGGCTTTCTCTGCATCTATTGATATGACCATGTGGTTTTTGGTCTTGCTTTTGTTGATGTGGTGGATCACATTGATTGACTTACGTATATTAAACCAACCTTGCATGCCTGGGATAAACCCCACTTGGTCATGATGAACAATCTTTTTTGATATAATGCTGTATCTGGTTGGCTAGAATTTTGTTCAATATTTTCGCATCTATGTTCATCAGAGATATTGGTCTGTAGTTTTTCTCTTTTGGTTATGTCCCTGTCTGCTTTTGGTGTCAGGGTGATGTTGGCTTCATAGAAGCTGGCAGGGAGTATTCCAGTGTCTTCAATCTTCTGGAAGACTTTTAAAAGTAGAGGTATTAGTTCTTTTTTGAAAGTTTTGTAGAATTCATTTGTAAAACCATCTGGTCCAGGACTTTTATTTTTGGGAAGATTTTTGATAATTGTTTCAATTTCATTAGCTGTGATGGGCCTGTTCATGTTATCCACTTCCTCTTTACTTAGTTTTGGAAGTTGGTAGGTATCTAGGAAATCATTCATTTCTTCCAGGTTCTCTAGCTTGGTGGCATATAGTTGTTCATAGAAGCCTCGCATGATATGTTGAATTTCTGCAATGTCTGTTGTGATATCTCCTCTTTCATTTACTATCCAATTTATTTGGGTCTTCTCCCTTTTTTGTTTTGTGAGTCTGGCTAAAGGTTTGTCTATTTTGTTTACTCTTTAGAAGAACCAACATTTACTTTCATTGATCTTTTGTATGGTTTTCCTGTTCTCAATGTTATTTATTTCTGCCCTAACTTTAGTGATTTCTGTCCTTCTGGTTGCTTTAGGATTCCTTTGTTGTTGTTCTTCTAGGTCTTTAAGATGTGTAATCAGGCTGTTTATTTGTGCCTTTTCTTGTTTCCTAATGTGTGCTTGTATAGCTATGAACTTCCCTCTTAGGACTGCTTTAGCTGTGTCCCAAAGATTTTGATAGCTTGTGTCTTCATTTTCATTGAACTCTCGAAACAGTTTGATTTCTTCCTTGATTTCCTCTTTGACTCAGAAGTTGTTAAGAAGTGTACTGTTGAGATTCCATGTTTTGGGACTGTTACTAATCTTTTGTTGATTGTTAAGTGTTAGTTTAATTCTACTGTGGTCTGAGAAGATGCTTGGGATGATTTCAGTGCTCTTAAATTGGCTGATGCTGTCTTTGTGGCCTAACACATGGTCTATCCTTGAGAATGATCCATGTGGATTTGAGTAAAATGTGTATTCCAGTTTCTTGGGATGAATGACTCTGAAAATGTCCAATAGTTCTAGTTTATCTCTCTCTTCATTTAGCTCCCTTATGTCTTTACTGATTTTCTTCCTGGATGATCTGTCAAGTTGAGATAGTGGGGTGTTGAAGTCCCCTACTATGATTGTGTTACTGTTAATATATTGCTGTAGCTCTTTCAGTAGAAGTTTGATGTATTTAGATGGCTTCTCATTGGGTGCATAGATATTAATAATTGTTAAGTCCTCTTGATTGACTGATCCTCTGAGCATTAAGTAGTGTCCATTCCTATCTTTTTTAATCTTATCTATTTTAAAGTCTATCATGTCAGATATGAGGATAGCTGTTCCTGCCTTTTTTTGTGGACCATTGGCTTGTATGATAGTTGTCCATCCTTTCACTTTAAGTCTGTGTTTGTCTTGTTGATTTAGGTGAGTTTCCTGTAGACAACATATTGTTGGGTTGTGTTTTCTGATCCATCTTCCTACTCTGTGTCTTTTAATAGGTGAATTCAGGCCATTGACATTTATTGATATCAAAGATTGAAGATATTTTAATGCCATTCTTGTAGAGTTTTAGAGTGTTTTGATATATGTCCTATTTGTGGTGGTCTGGTTGTTTATAGGAGACCTTTCAGAACTTCTTTCAGGGCAGGCATGGTGATGGTTGCTTCCTTCAACTGTTGCTTGTCTGAGAAGGTTTTGATGCTTCCATCTAGTCTGAATGACAGTCTAGCAGGATATAGTATTCTTGGCTGAAAGCCTTTCTCATTGAGCACTCGATAGATATCTTGCCATTCTCTTCTGGCCTGTAGTGTTTGTATGGAGAAATCTGCTGCTAATCTTATGGGTTTTCCTTTGTAGGTGACTCTTTGTTTTTCTCTTGCAGCCTTGAGGATCCTTTCTTTATCCTTATTCCTTTCCATTCTAAGTATGACATGTCTTGGTGTCTTTAGGTCTGGGTTAATTCTTTTTGGGGCCCTCTGGGCTTCTTGAATCTTTATGTCTTTGGTGTTGTCTAGACTAGAGAAATTTTCAGCTATTATGGCCTGGAGAATGCTTTCTTCCTCTGCTTCTCTTTCTTCCTCTGGTAAGCCAATAATGCGTATATTGTTTCTTTTGAAGTCATCCCATAGGACTCTGTTGTTGTTTTCAGCATCTCTTAATCTCTTTTTGAGATCTCTTACTTCTTTTTTAGTTGTCTCTAATTCATCCTCAATCTTGCTAATTCTGTCTTCAGCCTCATAGATTCTATTCTCTCTGCCCTCTACTACTTTCTGGAGTTCATCTATTTTGTTGCCCTGCTCTGATACTGTTTTAGCTTGTTCAGCTAGTTGCCTTCTTAGCTCAGCGATTTCAGCTTTCAGCTCTCTAATAACCATGAAATAATTAGAATTTTCTTCCATATTCTCATTTGTTGTTCCTGCATTTCTGATTACAATTTTTTCAAATTCTTTACTCACTCCTGTTATTATTTCCTTAGCTAATGTTTGGATGTTGAACTCGTTGTTTTGTGCTTCACCCTCTGGAGGACTTTTAGCTGGACTCTTGTCCTGGTTCGAGTCTCCAATATTTTTTCTTGTTGTTTTAACCATTTTATATATTATGCTATGAGTTCCCTTTATCAGTACTTTTCAAATTATTGATCACTATTGCCTGGATTGACTTGTGTCTAAGTAATTTAATTAAAGGTTTTACTGTGGTGGAAGTTAACAGTTTTTTCAATCCCTGAGTTGGAGCTCAGTGGTGTAAAAGCCTCTTTTTTTTCTTCCCTGTAGGCTATGGGAGCCTGAGGGCTTTTAAACTGTCAATAGGCTTCTTAGCTTAATCACTGACTCCTGACCAAGAGATAAAGCAGGATGTGGCAGAGATAATCCAGTGGTTATGCAAAGAGACTTTCACAGCCCCTCAGCTATGCCACCGAGGTATAGGTCTTCTCCTGAGTTTCCTGGTTAGATCTCTGTACCCTGGTGTCCCTCCCTGTTGCTGCTCCAGATTCTGAGGGTAGTAGCAATGGAGACTCAGAGTTGCACTTGGTGAGTCTCTGGGGAGTCCTTTCCTCCCTTCAGCTGTCCCCTTGTTGTGGAGCAGACTGGACGTGGTGTCTCCACTGATAAACTGTTGAACTGTTAGCAGTCACTTAATCTCTCCTTAGGCCCCTCTCTCCTCTCTGTCACCAGCCAGGCGTGTTTGTACTCACGGGTGATTTACTGGGTTCCTGTGGTCATTCTAGTCCTGTCTTGTTTCGGTCCGGGTGGTCTCCTTTGGTATTCCTAGTTGATCCGGGAGAGGAGAGGAGAGGAGAGAAAGAGATCTGCTGCTCGTAGCTCCGCCTCTGGAACAGGAAGTCCTTGGGTCTCTGGTGATTGTCTTAATGACTATTATTAGTCCTTTGGTCCAGAACACGTCCCTGTTTCTGCCTTTTCCTACTGGAATTTAATTAATGATATCTTGAAAATTTATAATAATCACCCTGATATTAAAAGCCTCATTACAGAGGGTGAAAAGGTCCTCCAGCAATTTTCTCGCCTGCCCTCCAGCACAAAGACCCCATACCTGTTCACTTCTGTCATTATTGATCTTGATCCCCCAGCATCCGGTCAAACTAAAAACCCTGAAGACCCTGCCCCCCTCCCTACAGGTCCTGACGCATCCACTAAAGTTCCCTCTATTAACCCTTCTTCTGCTAATTTATATGAGAATAAAACTCCGCATTCTTTTCCCCACCTTTATCCAGTCTTACAACCCGGCCCCCCCAAAGCCCTTCCCCCAGAGGATGAGGTTTTGCTAGAAGAAGAGGCTGCCAAATATCATAACCCTGATTGGTGTCCCCTTCCCTTTAATCCTCCTCCTTATATTCATGCCCCCGCTCTCCAGCCTGACCCCCTCCTTGACGATCCTTCCATCAGATGGGCACGTTCCGGAGCTCTTATGGGAATCTCCACCTTCCGCAGGGTCCTTGCTGACCGGAGAGAGCAGCTTCAATTAATGAAAGAAATAGCTGCGATTACAAAAGAACTTACACATTTGGCCTCCCCAAAACCCCTAAGCCCAATCCCTAAAACTAAACCACCCAAATCAAAACTGGTTTTGGCTTTCCCTGTTACTCGGAGCCAGGCTCAAACTGACTCTGAGCCCGAGATTTCCATACAAATAGAAGACCATGAGGACCCTCCATATCCAGATGTCGATAGTAACAATAATCTCCCACAATCTTCAGTCCCCCCTAAAACTATAAATAGTGAGGCCCAATCAGCTTCAGATGATGATGATGATGATTCACCAGATAATTATTCCCCAAAATATAAAAATCTAAATCTTAAATACTTAGAAAAATTAAAAGCGGCGGTTGCTAACTACGGACCAACTGCTCCCTTTACTGTAGCCTTACTAGAAGTATTTAGTGATAAATGGTTCACTCCCAATGATTGGAATCGGCTGACTCGTGCCGCCCTTAATGGTAGAGATTATGTCTCCTGGAGAATTGAGTTTATAGAAAACTATAGAGATATGGCTCAGCACAATGAGAAAAAAGACTCCTCAAAGACCTGGACTCCTAAAAAGCTTATAGGTGAGAGTCCCTATAATTCCAATGAGAGTCAAGCCTGTTTCCCACCCGGCTTACTCACCCAGATACAACAGGCTGGCTTGAAAGCCTGGAAGCACCTGCCCCCTAAGGGATCTACCACTACTTCTTTGGCAAAAATTAGACAAGGCTCAGAAAAGCCCTATAGTGATTTTATTAGCCGGCTGAATGAGGCAGCAGAGAGGCTTTTCGGAGGTGATGAAACTGATAATCCTTTTGTTAAACATTTGGCCTTTGAAAATGCTAACCCCACTTGTCAAGATGCCATCCGTCCTCACAAGCGTGGCACTTTTGCTGATTATGTTAAGCTTTGCTCTGGCATCAGCACTACCCATGCTCTTGGGCTCTCCATTGGGGTCGCCCTTCATAACAACAATCTTGCTTCAGGCGCTGGCCAACAAAATAAGACATGCTTTAATTGCAAACAGCCTGCTCATTTCGCCAGAGAGTGCACGGCCGCCCAAGCCCAATCCCCGGTAATGGAGCGCCCTCCTCCAGCAACAGTTTTGTCCACACTGCCAAAGAGGGAAGCACTGGGCCTCTGAATGTAGATCTAAAACTAATCTCCAGGGCCAATTCTTAAACCCCCGACAGTTGGGAAACTTCCTGGGGGGCCGGCCCCTGGCCCCCACACAAAGGACAACCCCTGGGGATATCAGGTTTGTCCCTCGGGTTCCAGCCCAGCCACTCCCCCCTTCTCCAGCCAACACCCAATGCCTCTGTAGATCAGTCTCTAGTCTCTGGAGGGCCACCGCTTGCAGCACAGGACTGGACCTCTGTGCCACCTCCCACACAGTATTAACCCCCGGTACAGGCCCTCAGACCATAAATGCTGGGGTCTTTGGCCCCCTCCCTCCAAATTTGTTTGGCCTCATTTTAGGAAGAGCTAGTTCCACCCTCCGAGGTTTGCATGTGGTCCCCGGAGTTATTGATAATGATTTCACTGGAGAAATTAAAGTTATTGCCTCCTCTCAAGAAGGCACACAGATCATTCCACCCGGTGAGCATTTGGCACAGCTAATATTACTCCCCTTGCAGCATCTTAACAATAACTTCCATAAACAGTCCCGTCTCGATGACCCTCCTGGGTCCTCAGACGCATATTGGGTCCAGCAGGTTTCTCTCGACCGTCCTTCCTTGAAATTATTTTTGAATGGCAAACCTTTCACTGGTATCATAGACACAGGGGATGATGCCACGGTCATTTCTGAAAAAGACTGGCCACAAACTTGGCCCTTAACGGCCTTTCACACCCATTTAAAAGGAATAGGCCAGTCCACTGATCCCAAAGTCAGCTCTCAGATTCTTACTTGGTCAGACGAAGAGGACAACACTGGCTCTGTTACTCCATTTGTCATCTCTGGGCTGCCAGTCAATCTCTGGGGCCATGACATTCTCTCTCAGATGAATGTCATTATGTGCAGCCCCAATGAAAAAGTAGCCCGGCAGATGTTAATTCAAGGTTTTCTCCCAGGAAGAGGACTAGGAAAAAACTCTCAAGGAATTAGAGACCCCCTTACAGTCATGCAAAGAACAGATCGGTCAGGACTGGGTATCCCTCCCCCTCCGCCTTTTTCCTAATGGCTGTTGACATGCCTGCACCCCGTGCAGAAAAAATTGCCTGGAAAACAAGTGTCCCTGTATGGGTTGATCAATGGCCTTTAACACAAGAAAAAGCTAAAACAGCAATGGCGCTAGTGCAGGAGCAGCTTGCTGCAGGTCACATAGAGCCAACTACCTCCCCATGTAATACCCCAATTTTTGTTATAAGAAAGAAATCAGGAAAATGGCAATTGATTTAAGAGCTATCAACAAAGTAATGTTCCCTATGGGGGCCCTTCAACCGGGTCTACCCTCCCCTGTAGTGATTCCCTCTGGCTATCTTAAAATAGTCATTGATCTCAAAGATTGTTTCTTCACTATTGCCTTACACCCTGATGACCGGCCTCATTTTGCCTTCAGCATACCCCAAATAAATTTTCAGGGCCCTATGCCCCGTTATCAGTAAAAAGTATTACCACAAGGCATGGCCAATAGCCCTACCCTTTGTCAAAAATTTGTTGATCAGGCTGTTGCTCCAATTAGACGGAAATGGCCTTCCATATATATTCTTCATTACATGGATGATATACTTTTGGCTGCTGCCCAGAGAGATGACCTGTTTCAATGCCTAGAGGACCTGACAGCCAGCCTTTCAAATAGAGGGCTTCAGGTCGCCCCTGATAAAGTAAAAATAGCTGACCCTTATACTTATTTGGGATATGAATTGCTTCACCACCGTGTACTAACCCCTCAAATCAACTGCGCACCTCCCATTTACAAACCTTAAATGATTTCCAAAAACTTCTAGGTGACATTCAATGGCTTAGACCATATTTAAAATTGCCCACTCATGCCCTGCTCCCCTTAAATGAAATCCTTAATGGTGACTTCAACCCATTGTCCCCCAGAAAGCTCTCCCCTGAAGCCCAAGCTTCCTTAACCCTTATAAACCGTTCTATACAAGAGCAGACTGTCTATAATACACCCCTGCTATTTGTTATCTGTTCCACTTCTCATATGCCCACTAGTGTTTTCTGGAAAAACTCACTTAAAGCCAAAGATAAATGGCATCCCCTACTATGGGTTCATCTGCCCACTTCCCCTCAAAAAGTACTTGCCACATATTCATTCCTGGTTGCACAGCTGATTATAAAATCACGAAAACTGAGCTGTCAATATTTTGGGAAAGACCCTGACTCTCTTATCCTACCCTACACTAAAGACCAGCTTGAATGGTTGCTCCAAGCCTCTGATGACTGGCCTATTGCATGCACCTCCTTCTCAGGCACTATTGATAATCATTATCCCAACAATCCCCTGCTACAATTTGCTGCTGTTCATCCCTTTGTGTTCCCCAGGGTGACAGCTACCCAGCCTCTTGATAAGGCCACCTTGGTATTCACTGATGGCTCTGCTAATGGAACTGCAGCCTATGTGATTGATGGAAGCCCTACCTCCTGCCCCTCCCCTTATATCTCAGCCCAGCTTGTTGAGCTTTATGCTATCATCAAAGTATTCCAAAAATTGCACTCCCAATCCTTCAACCTATATACAGAAAGTACTTATGCTGTTCATTTGGTGCCCTTGTTAGAGACTGTTCCTTTTATTAAATCCTCTACTAATGCCTCTCCCTTATTTCTAACATTGCGCTCCCTAATTGTTGCTCAGACATGCCCCTTTTTCATAGGCCATTTGCGTGCTCACACACTGTTACCTGGTCCCCTCTCTGAAGGAAATGCACTGACAGACACCGCTACTCAATAAACTTTTCCCGTACTTACTGACCCCGTTTCCCTAGCACAGCGGGCCCATTCTCTCCACCACCCTCAACTCTCAGACCCTTCGCCTTGCATATAAGGTTACCCATGATCAGGCCCATGAAATTGTTAAAAATTTCCCTGACTTTTCTGTCTCACTCCCAGTCCCTCACATTAGAGTAAATCTGCATGGGCTGGTCCCAAGTGAAGTTTGGCAAATGGATGTTACCCATTTTAATGAATTTGGAAAACTTAAATACATTCATGTTACTGTTGATACCTTTAGTGGCTTCATCTTTGCCTCCATTCATACAGGAGAGGCCTCAAAAAACGTTATTGCCCATGTCCTTCAATGCCTCTCAGTTATAGGCAAACATAAAATAATAAAGACACATAATGGACTGGGATATACTGGAAAAAACTTTCAGTCCTTTTGTCAGAGCCTCTACATTAAGCATATCACTGGCATTCCCTATAACCCTCAGGGGCAAGGCATTATAGAGTGGGCTCACCAAACTCTTAAGGCAACCCTGCATAAACTCAAAAAGACTTCCCTCTATGAAACTCGTGGAATGCCGCGTAATAGCCTCAACCATGCTCTTTTCATTCTTAATTTTCTCAATCTCGATGCACAAGAAAGATCTGCTGCTGATCGCCTTTGGCATCCTGAGACATATATTAGACAAGCCATGGTCAGGTGGCGCGACCCCCTGACCTCACAATGGAAAGGTCCCGACCCTGTCCTCATCTGGGGACACGGCTCAGCCTGCATATATGATCAGAATGCAGGGGATCCTAGGTGGCTTCCTGAAAGGCTCGTTAGACAAGTTAATGGAATCTCACCCTCAAGGGAAGATTGCCTTGCTCTCCCTTAAAACAGTTCAGATCCAGTCCTCAAATATCCTGTTGATATACCTCCCTAAATCCCCGAGAGTCACTAATGTACTCAGTGCCCAAGAACACGAGTTCCTGAGGCCCCCCTTTTTCCCTCTTTTGTCTTTCAGGAAACAACACTGAACTCTGAAGATGGTTCCAAAGAAGTCCAACCATATGATGCTTCCTTGTCTTCTCTACATGCCCCTAATATCGGCTGTCCCTGCCTGTGCTGCTCTTGTTTATCAGTGGGAGTTCCAGGTTAGAGAGACACAAACCAAAGATTCACATACTACAGTCTGAAACATTGGCATGGCACGCTGTCCTCCTAAAGGTTGCCGGGAGACTGTTGTCATTAATATTTCTCCCAAGACTATAGCTCCTATCGGCATTATGCCTGCTTCCCTTTTGATAATAAGGACAGAAGCGGATGCTTTACTGATGTTCCCACTTATGGAGGCTGCTGTTATTGGTCCTGCATTCTCCATGACGCCCTCTCGCCAAAAACCAAAGTAGGAAAGCCCAGTATTCTTAGATTACATGGGTCCCAGTTTACCATTCAGATCTCTGATCCCTGGGATACCCGTTGGCAAGAGGGAGTTACAGGTAAATTATATAATGATGGGTACTCCACATACCCTACAGGAACTATATATATCTCCCAACAATTGGTGTTGGCCAAACACAGAACAGGTAAATCAAGTCATTATAGAAACAGAGAACAATCTCCATTCGACTTTACAAATTCAGCCATGGAAGCCACTAGTAAAAAATGGGCTACCTGGCCCCTATATCTTCAATATGCAATTAACCTTTTAAATTATTCTCAGATTGTTCTCAACACTTCCCGTTGCTTGCTGTGTGCATCCCTCTCATGACCCATTCTTGCTGCGGCACCTTTAAACAACACACCATCAACCTTCCTAAATACCACCACAAAAGACCCCCCTATGGGGCCCCATCCCCCCCATCCCCTCAGTCCCACTTTTTTTTAGAACACATAGGCAATTCATTTACACTGGTGTGCCTCTGTACAAAAAACTCTAGCCCTGTTAATTTCACTTGCACCCGCAATGTCTCTGTAAGTGCTGTCCATGCAGCGCCCTCATTGGTTTACTTCTGGTGCTGCAGGATGCTCCTGACTAGCATAAATACCACTACCCCTGGGCCCTGCCTCATGGTAGCTATAGTTACCCAACTCACTTTATATGAACCTGATGAGTTTGCATGGCTCCTACACTCCACTCATAAAAGAGCTGTTTTCCTCCCATTGATAGTTGGCATAGGCTTGACTACCTCTACCTGCATAGCTGGTGGGGCACTAGGACATTCTATTTACTCCTCCCATGACTTTTCTAACAAGTTACAACAAGTCATAGATTCCACCACATACAGTCTGGAGTCACTACAGAGACAGATTACATCCCTGGAAAAGGTTACCTTACAGAACAGACGAGTCCTTGACCTTCTTACAGAAGAAAAGGGAGGAACCTGCTTAGCTCTACAAGAAGAATGTTGTTTTTATATTAATCAGGAATCATAGAATAAAATGTTAAAAATCTACAAACTCTTAGTCGATATTTGCGAAATAGATATGACCCTTCCTCTGCACAATCATGGATGAATTCCCCCTTCCTTACTTGGCTACCTTCAATCGTGGGACCCCTGATTAGTCTTCTGTTAATGATTACCTTAGGACCCTTTACTTTAAATAAGATTATTGATTTTATAAAACAGCAAATTGACTCCTTGGCATCAAAACCCTTACAAATACATTATCATAGACTTGATTTGGCTGACAGAGGCCTGGATGAACCTGAGGGTGACAAACCTCCTTTACGGATGACATAAAACTCATATTTATGCATTGAGGCATCCAACCTTGGCAGGGCAAGGACACCAGTAAGGGGTGCAAGGCTAAGCACTGCAGGGGGAGGACCCTATATAGTCCGCCTCTGAGTCCCCCATGAAGCAAACCTGATTTTCATGGAGGTTGGTGTCAGCAATAAAGATTTTGCCTTGAAGTTCTCTTCACCCTGGAAACCGTGGCTCTCCCTCCTCTCCCCAAAAGACACCAAGAGCCTTATAAGATGCGGGAAGATTGGTTTTGTATTTACCCCGTGGGAGGAATCAGGTCAATACTCCCCCCCCCCCTCTGGTTAATGCCCACTGAATCTGCTGTTAAGGTCTCTACCCCTCACCCTCAGTTGCTCGCCTCAGATAAATTGTAAGGAAGGGAGGAGATGCCAGGAGCCATTCCCTGCTTGATAAAAGATAAGCCTTGAAACAATGAAAGCCCTCGAGATAAGTTTCCAATTTCCCATAGGAAGGATGTTTGCCAGAAATTAAGTGACATACCATATAGTTATAGTTTAACAGAAATAGTTTCAGTCATGTTGCAAGGGACCCTCCACCGCAATCCCCGCCTCCCCCTTTCCCCTATGCTCCCCCTTCCCCAAAGCCTTATAATGCCTGTAAGCGCAACAAAATTTTGCAACTTGATCAGAATCTTGTCTTGCTGTCATTCTTTGTGTCTCCTGTCCCTTTCATTCCAGGTCCCAGGGTTCTTGGCCCTCATTCTTGCCCCGCTGGCCGGGGCATTGGCCTTTCTTTTTTCCTTTCTTTTTTTTTTTTTTTTGGGGGGCTTATCACCAGGACTCAGGGCCAGCACTATGAATCCACTGGTCCTGGCAGCTGTTTTAATTTTTTTTGGCTAGGACAGAGAGAAACAGAGGTAGGGGTATATATAGAGAGACAGAGACCTGCTTCTCTGCTTGTGAAGTGTCCCTCTGCAGGTGAGGATCCAGGGCCTGGAGCCAGGATTCTTTCATGGGTCTTTGTGCTTCATACTATGTGCACAAAACCCAGAGCACCCCTACCTACCCCACCCTCCCATTTGCATTACTTTATAGGTGACAGGAAATGCAAAATAAGAGGCAGAATCTGCACCCAGCATTTTGTTTGGGCCAGAAGAAGCTTTGTAAATGTCTCCCCTCAGCTCAGAGGGAGAGGGGAGTTTCTCTGCCTGTGGTGCCAGGTTTTTTGTTTTTGTTTTAGTTATCTATGTATTGATAGAGACAGAGAGAAATTGAGAAGTGAAGGGCATATAAAGAGGGAAAGAGATGGGGACACCTGCAGCCATATTTCACCACTCGTGAAGTTTTCTCCCTGCAGGTGGGGGACCAGGGGCTTGAACCCAGGCTCTTGTGCACCATGATTTATGCACTTAACCAGGTGCACTACCATCTGCCTCCCTGTTTGTCTTTTATGGAAGTTTCCACTATTTACAATTCTGAACCCAAATTTCTCCTGCTCTGTCCTCTTTTCTGCCAATCTCATCCTGTAGGCAGCAGAAGTGGGTATGGGCAAGGCCCTAATTCTCTTTCTGGCTCTGAGGTTTTGAATTTTACATCCTATCATATCTATTTTCTAGATTTCATTCAAATTTAAGTCTGTATCTAAACCCTAACATCAAAAGAAAATGAGTTGACTTAGATTCTTAAAATTTATTTTGGGTTCCAGCCCCTACCATGCCTGCAGAGAAAAAGCTTTATGAATGGTGAAACAGGGCTTCAGGTGTCTCCCTCTATACTTCCCCTTTCCAATTTGATTTCTGGATGTTAATATCCAATAAATAAATATAATAAAACATTTCAAAATTATTTTTTAATTTTTAAAAAATATTTCCCTTTTGTTGCCCTTTTTATTGTTGTAGTAGTTATTATTGATGTCATTGTTGTTAGATAGGACAGAGAAATGGAGAGAGGAGGGGAAGACGGGGAGATAAAGACAGTCACCAGCAGACCTGCTTCACCATCTGTGAAGTGACTACCCTGCAGTTGGGGAGCGGGGGCTCAAACCGGGATCCTTAGCTGGCACTTGTGCTTTACACCATGTGCGCTTAACCTGCTGAGATACCGCCTGACTGAAAATTATATATATATATATTAATTTAGTCTTTAATTAATTTATTTATTGGATAGAGACAGGCAGACATGGAGAGGGAAGGGGGAGATAGAGAGGGAGAGAGAGAGAGATACCTGCAGCCCTGATCCACCACTTGTGAAGCTTTCTTCTCCCCATAGGTGGGGGCTCCAACTCGGGTCCTAGTGCACTGTGACATGTGCACTCAACCAGGTGTGCCACCACCCAGTCCCCAAATTAGATATTTTTAAGGAACTTATATTTTCAATTTTTGATTTTATAGAACAGAACAATTCATACAGGGAGGGGAGATAATGGAGGGAGGGAGAAATACATCTGTAGCTCTGCCAGCTTGTCAAGCCCTCCCACCCCCCACAGGTGGGCACCGGGGGCTTGAACCTGGGTCCTTAGTCACCATTATGTGCATGCTCAACTGGGATCACCACCACCTGTGCTTATTTTAAAATTATTAAAGCATTTCTTAAGAATGAGTCATCCTGTTCTGAGGAAACATGGGAGGCACCTTTACAAATGGAGGTTTCTTTCACATGTAAATTTCCTAAGGCCAAAGCATGAATTCTCCTTAGTTTCCAGATGTTTCCCTGCATATGCTGTTAGGCATGAGTACAGAAATGTGAATCCTTACATTAAACAAGCACTCATGATGGGGTTCTCTGCTCCCTCACCTGGGATATTTACACGACGGCTTTCAGGTAGATACAGCTTCAAAGACATTGGTTAGCCATTGGAGGTATGCTAGTTGAATCCAGTCTGTGAGCCAGGTTAACCTTTAGAAAGCTGCTGAACGTGCCTTTCACAGCAGTGGAGGAGAGTCCCTGTGGCAGATCTCCCTCAGACACAGCTGTCATTCTATGGGAACTTAGCTGTTGTGGCGTGTGTACCATGCCCTCAGTGGTGAGGCTGGAAAGGGAGCTGAATCCACTAGAGGTTGGGAAGAGCAGACAAACTGGGAGTGAGGATGTTTATAAAGATGGAAATGACCACATACCCCCAGCACTAAAAAAAAAAAAAAAAAGATTACGTACTTACTAATTATGTTTGTTTTTCCTTTTAACCAGATAATTGCTTAGCTCTGGTTTATGGCATTGCTTGGACTGATCCTGGGACTTTTGGAGCCTCAGGCATGGGAGTCTTTTTGCATAACTGTTATGTTTTCTACCCCAATCCACTAATTATGAGATATATAAAGATCACATATTTATATGATGTGGTCAGAGCTTAATAGACACAACTTTTCCTTACACATGTAGTCATTTTGTTTCCTTTCTCATTGCAAGAGCTAGACCATGTCCATTAAATATAGAAAAGTGTGGTAGCACTGTTTTAGTTAAAAAATATTTATTGGATAGAGACAGCCAGGTATTGAGAGGGGAGAAAAAGGAAGAGATGGATGGATAGATAGATACCTGAAAACCCACTTTACCACTCATGAAGCTTGCCTCCTTGCAGATGGGGTGTGGGGTCATGAGCCCAGGTCCCTGTGCATGGGATCTTGTGCCTTTAACCAGGTGCACCACCATCTGGCCACAGAATTAGTATTTAGTTAGAGCTGGAGATTCATAGTGAAGAGACCACAGCAGCCAGGGCTTCTCCAGTATGGTGGGGACCCGACCAAACCTGGATCACACACAGGACAAAGCGGCACACTGCCCACCTGAGCTATTTCACCACCTTGGGTGTCAACATGCTTGCTCCTGGCTGCAGGAAAGAGCCTGATAGGTCTCAGACCTGAGCATAGTGCGTCTTAGTGCATTGATCTCTTTGTGCAGTTGTTAGACCTTAAAGTGGCCTTGGAATTTGCTTTATGTTGTCTCCACATCATGCTGTTATCAATATATTTCTTGTTCATAGTGAATGTCTTTCAGTACATTGCTTGTTTTTATATATATTGAACAATTTTGTTTTCCTCTGTGGAGGAAAGATATTTCCTTTTGATGCATAAGCCCATCAATATGCTTTTAATGTTATACTTTGTGGGATTAATACAGAAGGCATATAGATTAATTGACATGATGTATTGCATGTGACTTTATTGGAATTGTATGAGGTTTAAATTGTTAGGACCTCATTCTGTCATGGTTACAGGGTAAGAGGTGAAGAGGTAGATTTAGAGATTTAGTTACAGGCATGAGGATTAGTTCTAGATGCTGTTGGCATGAGGTGTGATGACTATTATTAGAACAGGGATATAGTGTTGGCCACCCATGGAGGCAGGCATCTTGAGATCTTGACCAGGAGACCACGGTGCCAGACCATGTCATAGGCTGCTGTGAGATCAACAAAGACAGCACCCGTCTTTAAATTCTTCTGGAATCCATTTTCAATGTAAGTTGAGAGGGCCAGGGCTTGTTCGCAGGTAGATCTTCCTGGGCAGAAACCAGCCTGGGCAGGTGATAGGAATTTCTCTGTAAGAAGAGAAATACGTGACAGAAGCAGCCTCTCAAGGAGTTTGTAACACACGGAGAGGAGAGAAATTGGTCTATAGCTGGCGGCCAGTGTTGGGTCTTTCTTTGGTTTCAAAACCGCTATAACCTTCGCACGACGCCAAACTTTGGGCATAGACTCAGATTCCAAGATGTGGGACAGGAATGAAGTGAGCCACTTCTTTGCCGCGGGGCCCAGGTTAAGAATGAGTTCTGGGGTGATGTTATCATAGCCAGCAGCTGTTCCCGGTTTAACCCTCTTCAAAGCATCTTCCAGTTCAGACAGTGTAAAGGGAGAGATTTTTGGAGATGGACAAGATAACCGGAAGTGGGATGACCACTCATGGGAAATTTCTCTTTTCCAGACTGGGTCGATCTTAGCATGTCCAACTTGAGTTAGGTGAGTGGCCACTGAGTTTGGAGATACGGGAGGATGGGAGACGGGAGGGGGTTGGCTACCGGCACCCAGTTTGTGAAGAAGCTTCCAGGCCTTCCTACTTGAGTGGGTGAAGTTCAGACTTTCCGTGAGTTGTTGCCAGCGGGCTTGACGTGCTGCATCCAGGGAGGCAATGAGAAGGTCGGCCACATCTGGGTCACCCGACTCATCATATTGCTTTAATAGTTGCTCGCATTCAGCATCAAGACAAGGCATATAGTTAGCATGTCTCCCATGAGGAATGGCTTGGGAAGCTGCTTTGAAGATGGCTTAGCGGAAGCGCCTGTAGGAATCTTCAGAGGGGATAGAGTTAATTGGAATTGCAGGAATAGATTTGTTGGTAAGATCACTGAACAGAAGCCAGTTTGCTTTCCAAAAGTTCCATCTTAGTTTCTCCGAGCACAGAATCAGTGGGAGCTGGAGACCAATGTGGATGATAGCTGGGCGGTGATGACTGTGCTGGAAGATCTTGAGAACTTGTCTTGTAGCGGGAAAGGCTTGGCTGTTGACTGTGCTAATCCAGCACAGGTCGGGTGACGAGTCTTTATTCCATCTAGCACTGTGAAAAGAGCCTGGCTGTTTGGGATCGTATAATAGGGAGAGGTCATTCGCTGAAGCCAGTCGGCTAAGATAGAGCCGTCAGCACGAGTGGAGGAATATCTCCAGTCTTGGTGATGACTATTAAAGTCTCCAACGTAAACAGCTGGGTGATTCGGGCTAGGCAGGACCTCGGCACTGGGAGGCTTATATACGTTGACGAGCTTCTTCTCCAAAACAGAAGATTCCGGGTGCATCTGGGTGACAAGTCTAGCAGATGGAGACTTGTCTCAAGTGGCCTCCCCCAGCGCTCTGTTCTGGCGCCTATGCTATTTAATATTTACATCAATGACCTCCCAGAAACTTCTTCAAGGAAGTTCATCTACGCCAATGACATCTGCTGTGCAACTCAGGCTCAAAGTTCAACATCCTCGAGGAAACATTCACGAAAGACATGTGTCTGATATCTGATTACTGTAAAAAATGGTGGCTAATTCCTAGCACTGCAAAAACGGTATCATCTGTTTTCCATCTACACCATGCCTCGGCCTCACGTGAGCTTAATGTGCAGCTTGGCGATACGAGAATCCGGCATGAAGCCCAGCCAGTCTATCTTGGCGTTACTCTCGATCACACTCTGTCATTTCACAAACATCTCATAAAAACTGCAGCAAAGGTGGGCGCGAGGATTCACATCATTACAAGACTGGCCAGCTCCTCATGGGGCGCGAGCGCTTCCACACTAGGATCATCATCTCTGGCATTATGCTATTCCACTGCAGAATACTGTGCCCCAGTATGGTTCCGTGGCCCCCATGTCCACTTGGTCGATTCCAAATTATATTCCTCCATGAGGATAATTTCTGGAGCCATTCGTTCCACCCTGGTTCCATGGCTGCCAGTTCTTAGCAACATCGCCCCACCAGATATTCGTCGGGATGCGGCATCATCTAAGTTCACACCAGGTAAGAGCCAAACACCAAGAAACTGAAAAATCATGAGCTTCTTCAATGACTTACATCCTCAAGCTCCCAATAAATCACCCAAATGAAAGCTACAATGGCAAATGGGAGGAGCTTGCTGGGGTTTGGGTAGCCAGTTATGAAGCATGACCAGGCAAAGCACAATAAAAATGATCTGTAGCTTATACTCCTTCTTCTATGAGCCAGATCTCGGAGCATTACCTGCTACCTTCACATTTCATATGAAACTACACTGATGAGCATTTTATTGCAGTGAGGTTTATCTTTCACATGAATTAATTGAGATTTTCTGATTTTAGTGTGTATGGGACACATACATATGGGGGAGAGAGAACAGAGCACACACATACATCTATGGGGAGAGAGCATGAGGATAGGACAAAAAGTAAGAGAAAAACAAGTAAAAGGCAGAGCACATACAGAAGAGCAGAAGGATTTCCTTATTTTGCAAACTTTATTTACTAATTAATAATAGGGAGGAAAGAGCCAGAGCATCATTCCAGCACATTCCATGTGAATATGATTCCAAGGATTGAACCAAGAAACTTGTGTTTCCATTTCTAATGCCTACATCACGTGTGCTTGCCGGATTCATTTGAATTATTCATCAGGGTAGTCACACTGCCTGCATGATTCCAAACACCCCTTCTGGATTATCTTTATTTGATAGAGGTGTGTGAAAGTGAAGTGTGAAGGAGGGTAGTAAGAGTAACAGACAATATCAACTGCTCCTGAAATCTTGAAGGTTCTTCACACAGAGGCTGCTGTGTTTGACGGGGGATGTGGTTCTGTGTTGTAGACTCACATTGTATGATGTGTGCTTTACACTGTGAGCCATCTTCTGACCCTTGGCTTGAAACCAGAATGTCATGGTATTTTGTACACATGTGGAGGAATTGGGGCCTCATATATGTGCTGCTCACTGCTCTTAGCCACTCTTAAATATCTGCAGATAAATGAGAGGGGTTTGTACAGTATCAATCAGTGAGCTAGATACAACATGTTGATGTCTGAAAAAGATTATATATGTGAGCTAAATCACTGCACAGCTGTGGATTGTGGTGATGCTAGGGATTGACACGGCCCTTCTGAGTCCCAGGCATGAGAGACCTCACATGGAAGGATTATTATCCTAACACGCCTAAAAACTGTCATAGGCAACCACCCATAACATGACCCCTCATTATCTCTCTCTCTCTCTCCCCGTTTTCCTCTCTCTCTGTCCCTGTTTTCCTCAGAGTCAGTCATAAAATGTTTAAATAATAAAAGACAGAACCTGCATGAGAGAGCCTGAGGCTGTAATGGGGAGACGAAGTCAACTAGCCTTGATCTCTTGGCTGGAGCATCACTAAGACTATTTCCTTTTCATATTCATTCATTCATTCATTCATTCATTCATTCATTCATTAAAAAAGGAGACATTAACACAACCGTATGATAAGGGGGGTACAACTCCAAACAATTCCCACCACCAGAACTCTGTATCCCATCCCCTCCCCTGATAGCTTTCCTATTCTTTATCCCTCTGGGAGTATGGACACAAGGTCATTGTGGGTTGCAGAAGGTGGAAGGTATGGCTTCTGTAATTGCTTCCCCACTGAACATGGGCATGGACTGGTTGATCCATACTCCCAGCCTGTCTCTCTCTTTTCCTAGTACTGTGGGTCTCTGGGGAATCAGAGCACAGGATCCATTGGTGGGGTCGTCTGTCCAGGAAAGTCTGGTCAGCATCGTGCTGGCATATAGAACATGGTGGCTGAAAAGAGAGTTAACATACAAAGCCAAACAAATTGTTAAAGAATTATGGAGCTAAAGGCTGGAATAGTGCAGATGAAGTGTTGGGGGGTACTCACTACAGACTATTGTGTACTTTTGCTTTCAGGTATTATTTTGCCCTAGTTGATGGATACGTGTGAACATATGCTCTATCTCCGGGGACCTGGTCTATATCTAGGTTTTGGGACTTTGTTAGGAAGTGAACTGCCCGGAATGGAATTAGAGAATACTATGAAAGGAAAGGTCTCACCTGAGTAATGAAGCTGAAAGGTTGTCATTAAACACCTGAAGTCTCTGGACACAGTCTGAAGTGAAGCATGCTGGGTGGCACTCTGCGTTGATTAGATTGGGATCAGTGATTGCAATGTTATTTGGTATGAATTGAGAGAAGCATGCAGGCAAGTCCACCCCACCCTAAGGTTCCAGGACTGGGGGAAATATAGGCTCTATAGTGGAAATATGAGGTTCCTGCTGTCTTAGGGTTCAAGACGACAATAGATAGTTACTGTTATCACCACATTATTTGGTAATTGGGTTAATTTGAAAAGTCCCTTTGTTAGTATTTGCTGTATAATACCCAACATC
This sequence comes from Erinaceus europaeus, assembly GCF_950295315.1. Classification (NCBI taxonomy): domain Eukaryota; kingdom Metazoa; phylum Chordata; class Mammalia; order Eulipotyphla; family Erinaceidae; genus Erinaceus; species Erinaceus europaeus. Next base: position 86,776,437 of record NC_080177.1, read on the forward strand.
TTGAATATAGCTGTGCCACCAGTTGCTTCTGTTTTCCCTGGTCTAGGCTTTTGAGAGAGTCAACATATAAAAGACTTAGGCTATGTATTAAAAAGATTCAGTCTGATTTTAAAAGTTTGAGACATACAATCAATTTCCCCTCTCATATTAATTAAATAGCGATTTATATGACTACAGATTAATAGAAGTGTACATAAATACCATTCCCACCATCAAAAGACTGTGTCCCATCCCACCCCCCGACCCCCACCCCACCACCCCCACCTGTTGTGCATTATGCCATGATTTCTAATTGACTGTGTCTTTTAGTGCACAGCACATTTCCTCTTAGGAATGCTGAGCGTTGTCTTGAACCTGGGTTGTGCCATGCCAAAGCAAGTTCACTCGCACAAATAATTTTGCATATACGAATGACACATTGGACTCAGGAAACTCCTGGTATTTCCCGAGGCATTCCCCAATTTGGCTCTTCCCATTCCCCTTTTTTCTGTAATTTTCTGGGAAGACTCCATTGGGAGTTGCTGTATGGGAGCTGAGCTGCATCATGCTGTGTGTCCACAAGGTGGCAGCAAACCCCATAGTTTTGTGCGGAGATTTTGAAACCCCATAGTTGTGTGTAGAGATTTTGTGGAATGTGGAGAGTTCAGGATTTGTGGCCCCTGTATGTGAAGCTTTGAATTGCCTATAGGATTCCCAAACCATCTGCTCTTTCCTCTCAAGTGTGGTGACACTGCATTTGGCTTTCCAAGTGGAAGGGATTTCCCATTGGTCTAGGAAGTCTCCATTAGGAGATTGTGAATTTCTGTGCTCAGCTGCATTCTTCTGAGTGTCCACAGGAGGGCAGCACAAGAGCAGAACTGAGGCTTGTAGGCGGTGCCATAACAGCACTGGCCAATGAGATTTCTGGCAGGATTTCTGGGCGTGCAAAATCAGTCTGGCCTATCAGAGTGCAGGCATTGTCCAGAGGGTGGGCTTCACAGTACAGGGGGTCAGGTGGTCACCTGGCCTGCTGGCTGGCTGCTGGAGGGTACCTGAGTATGTCCTCATGACCAAAGTTATAACAGATTTTTCAAATAGCCTTGGTTTACAGAAGCCAGGCACTCAGGAGAGGGGTGGGGCTGCGATTACTGCTGGAAGCTTCTGGCTCAGCCAATGGAGGCACACGTCTTCCCTTTGTATTTCAATAACAAGGGCCCTGGGGGATTTTGGTTCCTGCACACAAAACGACTTTGCATGGGAGACTCATGAATGCCCTCTTCTAGGAATCTCTGAGTGTGATGTGTGGACACCTGGACACCAATGGCTGGGTCTGTGAGAGGCCACAGGAGCTATTTCCATAGCAGGACCCAAAGGGTACGTGAAAAAGGCTGGGATCATGCACTATTGTTTGGTCGAACAGCATTCCCATCCATGTTGAAACACAGCTCTGCCTGGGTGCTTGATGGGCTTGTTGTCTGCTGCCCTGAGCAGTGGACTGAGAGTCTGGAGGCTGAATAGGCAGCCAAACGTGACTGGCCAGGCTCATGCCCCTGAATTCTGAGGGGTGCCCAGCTTCCCCCTGTGACAGTGTTTGTATGATAGTGAGGCATGGGATTGAATGGGGAACTCAGGACAGCGAGACATTGAGAGTCCCTTTGAATATGCATTCTTGTTTAGACAGAATCTGGGCTACCTGATTGCCCTGACCAGCGGGGTCTTTGCAGGTAGGCTGCAGGTGAGACTGGCTACCTAGCCACCCATGCTCTGAGACTACTATAGGTGAACTCTGACACACACACACACACACACACACACACACACACACACACACACTCCTGTCCTGGCAGTACATCAGATGGCAAAGGCTGGGATATGTCATGGGGTCTGTGGGGACAAGAGCTGCTGCCTTACAATCTCTACAAGCCAGATTTGAACCTGTCATGAATGAATGCAGTGCAGGTGGTTTTTGTGCTCTTGTCTCTTTCAGCCTCTACCTCTTCTTCTCTTGCCTTCTCTGTCTCTACCTCTCACATGCTCTCACTCACTCTGTCTCCATTCATTATTTTACTTATATACTTATTTTACTGACAGGCCCAGATATCCAAAGAGTTACCAGAGCACTGCTGAACTCTGGATTGTGTTGGTCATTACACCTAGCCTACTGGAGCCTCAGCTTTGTAAGTCTCTCTGGCACAAGCCATATTCTGGCTCCTCGTATCCATGCCTGTATCTCAGAATTTGTAATAAAGATACACACACACACACACACACACACACACACACACACACACACACACACATATATATATATATTACCCAGAGAAGTAGTAGTCAGGACTAGAGAGGCTGGCAATTAAACCTGTAAATTTACAGACCAGCACTGAGTTTGTAAATTTATATATATAATTTTAGAGTTGTTGACACATGCATTTGATCTTAATTCAGCATTTGATATTAATTCAGAATTAACACATTTGTGCCAGAATCCTTTTTCTCTCTTCTTTAAAAATTTATTTATTTTCCCTTTTGTTGCCCTTATTGTAGTTATTATTGTTGTTACTGATGCCGTTGTTAGATAGGACAGAGAGAAATAGAGAGAGGAGGGAAAGACAGAGGGGGGAGATAAAGATAGACACCTGCACAGCTGCTTCACCATCTGTGAAGCGATCCCCCTGCAGGTGGGGAGCCGGGGGCTTAAACTGGGATCCTTACACTGGTCCTTGCACTTTGCGCCACCTGCGCTTAACCCACTGCACTACCGCCCAACTCCCCAGAATCCTTTTTCATAAATACTTGGCCCCATTCTAGAACCAGGATTCACTATAATTATAATAGAACCTTCATGTATAATCTGAATAAAATATAATCTGCCATAATCTGGGCTTCTTGCCGTTTTGATATTGTTTTCAGTTTTCTAAATCATTCCTACATTCTCCCCATTTATTTGCATATTTATTTATTTAGTCAGATATCCTATGGGGAATATTTTCTTCTGCTTGGAAGATTTTGATTTATAATTGAAGGGAACTTTTGATGCACAGTACATTTCCTGTCACAAATACTACACATTATCTTAGATTGTTCCTGATAGTGACATCCAATTCAGAATGGATTTGAATTCAGATTGTTCCTGATAGTGACATCCAATGCACAATGGATTTGAATTCCATAGCTCTAAAGAATTGTTACTATTGTACTTAAAATATTTTTAACCTCAATAATTTGCTGTTCTTTATTGGGGGGTTACAATTAACAGTCAAATATAATAGTAGGCAGAGGGGTAATAATTCTCAGATTTCCCTTTATTTCTGTATATTATTTTTATTTATATATTTAAAAAATATTTAATTGTTTTTTCCCTTTTGTTGTACTTGTTTTATTGTTGTAGTTGTGATTGATGTCATTGTTGGATAAGACAGAGATAAATGGAGAGAGGAGGGGAAGACAGAGGGGGAGAGAAAGACCGACACGTACAGACCTGCTTCACCGCCTGTGAAGAGACTCCCCTGCAAGTGGGAAAAGGGGGCTTAAAGCATGATCCTTAGGCAGATCCTGCTCTTTGTACCACATGTGCTTAATCTGCTGCGTTACCACCCCAACTCCTTTCTGTACAATATTTTAAATTTTCTTATTTATGAGAAGACAGTCAGAAATATGGCAGGGGACAAGGAAGAGAGGAAGAGAGACAGACAGCTGAAGCTGATTTGCCACTAGCCCAGCTTTTCCCCAGGTGGATAAGTGGTGACAAGGGGCTCCAAACGCGGTCCTGGGCTTCAACGTTGTTCCATGGATCTCCACCAGGTGTCCCTCCACCCAGGCTCCCTTCTTTGTCCATGTAACTATCTAAACACTCTAGGCACTTCTCTACCTTTCTATGCCAGAAACTTAACACTTCCCCATCCACCCATGAAACTGACTTTTTACTTGGGTGCAATACAGCAACTCCAATCCAAGTTATTTCTGGGAAAGTGTGTGTGTGTGTGTGTGTGTGTGTGTGTGTGTGAGAGAGAGAGAGAGAGAGAGAGAGAGAGAGAGAGTTTGAGTGTTGACTATCAGTGGTATTTCTTTATCAGGGTCTTAGGAACTGGGTTGTGCTATGAGAAAGGAAATTTCCACTGCACAAGCACTTTTACAAGTATGAATGGCACATTGGATTCTGGACACTGTTGTGCATTCTCCCAGGTGATCCTCACATTGACTCTTCCCTTTGCTATTCCCATGCTGTGTGTGAATTTCTGTGTAGACTCAATGAGGAGTGGCATGGGGAGCTCAGCTGCATTCTTCTGTGTGTCCACAAAGTGGCAGCAAAGCCCATAGTTGAGTGTAGTTATTCAGTGGAATGAGGAGAACTCTGGGATTTGTGGCCCGTGGACAGCAAGGTTTGAAATTGACATAGAGTGCCCTAGACATCTGTCCTTTCCTGTGGGGTGGGGGGATCCCCATTTGGCTTTGCAAGTGGAGGGGGTTTCTCTCTTTGGGATGACTCTACTGGGAGTTTGTGAATCCCTGTGCTCAGCTGCATTCTGCTGGGTGTCCACAAGAGGGCAGCACCATAGCAGGACTGAGGCTCCTGGGGCAAGTACCCTGGAGGCAGTGGGCTAGGAGAGTGGCGACAGTGTTTCTGGGTGCGCCCCAAGAGCATGGCCAGCCTAGCGGAGGCAGTGTCCTAAGGACGGGCCCAGTCAGGAGCTGTGGGGGGTCATGTTTGCAGAAACAGGGCCTTGAGAGCAGGCAGAAGGTCCATGGGGGTAGGCCTAAAAGAATCTCCTCAGGACCCAGGTGTTTCCAATTGGAAACAGGTGTTTCCAATTGCCTTTGTTAGCAGGAACCAGGCCCTCAGGTGAGGGGTGGGGTTGCGATCTCCACTGGAAGCTCCTGAACTCAGCCAATGGAGGCACCCAGGGCCCGGGGAGCTTCTGGTTCCTGTGCGCAGAGCAACTTTGCCTCTTGCATGCCATCTTCTGGAAATCTGAGTGTGAAGTGTGGACCCCTGAACACCAATGGTTGGGTCTGTGAGAGGTCACAGGAGCAATTCCCTTAGCAGGACCCAAAGGGTAGGTGTAAGGGGCTGGGTTCATCCACTATTGTTTGGTCAAACAGCGTTCCCATCCATGTTGAAACACAGCTCTGCCTGGGCGCTTGCTTGCTGGGCTTGTAGTCTGCTGCCCTGAGCAGTGGACTGAGAGTCTGGAGGCTGAATAGGCAGCCAAACGTGACTGGCCAGGTTCATGCCCCTGAATTCTGAGGGGTTCCCCAGCTTCCCCCGGTGACAGTGTTTGGATGATAGTGAGGCATGGGATTGAATGGGGAACTCAGGACAGCAACACATGAGTCCTTTTGAATATGCATTCTTGCTTAGACAGAATCTGGGCTACCTGATTGCCCTGACCAGCTGAGTTCTTTGTAGGTAGGTTGCAGGTGAGGCTGGCTACCTAGCCACCCATGCTCTGAGACTACTATAGAGAGGTGAGCTTTGAGAACACACACACACACACACACACACACACACACACACACACACACTACTGTCAGGTTGGCAGTACAGCATATGGTGAAGGCTGAGGTTTTCTGGGGTCTGTGGGCATGAGAGCTGCTGCCTTACAATCTCTACAAGCCAGGTTGGAACCTGTCATGCATGAACGCAGTGCAGGTTGTTTCTGTTCTCTGGTCTCTTTCAGCCTCTACTTCTTTTGCCTTCTCTGTCTATCTTTCATATGCTCTCACTTACTCTGTCTCCACTCATTAATATTTTACTCATATACTTATTTTACTGACAGGCCCAGATATCCAAAGAGTGACCAGAGCACTGCTGAACTCTGGCTTGTGTTGGCCATTACACCTAGCCTACTGGAGCCTCAAGCTTTGTAAGTCTCTCTGGCACAAGCCATATTCTGTCTCCTCATCTCCATGCCGGTATCTCTCAAAATTTAATTATATGTATATATGTATATATACACACACACATTATCTGTTTTTCGAATTGTCAAACTATGTATTTGATCTTAATTCAGAATTACCACATTTATAAGACTCCTTTTTCATAAATAATTGGCCACATAGTAGGACCAGCATTCACTACAATTATAATAGAACCTTCCAGTAGCATTTCTATCATCATCCTTGTAATTATCATAGCATAGACTTGCCTCTTTTACTAGTGTAAGCTTCAATATGTATGCATTTGTTTTCATTCTCTGGAAATCTTAATTCCCCTGGACACTGAAGTGTCGGAGTTTTTGAAGCAGCTCTCTGTTTATCAGCAGGTTGTTTCTATGTTTCTGCTGTAATCTGGTCTTCTTGTGGTTTTTATTTTTTTTTCAAATCCTTCCTAGATCGTCCCGACTTAGTTGCATATTTATTTATTTAGTCAGATATCACATGGGGGGGTCATTTCTTCTGCTGGATAGATTTTCTTTTATAATTGAAGGGAACTTTTGATGCCCAATACATTTTCTGTCACAAATACTACACACATTCTCTTATATTGTGCAATGGATGTCACTATCATGAACAATGGGTTTGAATGGCATGGTTCTAAAGAATTGTCACTATTTTACTGACAATGTTTTTAACCTCACAAATGTTTTCTTTATTGGGGCATGAATGGCTTACATTCAACAGTGAAATGTAATAGTGGGCACAGGGGTAATATTTCTCACTTTTCCTGTATGTCTGTACATACTTTAAACTTTCTTATTTAGGAGAAGAAAGTCATAAATTGAGAGGGCAGGGGTCAAGCAGGAAGAGAGACAGAGAGACAGCTGCAGCTCTGATTTGCCACTAGCCCAGTTATTCCCTAGCCGGGTAAGTGGTGACAAGGGGCTCCAAACACGGTCCTTGGCTTCCACATTGTTCCCTGGCAGCTCCACCAGGTGTCCCTCCAACCCATGCTCCCTTCGTTGTCCATGTAGCTATCTATATATCAGCTCTAGGCATTTCTCTACCTTCATATGCCAGCAACTTAACACTTCTCCCCTCCACCCATGAAACTTTGACCTTTTACTCAGGTGAAATACAGCAACTCCAATCCAAGATATTTCTGGGAAAGTTGTGGTGTGTGTGTGTGTGTGTGTGTGTGTGTGTGTGTGTGTGTGTCTGTCTTTGAATGCTGACTATCACTGGTGTTTATTTAATCCTGATCCAGGGTCTTAGGAACTGGGTTGTGCTATGACAAAGGAAGTTTCCACTGCACAAGCACTTTTACAAGTATGAATGGCACATTGGATTCTGGACACTGTTGTGCATTCTCCCAGGTGATCCTCACATTGGTTCTTCCCTTTGCTATTCCCATGCTGTGTGTAATTTTCTGTGAAGACTCCATTGGGAGTGGCATGGGGAGCTCAGCTGCATTCTTCTGTGTGTCCACAAAGTGGCAGCAAAGCCCATAGTTGAGTGTAGTGATTCTGTGGAATGAGGAGAACTCCGGTATTTGGGGCCCATGGACAGCAGGGTTGAAATTGATATAGAGTGCCCTAGACATCTGTTCTCTCCTGTGGGGTGGGGCGATCCCCCCATTTGGCTTTGCAAGTGGATGTGGTTTCTCTTTGTCTGGGATGACGCTACTGGGATAAATTGTGGGGGCTGACTTGCAAAACCTGCAGTTGTCAGTGCAGAGAAATTCATGGTCATGGATGGAGAGGATGAATTGGCAGACGGGCAAAATGTGAAAGTTCCAGGAGAGGATGCACAGAGGCATAATTAAGCTTCATAATCCAGCTTCATCCATTTTGTCCTGATGAATTCAATACTATATTCTCAACACCAAAGCTTCTTTCAGTGAGGTAGCCTCCAGGCTCAACCTGGGCCATACACAGGGTAAAGCAGTGCATTTCCTAGGTGACTTATTTTACTGGCCTATCTTTTAGATTTATTTAGGGTGGGAAGTTATCAGAATGGTTATGCAAAGAGACTCCTGCCTGGGGCTTCAAAGTGTCAGGTTCAATCTGTACCCCTCCTCCAGCACTACCAAAAGCCAGAGCTCAGCAGTGCTCTGGTTAAAAATAAAGTAAAGCACATACATAGAAAAACCCAAGTCAAATTGGTAGGTTAAAAATAACAATTTATAACATTCAGTGACTATTACTAAGGCAATAATAGATGAAGTTGCAAATTAGTGACCCTGTGGCTACAGACAATGACCCACATAGTCAATGACTGCCATCTCTCCAGATCAAAGGAGGTCTCGAAACTTTACATCAGGCTCAACCTGACACTGTTGACTGGCTACAGAAGAAGGGCAAATGCTAGAAGAAGAAGAAGAAGAAGAAGAAGAAGAAGAAGAAGAAGAAGAAGAAGAAGAAGAAGAGAAGAAGTGACTTTCAATGAAGACCAGTCAGAGCTGTAGGTGACAGCATAATAATGTGTGTAAAAGACTTTTTTGCCTGAGGCTCTGATTAGCCTTAAGCCAAAGCTGAGCAGCTTCTGTAAAAAGAGAAAAAGGAGGAGCAATTGGAAGAGAAGTAGAAGAGAAACTAACCTGAGGGTCAAGTTCCAAGCCCCCAGCCCGGAACCTGTGTGAAGGGGAAGCAGCCAGCTAGCTTCTGAGCAGCTACACATTGAAGAATGCAAGTCCCAGCCTCCACCTCCTTCACCTTCCCCACCACCCCCATGGACATTGTGAAGGCTCAGCCTGGAGAATTCAGGTGTTTGGAATTGGTAGGTGAGTGGGGCTGTTTTGACTGAAATCTGATTTAGGCTTTCCTGGGAGAGGCAAGCAAGGCTCAGTCTGCTTTAGGGCAGCAGGCTTTGAACTGGCTGACCCCCAGAAGACATTGCTGCCTGTCCAGACACAAGGCCTGGGACAAGTTGGCCACCGTCTCTGCCCCTGAAGATCTTGTGAGTTGTGTGACTGAAAAGAGTTGCTACGACTGTTTTCCTGACTTGCCTGCAGCTTTGAGAGCATGTGCCAGCAAGTCAGTCAGGCTCTGGGTGGATTTCTGGGTTTTTAAGAGCACCACCTTAGGGGTGTTTTTTGCTTTGTGGAGGTGTGGAGATTCCTGGTGGAGGCACATGAGTGACAATTCCAGCTGGGGGCTTGGGTGGGCCCTGTGCTCCAGAGGTCTGAGGTAGGGCTCCCTGCATGCTCTGTGGTGGGACTGCTATTGGGAGTTTCCTGTTCCCTGCTGAATGACCTTTATTATTTTGATATATTTTATTGTTACTGATTGAATGGTGGTGTTGTAAATGATGTCCAATTAAAAATTACTTATCAGGGCATAAATAAGGAGTTGAAGCAAGGCCTTTATTCTTTTGCAAAAGGGTGTGCTGCCAACAGTGGCCGTCAGGTAGCAGCACGCCCCCTCACCCTTCTCCCATCTTTTATACCTGATGCAGAACTGTCTCCACCACCCCTGGGCTGGGCTTCAGAGCTCAGTCTCCCCCATTGCCTAAATAAGGAAAGGAGGGAGAGAGTCTGAGGGTAAAGATGACCTTTATTCTGGGGTAAAGAGTGGCTTATGAATAATACATTCTACTATTTTTGAATGTGGTGATATTTTATATAGTTTAAGTATTCCTTATATTTTAAATATTTTATTTTTCTGGAAGAGCTAGCAAGAAATACAAGAAAAGAAACAGGTAAGGCCAGAGCACTGCTCATCTCTGGCTGTTGGTGGTGCTGTGGATTGAAACTGGGACCTAAAAGCCTCAGGCATAGGAATATCTTTGCATAACCATTTAGATGTAATTCAAGCCCTAACATTATTCATTAAGAGAAAGGGGAGAGGCTTTAGAGTTCAAAGCATTGTCCACTGATTTATCTCCCAAACCACTTTACTTATGCTAAGCACTATAGAACTTTAAGCTTCGGGAGTCGGGAGTCGGGCTGTAGCACAGCTGGTTAAGCGCAGGTGGCGCAAAGCACAAGGACCGGCATAAGGATCCCGGTTCGAACCCCGGCTCCCCACCTGCAGGGGAGTTGCTTCACAGACGGTGAAGCAGGTCTGCAGGTGTCTATCTTTCTCTCCTCCTCTCTGTCTTCCCCTTCTCTCTCCATTTCTCTCTGTCCTATCCAACAACGACAACAACAATAATAACTACAACAATAAAACAACAAGGGCAACAAAAGGGAATAAATAAATAAAATAAATATTTAAAAAAAAGAACTTTAAGCTTCAAGGTTCAATTCCCAACAGCATAAACCAGAACTAAAAATTATTCTGATGTTTTCTCTGTATATGTGTCATTAAAATATACATACATATTTAAATCTTAGTTTTCTGTACCCTTGAATGTATTTTTTGTGATGTGATTGAACTGAATTTGGTTTTCATGGTATAGGCTAGGTGTTAGATTATTAGTTAGGGATTAAGAGATGTTACAGTTCCTTAGGGTAAGGATTGTGCTTAAACTCCTGGTTAAATATGAGTTATCTAGCTGCTATAGTCGTGGTAAAGATAGTGTAGTAGGATTATGAGCAGAGTGTTATTCCTAATATGTAAAGTTCATCTATCAAAGAAATGCATTTTACAGTTAACATGTCAGCAGGGATGCAGTGGGGAGTGGGTGCTTTCCCTAAGGAGAGCTCTAACACCATCAGGAAGTGGGCAGTAATGACCCCTGGCCGTAGGTGGCCTGAGCTTGTCAGAATTTCACTGCACCCTTACCTAACTAAGCACCTACCCCCCATTCTTACCCTACCCCATAGAAATGCTTTAAAAATATTTTGATCTTTATTGGATAGAGAGCTAGAAATACAGAGCAAGAGGGAGAGACAGGCACCTGCAGACCTGCTTCACCACTTGTGAAGTTTTCACGCTGTAGGTGAGGACTGGAGGCTTGAATCTGGGTCCTTGCACATGGTAACATGTGCACTAAATCATATGCACCACTACCCAGCCCTAGAAATATTTTGATGAACTCCATAGTTCCTGTGTCTTTCAGAAGAGTCCTTACACTTCCAGCATCACTTTTTTGCTACTGCCTTGGGCACCATTATCTGGCTCCCTCTAGTGTCTGGAAGAAACAGCATCACTTTTTTGCTACTGCCTTGGGGGGCACCATTATCTGGCTCCCTCTAGTGTCTGGAAGAAACAGTCTCTGGTCTGGCCAAAGCCTCTTCACAAAAATCAGACTGATCTTTTAAAGACAATGCAGAAGCCTTCTCTGGGCAAATGAAATCCGTTATTTTTAGTATTGCCTTAAATATTTTTTCAGGACCATGAAAACTTAAAACATTTTAAATATTTTCCCTTTTGTTGCCCTTGTTTTACTGTTGTAGCTACTGTTATTGAGGTCATTGTTAGGGCAGAAAATTGGAGAGAGGAGGGGAAGACAGGGAGAGAAAGACACCTGTAGATCTGCTTTACCACCTGTGAATCAACTCCCCTGCAGGTGGGGAGCTGGGGGCTTGAACTGGGATCCTTAACACCAGTCCTTGTGCTTTGTGTCACATGTACTTAACCCACTACGCAACCACCCAACTCCCAGGACCATGAAAACTCTTAAGGTTTTGTCTTAAGGTTAATTTAAGAATTATAGGGCAGGGTAATGGAGACAGCATGATGGTCCTGCAAGACTTTCCTGCCTGAGGCTCTGAAGTTCAAGATTCAAAGTTCAATCCCCAGCACCACCATCAGCCAGAACTGCTCGGTTGTAGAAGATGGAAATTGCCCTGGCCTGCGGGGTTATCAATGGAAAACTAGGGTAGGGGGTGAGAGAATGGAAGGGACAAAAGACATGAAGAAAGAGAGCAAGACAGGAGGTCTGATCAAGCTCTGAAAATTTTATTTTGCAACCACAATTTTAGCACAAACAAAGAGGAAGTTCTGCTAAGGTAGTGGGGGAGGGAGGCGGGTGAGCAACTTTCCAAACAGCTAGATGGTAATCTCGGTTTCAATGGTCAGAATGTCCTCTCATCGGCTATATGAGAGTCTTAGCTAAGGCCTTGGCTCCTGGCAGGAACTTATCGTTTCCTGTGTTTGGGTGGAAACTGAAGGAGGGTGAGAAACATGGCTGTTTCCACTAACGGGTGATTCTGGAGCAGAAAGGCCTAGCAGATCATGTCCAAACTCTCCCTTAAGGCTTATGGTAAGGATGGGAACCAGGTGCTTTCTAAGTGGACCAAGTGAAGACAGGCACCAACTCCAGGTCCAGAGTCACTGACCACATGTACCTGGCAATAGGGCATCAGTGTCAGAAGTTTGAATTAAGAAGCACGTGCCACCCTGATGAGCCTGCCATCAGGTCAAGACAGGAAAGTCCTTCTCAGTCAGGCTACACTGAGCCTAAGTATGACACCTGACAGTCACAGCACAACCCCATCAGCACTAATGTGCTTTAAACTCTTTCAGAGCAGCCTCCACATGCAGACCCAGAGCAGAGAGTTCTCTCCCCTTCCATCAGCTTGCATGCTCACATAGGTGTCAGGCAGGCCGGGGCACTGAGCCCTTTTGACACAGACACACAGGACAACAGTGGCTTGTTTGTGGGGTAATGGTTCAGCCTCAAACAGTTCTGGGGAAGCCTGAGACCAGCACCTGCAGCCACCTTTCAGGGGGGTTGGTGGGGACCTGCAGCAAGTTCTGCCCCAGTCTGACTCCAGTCCACTGCGGGGCTAGTACTGGGGCCGAACTGATCTGGTGCTTGAGGGAGTGAGTGCTGAACCCCAGGCAGTAAGGCTTGTCTGTGTGCTCCAGACACAACACCCAGATTCTGGGGCAGGACAGTTCTGGGCACCCCCTCCCCAAAGGACTGCAGACCTGAGAAGTGATGGTCATGCCTCCCTAGCACTTTCTCTAGTAGAAGCCTTGTGTGGAGACCCTCCCCCCAACAGGTCAGTGACAGGGCTCAAGTCTAGCTGCTGGGACAAATATTCCCCGCAGAGTCCTCCTGTCAGGAAAGGAGAGCGTTCTGCACAACTGGCCCAAGCCCAACTTCTCTGCCCAAGGGGAAGTGGTCCTTAAGTGCCTGGCTAGCTTCACAGGTGGGAGACAGATGACCAAGGACTTATGGCTGGGCTGGGAAGCAGTGCAGTGTTTATTGAGAAAATAATCTGCATTTATAGTTTCCAGGAAGGAAGTGGTAGGGGGAAAACAGGATGTGACTAGAGAGGGGGCGGAGCGAAAAGAGTGCAAACCAATGGGGATTAAACCAATGCACTGCAGACAGGTCAGTTCTCAGACAAAACAATGATTAAACAGACCAACACTTAAGACCTCACAGGGAGGCCAGAAAGCCTTATGGGTCTCTTCCTGGGTCTGGGGAGGAGCAGTGGGAGCCCCCATACCTCAGCATCAATCTGGGGATCATTTAGGTGGTCAAGTACCTGGCAACTGGCTTGTACCCAGATCTGGCCAAGTTCTCAGTCTTGTTCAGAGTTGCCCTCAGCTCAGTTGTAACTTCCATGTGAGAATTCCATGCCCAGCAGGCAGGTGGTGCCTGGGTTGTTGATTGACAGAATGCCAGGTGGGCACAGGGACGGCTATTAACCCAGCAGGCAGGTGGTGCCTGGGTTGCTGATTGACAGAATGCCAGGTGGGCACGGGGATGGCTATTAACCCAGCAGGCAGAGAGGTGTGAACTGGTACAGCTGAGTCTAGCTGGGGGTTCAGCTGAGGGGACTGGATTTCAACTAGGGGGTCACCCACCACACGTGGGTGGTGCTGGAAGGGCCTAGATCAGAGTAACAACACGGTGGCCAGTGCCTAGCACCCAGGGCTCCCTGGGTGTGGAAGCAGCAGAAGGTCCATCTCTGGGGGGATGGGCATCAGGCTACAAGATTATAGGGCTGCAGTTAAGGATCCTAGCCTACTTGTGGCGTGTTTTAGATCTTGTAGCCTCCTGAGGGGATTTTGTTTTGTTTTGTTTTTATTTTTTCCCCCCTCCAGGGTTATTGCTGGGCTCGGTGCCTGCACCATGAATCCACCGCTCCTGGAGGCCATTTTTTCCCCTTTTGTTGCCCTTGTTGTAACTTCATTGTGGTTATTATTATTGCCCTTGTTGACGCAATTCGTTGTTGGATAGGACAGAGAGAAATGGAGAGAGGAGGGGAAGACAGAGAAGGGGAGAAAGATAGACACCTGCAGACCTGCTTCACCACCTGTGAAGCGACTCCCCTGCAGGTGGGGAGCTGGGGGCTCGAACCGGGATCCTTACGCTGGTCCCTGCACTTTGAGCCACATGCGCTTAACCCACTGTGCCACCTCCCGACCCTCTGAGGGGATTTTGTCTTTATCTTGTAGTCTCCTTACACAGCCTCTGTCCACTCAGGTGCTTCCCACACTGCATCCTGCAGCAGCTGTTACTTCCAATTCCAATACCTTCAACATGGACTCAGCCTAAAGCCATCACACCTGCTCCCCCAACCCTGGGCCCCACCTGCTAACAGATTTCTGCTGTCAGGGACTCACCGTCAGCATTCTGCACAGGACCTATTCTAGGGCCCTCCTGTGTACCAGGCCACCTACACTCCGGGGGTGGATGGGATGGGGGCTGACGGTGGTACAGAGCAGCTCTGAGGCATCTGCTGCCTTCTTAGAGAGTCCAGGTAATACAGAAGGGACAGGAGTCAGCAGAGCTCCAGAGTCACTTCTTAAAGCAAGGTGGGCAGAGTAGTTGGATTTCAGCACAGAAAAGTGGCACTTGAGGGGACCGTAGGGCCAGGCAGAGCACTTGGGACCAGCCTAGGCCTCTCAGGACGTGCTCCCTCACATTCAGGACTTTAGCTGCCAGACCAGGAAGCTCCCACTGAGTTGGAAGATGCCTCCCAGGTTTGATTTACAGTTTACAAGACTCAGGTCCTGAGCTGGAGAGAAAGCAGCTGCTGGGGGGCGGGTGTGGCAGGAGCAAGACCCAGAACTTCTGGGAGGACACCCCAGCACACACTAGGGATGCCTTTAAGACTGAGTTCACCCCTGCTGAGAACTGTGTCTGGTTGAGAGCAGACAGCAGAATCTCCCAATTAAATGGAAAATTAAAAATTCCTAGGTTTCTGAACTCAGACATGAGGTCTCAGAAAACGAGACCCACAGCACTTAGTTTTCCTTCAGTGCCGTGGGGGCTGGCACCGGCTTGAATTTGGATTGCTGTGTATGGCAAAGCTGCACTCTGCAAGTGAGCTATCACCACTGGCTAGGATTCTAGGGATTTTAAGCGCCTATGGCTGCTTTTAACACTCCTCAATCGCACACATTCCACTGAAACTAACAAGGTTTTGTTAAAGCACCCACTCAGCCCCTTCTGCTGCTCTGAGCACACTTCTGCAGACGAGAGCCAGCACCCTTCTTCCCCCAGTGTAGGACACGGGCCTCAGACCCGGGTCTCAGGGCAAAGCAAGGCGCCTCCCCCAGTGAGTTCTTTCCTTGGCTCCCCCACCCCCCTCTCCTCCAGGATTTATCCTGGGGCTCTGCTGACACTGAGCTCACTACTCTCCTTCGTGGCTTTTTTATGTGACAGGACAGACATATTGAGAAGGAAGGGGAGGTAGAGACATCTGCAGACCCTGCTTCACTGATCATTAGTGTCCACTGCAGGTGGGGAGTGGGGTTCAAACCCAGGTTCCTGAGCATGGCGGTAGGTGAGCTTAATGGAGTGCGTCACCGCCTGGCACCTAGGGTTCTTTTCAAATACCCTGCAGCGATAGGTAAATCTAAGCCCCTTCTTTTCTTTCAAATTTTGAAAAAAAATGCCTCAAATCCCTACGACCGTCCCCTCCCCAAGTCTCCCAGGGCCAGCAGCTAGTTCCCAGTAAGAGCGACTCCCAGAACAACTTCAAGGCCGGCAGCCCCCTAAGCAGCACACCCATATTCGCAAAATCGAACCCAGCTCAGCAGCTTCAGACAACCTGCCGGTTGGTTACAGAGCCCGCCTAACCCACCATCAGCCCCTTCAGTTCCCAGAAAGATTCTGAGGCCCCGCACTCCTGCCCAGCCTTATCAAGGGGCCCTGTGGGGCGTCACTTCTGGCGGAATCCAATCCTCGTGTAGAGGGGCGGGGCTTGCACGTGGTGGGCGTGGCGAGTCAGGGCCATGGCACCACCCAGCGCTTGACACCCCATGTGCCGATGGGGAGGCGGGGCATGCAGGTCGGGGCATCGCAGTTTGGGGCTGTGGTGACTGGAGACGGGTCACTGGCTGTTGTATGCTTTACATTGGGTTGTTCTAGCTCTCCCCCGCCAAGAAAATTTGGATCAGTACTGCTAGTTTCACAGGCCTGCTTGGCCCTGCCCCAAGGAACCCTGAGAGGGTTCCAGAGTTCCAGAGTTAGAGAGTTGGAGAGTTGCAGAGTTAGAGAGTGCTTGGCACCACGGGGGAAAGAGGCAGCAGAGTTTTGTTTGGTGATTAGTTTGTTTTAGTTTATGAATCGTTGTTCCTGAATAAAGAAATACAGCTTCCCTGCCCAGCCGTATGTCTCTGGTTGTCTCTGTTACCCACCTGTGAAGCTAGCCCGGCCAGCTAGAGCATCCGAATTTTAACAACAACTGGCCTCCAGGAACCCCACGACTGGACAGGGGCATGAAGGCACTCTGGGGAGTCACTTTCCTGGTCTGTAAAAGTACTGGGCCTCCAGCATCAGTGTATTTGCCCAGCTGATGCTCTGGTCCCTTCGTCCTCCCCACCTTCTCTCTCCTCAATAAGAGTAAAGAAAAACAACTTTAAAAGATGTATGGAGAGGCAGGTGCTTCCGCTGCTGCCATGTGCCCCGCCCGGAGACCAGGCTCAGGTGCATCTGCTTCTCCCTGTCCAGCCCCTCCCTGCCCCCACCCCAGCCCTGCGCCCACAGCACGGCCTGCTGCCTGATGAGAGGGCTCAGGTGCATCTGCTTCTCCCTGCCCAGCCCTCCCTGCCCCCACCCCAGCCCTGCGCCCGCAGCATGGCCTGCTGCCTGGTGAGAGGGCTCTGGTTCATCTGCTTCCTCCTGCTCGGCCCTCCCTGTGCCCACCCCAGCCCTGCGCCCGCAGCACGGCCCAAGCTCCAGCATGCTGCCTTGTGAGAGGACTCAGGTGCAGGGCTTTCTCCCTGATGCCTGGAACCTGGACATCTGCCTCCTGGAGACAGCCCATGCCATTCAGTATTTGCTTCTCTGCGAGTGAAAGCCTGGCTGAGCGCGGGCACCCAGGCAGCTCGATGCATGTGGAGCAGGGCTGTGGAATCTCTCCTCCCCAATCCTTCTCTCTCATTCACCTCTTACTGGAAAAAAAATTGTGCTGGGTCCGTGATGCAGCAAAGCAGTGTCTTTTGTGCAAAAGACCCTGACTCTGGTTTTATCTTCCCTTGTTGTTAAAATTCAGCGGCTCTTGCTGGGTGGCTAGCTTCATGGCGGGTAACAGAGACGCGGAGACAACGGCTGGGCAGGGAAGCTGTATTTCTTTATTCAGGAACAACGATTCATAAACTAAGACAAACTAATCAACAAACAGAACTCTGCTGTCTCTTTGTGGCAGCGCAAGCACTGTCTCCAGCTCTGTAATTCTGGAACCCTGGCACGGTTCCTTCAGGGCGGGGCCAAGCAGGCCTACGAAACTAACTGGACTGATCTAATTCTCTCGGTGGGGGAGAACTAGAACCCAATGTAAAGCATACAACAATTCCCCCTGTTCTTTTTAACTAAATGGCTACAGTATCAAGGGTGTGGGGTTAACAGAAACATATATCATACAAGCATTTTTAAAAAAGAAACTGGCACAAACATGGAGAAACTTGTAAGCAAGTAACAAGAACCAGCGTGTTGCCAAGGGAAGGCCTGAGGGGGCCATATCTGCCTCTGTGGGCTAAACTTTATCAGCTTAAAAAAACATCTCTTGCCTCTGGGGGGCATACTTTCTTGCCTCTGGGGGGGCGTACTTTCTTCAACGGGCATTTGCTTGGGGGCGGGGAATGGCCAGAGTCCCAAAGGCAGCTGGCTGCAATTTACTTACTATGAAACAAAACTTGTTATTAGCATATCTCTAATAGAGAAGGAATTTGAGACTTTTACATAGCAACAACGTCTTTTTAACCTTTTGTTACACCCATTCAAGATGGAGTCAGGAAAGGAAACCTCAGGCATGAGAATAATTAGCATAGCCATTGTGCGATCTACCATTTCTAATAGAGAAGGCAATGGAGAGTTTTACATATCAACAAGTCTATTTAACCTTTTGTTTAGCCTAACTTAGTTAAAATATATTGATTGTTAACTAATTTTTACCTCAGACTTTAAATGTAAGTTAATTTTATCTTTATGAGAATTACGTTGAAAACCTTTTTCATTTAACTTTGACTAGTAAGAATTTAGCCTTAAAGTTACTGTTTACCAAACTTTAAACATATACATAAACATGGTCATTAATACACAAGGAGAGAAACCTTTGTTACGAAGACATGTCATTTTAAACATGAATTTAGATATGTACTGTCTTAGTTGTTGGGGGGGTTCACCATCTGGAGGTGGCTTCCCACACAGCTTCACTTCTAGGAATTGCAGGTTGCGATCTCTGCACAAATCTCTGCATACTCCAGCTTGTCTGCCTTCAGACCGGACCGGCGGCTGGAGATCTCATGTGCCCAGTTTCGGTAGGGAGCCCGGGGGTCTGGGAGGCCCGGGATGGTTCCAGAATTTATAGCAAGAGGGCAGGCAGGCCAGTTTTTTAGAAGGCGTGGGCCTAGGTGCCCAGGGGTGGCAGCCATGATAGGCCGCCGCGGCCCTGCCCCATGGCCCTGCTATGTCTGCTGCCCTATTCGCAGTGGCCGAGCAGCGTGGAGGGATCACGCGTCCAGTGCCCTGCACCACGCGGTGGAGAGCCGGCTCCTGTGGGCTGGCCTCGGGCTCTTGTGTGTTGGCATCGGGCTCCAGCATGTTGGCGTCAGCCTCCTGCGGGCTGCGGGGCTCTTGGGGCTCTTGTGTGCTGGCGTCGGCCTCCTGCGGGCTGTGGGGCTGCGGGGCTGCAGGCGCGGTGCGCGGGGTTGTCTGGGTGCAGCTGGCTGGCTGGCTATTTAACCAGGTGAAAGCAGCAGCTCCGCGCCTCGCCTCCTGCCCGTTGGCTATTCCCGCTGGATGTTCTGATTTGCCCGATCAAGTGGAAACCACAGAGTGGTCCTGAGATAAATGTTCCAGAAACAGCAAAACAGTCTCGTGAAGAAAGAGCAGAGGCCTTTGGAGATCTCTTCACAAGCAGAAGAGAAGGCCATAGTGCATAGGTAGCCAAATTGTCTTTACTTATCTGAGAGATGCACAGGTCAGGTCCACGTGGGTGCCATTTGTCATTAAAATTCGTAAGGCTCTAGCTGGCCAGGATAGCTTCAACAACAAGGACAACAAAATGGAAAAAATGGCCTCCAGGAGCAGTGGATTCATAGCATAGGCACAGAGCCCCAGATAACCCTGGAGGCAAAAAAAAAAAAGAAGAAAAAAAGGAAGAAAAGAAAAGAAAGAAAAGAAAAGAAGAAAAAGGACCCCTCTGGGACCTCAGGATAGTGCAGGAACCAGCACCCTGTCCCTGGTCACCACTGTCACCTTTGAATGTCAGAAGTAGAGCTGGGGAGGGACCTTCAACTTGTAAACTTGTCTCCCAGTTTAACCCCCAGCCCCTCAGTGCTGCTTCCTGCTCTGCAGCCCATGTCCCTCATCTTACTGAAGATGTTGCTCCTCACTGCAGAGACAGACAGACAGAGGATCCAGAGCAGACCTGGCTCACCTGTGTGGGGGTGGGGGATGGGGGTGAGTGTGAGCACAGAGCCTCAGGCATGCAGGCCCTGCTCTCTGCAGCTGCAGCTGCCCTCCTGCCATTCTCTTGGATTTTCTTGAAATGAAGAAAGGCTTAAAAATGTTGGAGACAGCTGGCTCCAAACATCCTAGAGAGAGATGAACTGAGCAAGGAGTGGTGGGCCTATGGGCAGAAGCCTTGCAGAGGGTTTTTGGTGCGGTGCTGTCACTATGTGGCCACGGAGGAGAGTGCACTTCAAGAGACATGACTTCAAACACCCAGAGGTCGGTCTCATTTAGAGAGTATTAAATAGATACACCAGTTCCTTGGAAAGAAATAGTGCAGCCAGGGAGGTGGCTCCGTGGTGGTCTGTCCATCCCCACCCCCCACATGCATGGTGGGGTGACACGGGGGCACTGTAGACTCTAGGGGAGATGTGGGAGACCCCAGCCCACTCCCCCACTACATGCAGCACACCAGCCAGGCCTCCCCTGAGGATGGCAGGGCTGCTGGGTCCTGGCACTGTGGGAAGAGGTAGGAGTCCAAGTGCCAGACATTAGGGAAAAACCCTGCACCTGAATCCTCTTACCAGATGGCTTGTGTGGAGCTCGAGCAGTGGTGCAGAGGCCTGAGGTCAGGGCAAGGAGGAGCTGGGTAGGGAGAAGCAGGTTCACCTGAGCCTGGTCTCCCAGTGGGGTGCGTAGCAGCAGTGAAAATACCTGTATCCCAATAAAGCTTTTAAAGTGTTTTTCTTAATTTACTCTTACTACTTATTAATGAGAGAGGAGGTAGGGAGGGCGAGGAAACCAGAGCATCAGTGGGTTAGGAACACTGATGCTGGAGGCCCAGGGCTTTTACAGCCCAGGGAAGAGACGCTCCACAGTGCCTTCACCCTGTGTCCAGTTGTGAGGATTCTGAAGGCCAAAGACCCATCTCCAGTCACTGCAGGGACCTGAATGGCAGTCCACTGTCCACTGCTCGCTCCCTGCCCTGTCTGACCCCTCGACTCCCCCCTCCCTGTTCCGCTCACCTGGAGTTAGTGCTGGGGGTGGCTGTAGCTCTGGTGGCCATTCACCACTTGCTGTCCTGCCCCTTGGCGTAGGGCTCCACCCAGGAAGTGACGTCATATACAGCCCTTTGAAAAGGCAGCACCGGCCTGCTGGGCCGTCAGAATTGTTAGAGGCAGTAACTCTAGAATAGTTATAAGTATAGTTGCTTTTTGAGTTTGAGTTTTAAGAATAGTTTAAATATAGTTGCTTTTTGCCCTACTGCCCAGTGAGGTGGAAAATTCCTTGCCCTTTTCCCCTCAACAGAACCTAAACAGTGAAGGCCATCAATTATTTTGATAGACCCTGCAGCGGACAGGCCTCCTCATGACCTCTGCATAGGAATACTGTTACCAGATAAATTACAAACAGATGGCTGGTGGTCCCAACAGAGAGCGAAAGAATGTAGTGACCCCCACTTTGGCTGGGACCTATTGGTCTGGTGTGATGTTTAGAACTAGCCCATGCTTTGCTCTGAATAGATCAGGCTTTTGCTAAGTTTGAAATGATTAGATATAGGCTGATAAGGTGATGTGTTCTCCCTCCCTGAGTGTAGTCTGAATTCCTGTAAATTGTATGGTTTGAGCTTTGTTCAGGGTCGAGCTTGGTAGACTAACACCAGTCACCATCTCAGCCCGGATTGCAATTCGTGAATAAACATCTTTTCCTTCCTTGCAGTGGATGGTGGTTTGATCTTGTGCTCGATAACAAGAATCTTGTTGGGATCTGGAGGGGCTGTTCTTGCTGAGGGCTGGGTGGGTGGAGAGAAACTTGCCTGGCATGGTGGGCTGCAGGACTGCATTTTTCCTGACTGTGTTTTTGCAGTCACAGGCATAAACGCTAAGCTTCTGAGCAGCGAGCTGGCAAGCAAGTCAGAAGAGCTGCAGGAGGTTTGCTTGAAGCTTCCAAGCTCAGACTCTGAGTTTGCAGACGTGGGGCTGCTGCTCAGGTGACTCCCTGAAGTTGCTCCTGGGAGTCACCTTGCTGGAAGCCAGCTGCCGGCACAGGGGTCTTTGGAGTGGCAAGAACTAATGGGCAAGAACTAATGGGCTAATCCTTAAAAACATGAACGGGTCAGTGGATGTAGGAATTTGAGGAAGTTTTTTTTTCTTTTTCTAAAGAAGATGAAGGGCTAGAGGTTGTGTAACTGATATGCTTTATCCTAAAAACAAGCGGGGGCATAGGGATTTGAGAAATTTTTAAGGAAAAGGAGACTTTAGATTTGAGAACAGTAGCAGCTGCTTCAAAAGGAGGACACTTGGAGTTGGGCTGTAGCACAGCGGGTTAAGCGCAGGTGGCACAAGCACAAGGACCAGCATAAGGATCCCGGTTCGAACCCTGGCTCTGAACCCCGGCTCCCCACCTGCAGGGGAGTCTCTTCACAGGCGGTGAAGCAGGTCTGCAGGTGTATATCTTTCTCTCCTCCTCTCTGTCTTCCCCTCCTCTCTCCATTTCTCTCTGTCCTATCCTACAACGACAACAATAATA
This sequence comes from Erinaceus europaeus, assembly GCF_950295315.1. Lineage (NCBI taxonomy): Eukaryota > Metazoa > Chordata > Mammalia > Eulipotyphla > Erinaceidae > Erinaceus > Erinaceus europaeus. The sequence continues at coordinate 86,798,571 of NC_080177.1, forward strand.
ACTACAACAATAAAACAACAACAATAAAACAACAAGGGCAACAAAAGGGAATAAATAAATAAAATAAATATTTAAAAAAAGGAGGACCCTGGGGGCCAGGTGGTGGCACACTCAGTTAAGCTAACAGACCACCATGTTCAAGAACCTGGGTTCGAACCCCCTCTCCCCACCTGCAGTGAGGATATTCATGAGCAGTGAAGCAAGTCTCTACCTCTCCTTCCTTCTAAATTTCCTTGTTCTATCAAATGAAAAAAATATGGGCACAAGTGAGAGCTGTGGATTAATAGTGTTGTCACAGAGCCCCAGCAATAATCCTGGAGGAAAAAAGGGGTAGATCAAGGTGAGAAAACTCACTTGGGGAGGCGCCTTGTTTAGCCGTGAGACTCAGGTTGGTGGCCAGCACCCCCACACTTGGGGCAACTTGGATGTTGTCTCTCATATGTAGAAGTCTGCTCATAGCAGCAGAAAAGCACCTGAGATGGGTGGCTTTCCAAAGCCTTCTGTTAATTTTTGTGGGGTGCAAGCAATTGAAGGGGATGTTAAAAGCAGCCAGGGGCACTGAACATGCCTAAAATCCAGGCAAGGGATATAGCTCACCTGAAGAGAGTGCTGCTTTGGTGTACAGTGACCCAAGTTCAAGCCCAGCCCTACACCCACAGCACTGAAGGAAGATTAAGGGCTGTTGGTCGCATTTTCTGAGACCTCATATCTGAGTTAGGAAACCCAGGAATTTGACTTTCCATTGGTTTAATTGGGCGAGCCTGCTGGCTGCTCTCCAAACTCATGTGGATGCAGTTTTTAGCTGGGGGAGGCCCAGGAGGTGCTCCTGTTGTCTGCTGGGGTGTCCTCTCAGAAGTTTTGCTCCTGCCTCCACCCCTGAGCATCTGTATCTTTCTTCTTTACAGCTTAGGGACTGAGGTTTTTTAAAATAGTAAATCAAGTCTGGTAGGCAGCTTCCAACTCAGTGGGAGCCTCCTGGTCTGGAATCTAAAGTCCTGAATATGGGGAGCAGGTCCTGAGTGAGAGTCCTTGTTGTTAAAATTTCGGAGGCTCTTGCCGGGCCGGCTAGCTTCACGGTGGTGAACAGAGACGCGGAGACAACGGCTGGGCAGGGCAGCTGTATTTCTTTATTCAGGAACAACGATTCACAAACTAAGACAAACTAATCACCAAACAGAACTCTGCTGTCTCTTTGCGGCGGCGCAAGCACTCTCTCTTTTACTCTGGAACTCAGGAACCCAGGAACTCTGTCTCTCTGGCACTCTCTCTTACTCTGTAACTCTCGCACTCTCGAACTCCGGAACTCAGGAACTCTGTCTAACTCAGGAACTCAGAAACTCTGGCTAACTCTGGCACCCTCGAACTCAGGAACCCTCTCCCTTACTCTCGAACTCAGAAACTCTCGCACCCTCGCACTCTCGAACTCCGGAACTCAGGAACTCTGTCACTGGGGAACTCAGGAACTCTCGGACTCCGGAACCCTCTCCCGGGGTCCCTTGGGGCGGGGCCAAGCAGGCCCGCGAAATTAACAGGACTCATCCAATTCTCTTGGAGGGGGAGGGCTAGAACAAGCCAATGTAAAGCATACGACAAGTCCTAGTCTGTCCCCCGGTGTTCTCCCTGGCCCCAGGGTCCCAGCTTAGGATTTCTATTCCAGATACTTCCCCTCAAGTGCCACTTTCTGAGCTGAAATTCAATTACCCTGCCAACCTTTCTTTTAAAAGGTGACCTGGGCAGAGTGCAGCTGACTCCTGTTCCTTCTGTCTTGTCTTGACCCTCCTGAGAAGGCGGCAGGTGCCCAAAGCCACCCTGTACCACCTTTAACCCTCCCACCTCCACTGCCACACACACTAGAGTGTAGGTGGCCTGGTAAACAGGAGGGCCCTAGAATTAATGCTGAACGAGAGTCCCTGACAGCAGAGTTCTGCTAGCAGAGTGGGGAGGGACTAGGCTCTTGTCCAGACCTTAAGGGGGCCAGGATTGTGGGAGCCCCTGTGATCGCTTTAGGCTGAGGCCATGTTGAAGGTTTTGGAGTTGGAAGGAAAAACACAAGCTCAGGGATCCTGCAGGGTGCCATGTGGGAAACACCTGGGTGTACATGGAGGCACAAGATGCCTCCCAGGAGGCTATAAAGTCTAAAATGCCCCCCAGGAGGCTACAAAATTGAAAATACCAAGTAGGCTAGGACCCCTACTGCAGCCCTAAAACTTTGTAGCCTGGTCCCTGCTAATGCTAACCCTAACCCTAACCATAACCCTAACCCTGGAAATGGGCCCATGCCCTGGGAGCCCTGGCTACTGGGCATTGGCCCCCATGCTGTCTTTGCTCTGATCAGGGGAGGGCCCTGCCTCCTGACAGCACCTGTGTGTGGTGGTGGGAGTGGCACACGTGCTGTCACAACTGACACCCCAGTTCAAAGCCAGTCCCTTTAGCTGAACCCCCAGCTAGACTCAGCTGTGCTGGTGTGACCTGCTTCTCTCATCTGCTGGGTTAATAGCTCTCCCCATGGCATTCATTCCAATTAGCAGCCCAGGTGCAACCTGCCTGCTGGGTGAATAAGAGATAATGCATACATCTTCATTTTAACTTTCATTTTTCGTTTAGATCAAAGACCACCAGTAGCCAGTTCAACACTGATTCTCTTTTGAAGATTTCCCCTGAAGGTGGGGACCAGGGGCTCAAACTCATGTCCTTGCAAATTGTGATGCATGCACTCAACCAGGTGCACTACCACCAGGCCCTTACAACAGGTTTCTTTTTTAAAATTTTTTATTTATAAAAAGGAAACATTGACAAAACCATAGGATAAGAGGGGTACAACTCCACACAATTCCCACCACCAGAACTTCATATCCCCTCCCCTCCCCTGATAGCTTTCCTATTCTTTAACCTTCTGGGAGTATGGACCCAGGGTCATTGTGGGATGCAGAAGGTGGAAGGTCTGGCTTCTGTAATTGCTTCCCCGCTGAACATGGGTGTTGGAAGAGTCGATCCATACTCCCAGCCTGCCTCTCTTTCCCTAGTGGGGAAGGGCTCTGAGGAAGCAGAGCTCCAGGACATATTGGTGGGGTTGTCTGTCTAGGGAAGTCTGGTCTCATCCTGCAAGCATCTGGAACCTGGTGGCTGAAAAGAGAGTTAACATACAAAGCCAAACAAATTGTTGATCAATCATGGACCTAAAGGTTGGAATAGTGCAGATGAAGTGTTGGGGGGGGCTCCATTTTGTAGATAGCTGGTAGGCATATTTTATATTTTAAAGGGCCTGTAGCTATACTAGTGGGTTTTTTTGGCCTGAGCCTGAAATGTGATATGCAGGTGGATCCTAATTATTGTCTGGGGAGATGATGTTATGGTTGGAAAAAGGGCCAGAAAGCTGAATCAGAGAAGAGAGTAGCTCTCTACTATCGGACAAATGACCTCCAGTCCAGCAACAGAGCAGATGGTTACCATGTCGTGAGCCTTACCTGCGAACAGCTATTTAAGGAGAGGTGTCGGGTTGACTGTGTGTTGTGTGACCTTTCTCTGGCATCTAAAAGAGGAATCATTGCTTAACCCTGACACACTCTCTGAGTAAGTCCTCACTCTAATTCCTTGCTCTTGACAGCCATCCATGATGAATTCTTTGGTACCTTCTCCAGTTTGTGAGTCATCTGAGTAGAACTTCTACTTGTAGAAAGTCAGCAGTAATCACACCTTGTATTTCAGCCAACATCTAGTCAGACAAATATTGCCAGTAACCCAAGCCCCAAGATATCTAAGCTCTGTCCCCTGTCTGGCTCATTCAAGCAGAAACAAATAAGTAACCCACAACTTGAACTTCAGAACTTTCAGGTCAAGACAAACACCCCAAGGCCCCTAGTAAGAAAAAACAAAAATCATGCAGAATGCTAATGGCAGTCTAAATTCTGGGGGCTGTTTGGCCTCTAATGGATATTCTCGACTTCCTAAGCCAAAGGTACATTGAGTACTTAGCCACTACCTGCTAATTTGCCAATTTTATTCTTCCTTCCCTAAATGAGTTTAAGTTTACATGTGCTTGGTTACTGGATGAAGGCACCAAAAAAGCTTTGAATATCTTAATTTAAAATATGGAAACTTGTATTAGTTTGTCTCTTCAGTTTTATGTCCAGCTTGAAGTACCTCGTATTTGAGGATATTTTGATGCCTGCAGAAAAACTCCAGTCATGCTATTCAGCCCTTTGCATAGCAGAACATTCATAAGCAACAATCTTAGGAGGCAAGAAACATGCTTCGCTGACCTAGTCCTCTTAAGTAACATTGATTGGGGTTCTCAGAGCCTCACTTTTCACTTGTCCATTTTCTAAATATGGTGACTATTTTAACTATATATTCGGTGGTGTAATGGCAGGTGATGATTTTTAAGCAGAGTCCTGGCCAGTGATTTGCATGTTTAGAATGTCTAAAGTTCTATGCAAAAGCTCTGGTGAGTAAAGGATATTAGACTTTTAATGGGAAGTCTATGTAAGTTTTATTTTTGCTTTCTGGGACCAGTAAGCTCTTAATATTTATTTATTTACCAAGTAAATACTGTACACTATCAGTTTCATTTTTTATATCATTATATTACACACGTTGCTTTAATCTTGTTTCTTTTTAAAGAAATATTTTTATTTTTCCTTTTTGTTGCCCTTGTTTTTCATCGTTTTTGTAGTGATTATTGTTGTTGTTATTGTTGTTGGATAGGACAGAGAGAAATGGAGAGGAGGGGAATAGGGGGAGAGAAAGACAAGACACTTGCAGACATGCTTCACCTGTAATCCATAATGTGCAAAAGACTTGGCACATTATGGATTACAGCTGAATATTGTCACCATTGTAGCTCTCCTTGGCCCTTGGTCACTTTTCTTCTTTTCAGATATAAAGACACTGAAGAGGGAGAGGTTTTTGCCCTGAGGCTTGCACTGGGAACTATCAGCTGCCCTGTGTGTGTTGCCAGACTAGGAAACTTGTTGTGGTGCCTGTCCATGTAGAGACTCTCATGGATGAGTTCCTTCTCGAGCCTTTTTTGCTCGGTCCTGTAGGAGCTACATAGAGCTGTTGGTATGCATGAGACCCCTTCTGTTTCATTTGGTTTAAATCCTCCCTGCTTAACACTATTTTATTTACATAACCGCTGTTAACAAGCACCTCCCTCCAGGGCATTGGTTCAATCCCCAGTTTCATGATATGTTTTTGCTCCACCCCCCTCCTTGTCACACCCTGATCCCTTCTTTATCACACCCTGATTTTCACCAGTCACTTTTCTCTCCATCCTCTCTATGTCACATCCTGTTTCCACCTTACTTGGCAAGTATATATAAAGACAGCATTGTGAGTTTTAGAGTACTGTACTTTGAGTTTAGCTTAGCTCATCTTAGATTGTGCTGCGTCCTGCATGAATAAAGAGATACTGCCTACAGCTCAACCATGAATCCCTGGTCGTCTGTTACCTGCCCGTGAAGCTAGCCCGGCGAAAACAACATAGCCCGTCAAAAACAACATAGAGCTAATGATTTGGAGATTTTAATCCTTGTGACAGTTATTTTCTTGATGCAGTTTCTTACAATCAATTGTTTGAATGTCATATCAAAACCACTGTAAGAAATTATAACGTCAGTGATATATATATATGCAACATACAGATGTCTGAACAATTCTTTGTGGCTAGAGCACTGCACTGCTCTGAATTACGGTGGTAATAGGGATTGACCTGCCCTTCCCATCCACAGTCATGAGAGACATCTCACAGAGCCATTCATATTCCTCTCCTCACTCTTCAAAACTCCCTTAGCACAAGCTACTCCTGAGAAATCATCTACTTCCCTCTTGCTCTTTTTGTCAACTGAGTCCTATCCCAAAACTGTAAATCAAAGAAGAAATAGACATAGTGCAGTTACCTGCACACAGGACAGGCTGAGGCTGGACTGGGACATGCAATCAGCCAGCCTGCATCTTGGCTGGAGCATCACTAAGACTACTTCCAACTTGGAGAGGCGAGGGCAGTTTTGGAGAGTGGGCTGCAGGCCAAGTGTTGCTTCTCAGAGTGGCTAAGACCTAGATGTTCTAAGTGTTACCTTTCCTCACAAACAAAAGATAACAATGCCACTTGTAAGAAGTATGCATGGGCATGGAGGGTTTGTCTTCAGTGCTCTGGCACTGATCAACACAGGGCCAGAATTTTTGTCCTTTTCTGTCTCTGTCATTCTGTCTCTCTCACTGTCTCTATGTGCTTTCTTCACTGGGCCCTTACTGGAAGTCAGTGCATGCATCGTGAACTCAGTCTTCCTGGTGCTGAAATTTTCCTTTCTTTGCCCTTTGGATTATTTAGTCTCATGAATATGGGGTAGTTCAGAGGGGAACTGAGGAGACAGAATTCCTGCTGCAGGTTCCAGGCATATGTCCATCTCCAGCTGCAGCTGTCCAGGCCCTCTGTGCTTGACTCCCATTCTCCAGGGCCTTGAGGCTGACACTCAGCCTAAATGCAGCCCTCCTCTCCTTCCTGCACAGTGTTCTTGTCCTTATTCCATGAGAGCCCAGGTCAAGAGAAGTGAAACTCTATCCCCCTGGCACACACAATGTGCTTTCTGTGTATTGGGCCGAATGTAAAGGATATGTGGTACTGATGGCCACACAAGTGTCCAGATTTTCCACGCAAAATGGAAGCTTCCAGGGATCAGAAAGAGGGTGTTTTGGTGTCTGTGAAATGTCTTTTCCAAGTGCCTCATGGGGTTTCAAATCCGTTTGAAACCTGAAGTTCTTTCTTGTGTCTAGGCAATATTCTCACCTATGGCCAGAAGGCCCGCCCAACTAGGAGCACAGCTATCCATCGTGGGGTCAGGAGGTCTGCCAGCCTGCTGGCTCCTGGAGGGATTCCTGAGTATCTCCTCAGGGCCCAAGTGGTAACAGGTGATTCCAATTTCCTTTGTTAGCAGGAGCCAGGCCCTCAGGTGAGGGTCGGGGCTGCAATCTCCACTGGAAGATCCTGCCTCAGCCAGTGGAGGCAGCCATATTCCTTTTGTCTCTCCATGGCAGGGGCCCAGGGAGCTTCTGGTTCCTGCATGCAGAGCGACTTTGTATGGGACACTATGCATGCCTACTTCTGGGAATCTCTCTGAGTGTGATGTGTGGACACCAGGACACCATGGTCAGGGATGTGAGAGAGAGGCCACAGGAGCAATTGCCTTAGCCGGACCCAAAGGGTAGGTGTAGGGGATGGGTTCATCCACTATGGTCGAACAGAGTTCCCATCTATGTTGGAACACATTTCTTCCTGGGTGCTTGCTGGGCTTGTATTCTGCTGCCCTGAGCAGTGGACTGAGAGTCTGGAGGCTGAGTAGGCAGCCAAACGTGACTGGACAGGCTCATGTCCCTGAATTCTGAGGGTGCCCCAGCTTCCCCCGGTGACAGTGTTTGGATGATAGTGAGGCATGGGATTGAATGGGGAACTCAGGAGAGCGAGACATGAGAGTCCCTTTGCATATGCATTCTTGCTTAGCCAGAATCTGGGCTACCTGGCTTGCCCTGACCAGCTAGGATCTCTGTACGTAGGTTGCAGGTGAGGCTGGCTACCTTGCCACCCATGCTCTGAGACTACTATAGGTGAGACCTGAGTACACACACACACACACACACACACAAACTACAGTCAGATATGGTAGTACAGCATATAGTGAAGGCTGGAGCTGTCTGGGGTCTGTGGGCATGAGACCTGCTGCCTTACAATCTCTACAACCCAGATTTGAACCTGTCATCAATGTACACAGTGTAGGAGGTTTTTGACTTCTGGTCTCTTTCCAACTCTTCTATTTCTCTTCTCGCCTTCTCTGTCTCTGACTCTCACATGCTCTCACTCACTCTGTCTGCACTCATTAATATTTTACTTATATACTTATTTTACTGACAGGCCCAGATATACAAAGAGACTTACCAGAGCACTGCTGAGCTATGGCTTGTTTTGTTGGCGATTTCACCTAGGCTACTGGAGCCTCAGCTTTGTAAGTCTTTCTGACACAAGCTATATTCTCTCTCCTCATTTCCATGCCACTATCTCTCAGAGTTTATAATAAATATACACACACACACACACACACACACATATATATATATATATATATATATATATATATATATATATATATATATATATGTCAGTTTTAGAATTGTCGACCTATGTATTTGATCTTAATTCAGAATTACCACATTTATAACAGCCTCCTTTTTCATAAATAATTGGCCACATAGTTGGAGCAGGATTCACTACAATTATAAATTATAGAACCTTCCAGTAGCATTTCTAATAGAGTTTCTATCAGCATCCTTATTGTAATTATCATAGCACAGAACTTGCCTCCATTTTCTAGTGTAAGCTTCAATAAGTAAGTGTTTATTTTCATTCTCCGGAAATCTTAATTTCCCTGGACCCTGAAATGTTAGGGAATTTTTGAAGCAGCCCTCTGTTTCTCAGCAGACGGTTTCTATGTTTCTGCTGTAATCAGGTCTTCTTGTGTTTTTTTTTTTTTTTCAAGTCCTCCTAGATCATCCCCATTTATTTGCATATTTATTTATTTAGTCAGGTATCACATGTGGGGTCATTTCTTCTGCTTGATAGATTTTCTCTTATAATTGAAGGGAACTTTTGATGCACAATACATTTCCTGGGGCAAATTCTACACACATATGGAGAAGGCTTGGGTTGTCTGGGTCTGTGGGCATTAGAGCTGCTGCCTTACAATCTCTACAACCCAGGTTTGAACCTGTCATGAATGAACACAATATAGAGGGTTTTTTGACTTCTGGTCTATTTCCAACTCTTCTATTTCTCTTCTCACCTTCTCTGTCTCTGACTCTCACAGGCTCTCACTCAGTCTGCACTCAGTAATATTTTACTTATATCCTTATTTTATTGACAGGCCCAGATATACAAAGAGAGTTGCCAGAGCACTGCTGAGCTCTGGCTTGTTTTGTTGGTGATTTCACCTAGGCTACTGGAGCCTCAGCTTTGTAAGTCTCTCTGACACAAGCCATATTCTGTCTCCTCATTTCCATGGCAGTATCTCTCAGACTTTATAATAAAGATATACATCCATATACATATATAAATATACATATATATATGTCATTTTTAGAATTGTCGACCTATGTAATTGATCTTTATCAGAATTAACACATTTATAACAGCTTCCTTTTTCATTAATAATTGGCCACATAGTTGGATCAGGATTCAATAGAATTATAAATGATAGAACCTTCCAGTAGCATTTCTAATAGCATTTTTATCAGCATCCTTATTTTAATTATCATAGTACAGAACTTGCCTCCTTTCTCTAGTGTAAGCTTCAATACATATGAGTTTCTTTTCATTCTCCTGAAATCTTAATTTCCCTGGACTCTGAAGTGTCTCGGAATTTTTGAAGCAGCCCGCTGTTTCTCAGCAGATGGTTTCTATGTTTCTGCTGTAATCAGGTATTCTTGTGCTCTTTGTTTTTATTTTTCATTTTTTAAAATCCTCCTAGATCATACCCATTTATTTGCATATTTATTTATTTATTTAGTCCTATATTACATGAGGGGTCATTTCTTCTGCTTGATAGATTTTTCTCTTATAATTGAAGGGAAGTTTACACTCACAATACATTTCCTGTCGTAAATACTACACACATATGGTGAAGGCTGGGGTTGTCTGGGATCTGTGGACATGAGACTGCTGCCTTACAATCTCTACAACCCAGGTTTGAACCTGTCATGTATGAACACAGTGTGGGAGGTTTTTGACTTCTGGTCTCTTTCCAACTCTTCTATTTCTCTTCTTGCCTTCTCTGTCTCTGACTCTCACAGGCTCTCACTCACTCTGTCTGCACTCATTAATATTTTACTTATATACTTATTTTACTGACAGGCCCAGATATACAAAGAGAGTCACCAGAGCACTGCTGAGCTCTGGCTTGTTTTGTTGGCGATTTCACCTAGGTTACTGGAGCCTCAGCTTTGTAAGTCTCTCTGGCACAAGCCATACTCTGTCTCCTCATAGCCATGCCAGTATCCCTCAGAGTGTATAATAAAGATACACATACATATATGTACATATATATATATATATCAGTCATTTTTAGAATTGTTGACCTTTTTATTTGATCTTAATGCAGAATTACCACATTTATAACAGCCTCCTTATTCATAAATAATTGGTCACATAGTTGGAGCAGGATTCACTAAAATTATAAATTATAAACCTTCCAGTAGCATTTCCAATAGCCTTTCTATCAGTATCATTATTGTAACTATCATAGCACAGAACTTGCCTCCATTTTCTAGTGTAAGCTTCAATACGTATGCGTTTGTTTTCATTCTCGGGAATTCTTAATTTGCCTGGACCCTGAAGTGTCAGAGAATTTTTGAAGCAGCCCTCTGTTTCTCAGCAGACGTTTTCTATATTTCTGCTGTAATCAGGTCTTCCTGTGGTTTTTGTTTTTATTTTTTTCAAATCCTTCTAGATCATCCCCATTTATTTGCATATTTATTTATTTATTTATTTATTCCGATATCACATGAGGGGTCATTTCTTCTGCCTGATAGATTTTCTCTTATAATTGAAGGGAACTTTTGACACACAATACATTTCCTTTTGCAGATACTACACACTACTACAAGTACTACTGCACTGTTTTTGACAGTGACATCCAATGCACAATGGATTAGTATTGCATGGCTCTAAAGAATGTTCACTATTTAACCTACAATGTTTTTAACCTCACAAATATTTATTCTGTTCTTTCTTGGGGGATGAATGGTTTACAGTCAACAGTTACATGGAATAGTGGGCACAGGGGTAATTTTTCCCACTTTCCCTGTATTTCTGTACATCATTTGTAACTTTCTTATTGAGGAGAAGGAAACAGTCATAAGTTGAGAGAGCAGGGCCCAAGCAGGAAGAGAGACAGAGAGACAGCTGCAGCTCTGATTTGCCACTAGCCCAGCTTTTCCCTAGCTGGGTAAGTGGTGACCAGGGGCTCAAAACGGGGTCCTGGGCTTCCACATAGTTCCCTGGCAGCTCCAACAGCTGTCCCTCCAACCCATGCTCCCTTCGTTGTTCATGTAACTATCGATCTGCTCTAGGCACTTCTCACCTTCATATGCCAGCAACTTAACACTTCTCCCCTCCACCCATGAAACTTTGACCTTTTACTTGGGTGCAAATCTGCAACTCCAATCCAAGTTATTTCAGGGAAAAGTGTGTGCGTCTCTGAGGGAGGGTGTGTGTGTGTGTATAAGTGTGCATAAGTGTGTTTCAGTTATGATTACCGCTGTTGTTTCTTTATTCCTGACACAGGGTCTTAGGAACTGGGTTGTGCTATGACAAAGGAAGTTTCCACTGCACAAGTGGTTTTTCAAGTATGAATGGCACATTGGATTGTGGACACTGTTGTGCATTCTCCCAGGTGGTCCTCAGATGGGTTCTTTCCTTTGCTATTCCCATGCTGTGTGTAATTTTCTGTGTAGACTCAAAGAGGAGTGGCATGCATTCTGCTCAGATGCATTCTGCTGTGTGTCCACAAGGTGGCAGCAAAGCCCATAGTTGAGTGTAGAGATTCTGTGGAATGAGGAGAACTCTGGGATTTGTGGCCCGTGGACAGCAAGGTTGAAATTGACATAGAGTGCCCTAGACATCTGTTCTTTCCTGTGGGGTGGGGGGATCCCCCATTTGGCTTTGCAAGTGGAAGGGGTTTCTCTCTTTGTCTGGGATGACTCTACTGGGAGCTTGTGAATCCCTGTGCTCAGCTGCATTCTGCTGCTTGTCCACAAGAGGGCAGCACCAGGGCGGGACTAAGGCTCCATGGGGCAAGTGCCCTGAGGCACTGGGCTAGGAGAGTGGCGACAGTGTTTGTGGGTGTGCCCCAAGAGCATGGCCAGCCTAGCGCAGGCAGGCAGTGTCCTAAGGACGGGCCCAGACAGGAGCTGTGGGGGTCGTGTTTGCAGAAACAGGGCCTTCAGAGGACGGCAGACAGTCCCCGGGGGCGGGCCTAAGAGCCTGTGCCCAATGAGCCTGAGGGGAGGGCCCAGTGGGTATTCATAGAGACAGTTGGCCAATCAGAGAAGAGGAACATCACCCTCAGTGGCGTGAACCAATAGCTGGCCAATGAGAACAGAGGAGGAGTTGCGAGGGCGGGCCTCAGAGAGCAGCCCACCAATGAGAGCTCAGGTGCTGGCTCTGGGTGGGCGTGCCCCTGGAGGTCAGCCAATCATGGTCCAGTGGAAGTGCCTGGGGGGCGGGCCCTCGGGAGGCTGTCCAATGAACGCCTGGGGCCAGCCTCGTGGGCAGAGCCCAGGAGGCTGGCTAATCACGGGGCAAGGTGGTGACCTTCCTGGGCATGCCCTAGGAACTGGCCTATAAGAGGGCGCCCCTCGGACAGCAGCCCGCCAATGGGATCCAAGAGAAGGCTGGCTGGGGGCGTGTCCCTGGGACACCAGGCCAATCAGAGTCAAGCAGAAGTGGATGGTGGGCGGGCCTTCCAGAGGCTGCCCAATGAGTGTGCTGCAGGGCTGTGTGGGCAGTGCTCAAGGCCCCTGGCCAATCACTGACTAGGGGCCCTGACACTCCTGGGCGTGTCCAAGCACACTGGCCAATGAGATTGCTGGCAGGGGTTCTGGGCGTGGCCTATCAGAGCCTGGCTGGCGCCCTGTGGGTGGGCCTTCTGAAGGAAGCCCGCCAATGGGAGCTCAGAGCTGGCCTTAAAAGGCTGGGCGTGCTTCCAGGAAGTGTGAAGCAGGGTTCAACCCAGGGCCCTGCCTTGCAGAAGCTGTCCAGTGTGCATGTGTATAACTCCGTTTGTGCCTGTGCCTCTGTGGATGTGGGCATGTGTGTGACTGTGAGAGTGTGTGTTTGTGTGTGTTTGTGTGTGTGTGTGTGTGAGGGAGGTAGGGAGGGAGCTGTGGGGTCGTGTTTGCAGAAACAGGGCCTTGGGAGCATGACAAAGTCCCTGGGGGTGGGCCTAAAAGCCTGTGCCCAATGAGCCTGAGGGGAGGGCCGAGAGGGTATTCATAGAGACAGATGGACAATCAAAGAGGAACATGACCTTTAGGGGTGTGAACCAAGAGCTGGCCAATGATAACAGAGAAGTTGTGAGGGTGGGCCTCAGAGAGGAGCTCACCAATGAGTGCATGGGTGCCTGCCCTGGTTGGCGTGCCTCTAGATGTTGGCCAATCATGGTCTAGCGGAATTGCCTGGGGGCAGGTTCTGGGGAAGATGTCCAATTAGCGCCTGGGGCAGGCCTTGTGGGTGGAGCCCAGGAGGCTGGCCAATCACAGGCCTGGTTCGGTGACCTTCCTGGGCACCCCCTCAGAGAGTAGCCCGCCAATGGGAGACTTTAGAAGGTTCCTAGGTGCATGTCACCAGAACAGCAGGCAAATCACTGACTAGGAGCCCTGACCCTCCTGGGCTTGGCCAACGACACTGGCCAATGAGATTTCTTTCAGGGCTTCTGGGCACGGCCTAGGCCTCTGGCCTATCAGAGCCTGGGTGGCGCTCTGTGGACGTAGAACGCCCGCCAATGGTAGCCCAGTGCTGGCCTTAAAAGGGTGGGAGTGATTCCAGGAAGTGCGAATCAGTCTTCAGCCCAGGGCCCTCAGGGCCCTCAATGCCCTCAGGACTCTCTGGCCAGGCCTTGCAGAAGCTGTCCACTGGGCATGTGCATAAATCAGTTTGTGCCTGTGCGGATGCGTGTGTGTGTGTGTGTGTGTGTGTGTGTGTGTGTGTGTGTGTGTGTTTGTGTGTGTGAGGGAGAGAGAGAGAAAGAACCATAGAATCACTGTGGCACAGGTGATTTTGTGCAAAACACTTGGCACATTATGGATTACAGCTGAATATTTCACCATTTTAGCTCTCCTTGGTCCTTGGTCACTTTTCTTCTTTCTAGATATAAAAACAATGAGAGGGAGAGGATTTTGCCCTGAGAATTGCACAGGGAATTAGCAGCTGCCCTGTGTGTGTTGCCAGACGAGGACATTTGTTGTGGTGCCTGTCCATGTAGAGAATTTCCTGGATGAGTTCCTTCTTGAACCATTTTTGATCAGTCCTGTAGGAGCTGCATATAGCTAATGATTTGGAGATTTTACTACATTTGACAATTCTTTTCTTGATGCACAATTTCTCCCAGGTTTTAACAATCAACTGAATGTCACATCGAATCCATTGTAGAAAATGATTACATTACTGTTATATATATATATATATATATATATATATATACACACACACATATATATATATATATATATATGCAACACACATGTCTGAACAATTTTTTAGGTAGAGCACTGCACAGCTCTGGTTTATGGTGGTAATAGGGCTTGACCTGGCTTTTGCCAGCCACAGTTCTTCTTCTAGCGTTTGCCAGCCACAGTTATGAGAGGCATCTCACAGAGCCATCCGTATTCCTCTAATCACATTTCAAATCTCCCTTAGCTCAAGCTACCCCTGAGAAATCATCTACTTACCTCTTGCTCTTTTTGTTCATCTAGTCCTATCCGAAAAATGGAAATAAAAAAAGAAATAGACATAGTATAGTTACCCTGCACACAGGGCAGGCTGAGTCTGGACCATGGAGATGCAATCAGCCAGCCTGCATCTCTTCGGTGGAGCATCACAAAGACTACTTCCAATTTGGAGTGGCAAGGGCAGTTTAGGAGAATGGGCTGCATGCCAAGTGTTGCTTTTCAGAGTGGCTGAAAATGATGTTTGAAGTGTTCCCCTTCGTCAGAAACATAAAATAACAATACCACTCGTAAGAAGTATGCATGGACATGGAGAGTATGTCTTCAGTGCTCCAGCACTGATCAACACAGGGCCAGAAATTTCATCTACTTCTGTCTCTGTCTTGGTTTCTCTCTCACTGTTTCTACTTGCCTTCTTTACTGGGCCCTTACTGGAAGTCAGTGCCTGCATCGTGAGGTCAGTCTTCCTGGTATTGACGTTTTACTTTCTTTGCCTTTTGGATTATTCAGTCTCATGCATATCAAGTAGTTCAGAGGGGAATTGAGGAGACAGCCTACCTGCTGCAAGTTCCAGGCATATGTCCATCTCCAGCTGCTGCTGTCCAGGCCCTCTGTGCTGGACTCCCTATCTCCTAGGCCCTGAGGCTGTCTCAGCCTAAATGCAGCCCTCCTCTCCTTCCTGCACAGCATCCTTGTCCTTATCCCAGGAGAGCCCAGGTCAAGAGAAGTGAAACTCTATCCCACTGGCACACATATTGTGATTTCCCTATATTGGGTTGAATGTAAAGGATCTGTGGCACTGATGACCACACCAGTGTGAAGATTTCCACCACGCAAAGCTGAAGCTTCCAGGGTTCAGAAAGAGGGTGTTTTGATGGCTGTGAAATGTATTTTACAAGTGCCTCATGGGGTTTCAAATCATGTTGAAATGTGAAGTTCTTTCTTGTGTCTAGGAAATATTCTCACCTATGGCCAGAAGGCCCGGCCAACTCGGATAACAGCTCTGGGCCAATAACCCGGGGTCAGGCAGTCAGCCATCCTGCTGGCTCCTGGAGGGATTCCTGGGTATCTCCTCAGGATCCAAGTGGTAACAAGTGTTTCCAGTTGCCTTTGTTAGCAGGATCCAGGCACTCAGGTGAGGGGTGGGGCTGTGATCTCCACTGCAAGCTCCTGACTCAGCCAATGGAGGCACCCATCTTCCTTTTGTCTCTCCATAGCAAGGGCCCAGGGAGATTCTGGTGCCTGCATGAAGAGCGACTTACCTGGGACACTCATGCATGCTCTCTTCAGGAAATCTGAGTGCGATGTGTGGACACCTGAACACCAATGGATGGGTCTGTGAGAGGCCACTGGAGCAATTCCCTTAGCAGGACCCTAATGGTAGGTGTAAGGGGCTGTGTATATCCACTATTGTCTGGTCAAACAGAGTTCCCATCCATGTTGAAAACACATCTCTGCCTGGGTGCTTGTTGGGCTTGTAGTCTGCTGGCCTTAGCAGTGGACTGAGAGTCTGGAGGCTGAGCAGGCAGCCGAACGTGACTGGCCAGGCTCATGCCCCTGAATTCTTTGGGGTGCCCAGCTTACCCTGGTGACAGTGTTTGGATGATAGTGAGGCATAAGATTCAATGGGGAACTCAGGAGAGCAAGACATGAGAGTCCCTTTGCAACTCCATGCAGTCATGCTGCTTTTCTAAATCTGCTTCTGGGAAGAGGGTAGCCGGGTTTAAAGTGGATGGGGCTACGAATTGTATTCTTGGGGAATCTAGGAGGAAGCCTTGAAAGTGAGTTACTCTGGCATTGCTCATCCACTTTCCTGGGCGTTGTTTCAATACCCCTTCAATAGCATGTGGAGTGGTAATCTTTAGAGCCTGCCCCAAAGTCAGTTTATATGCATCTTTTACCAATGTAGCTGAGGCCGCTATTATTTGTAGGCAGGGTGGCCATCCTGCTGCCACTGGGTCTAGATTTTTTGATAGACAAGCGACTGGCCACTTCCAGGGTCCCAATATCTGGGTCAGTACTCCTTTAGCTATCCCCTTTTCTTATCTATGAACATCTGAAAAGGCTTTGTGGGGACTGGGAGGGTCAAGGCAGGTGCCGACAGGAGGGCTTCTCTGAGCTGATGGAAAGCCAAATCCATAGCCTCAGTCCACCCCCACTCTCCTTTTTCAGCCGCACCTTCATATAGGGGTCAAGCAATTTCTGCAAACCCAGGGATCCATAAGTGGCAGTACGCCACCAATCCTAGGTACTCTCACACCCCCCTCTTATTGGTGGGGGTCGGTATGCCCAGAATCATCTGCTTCATTGCTTGGGTGAGCCATCTCTGCCCACCTCTCAGTTTGTATCCCAAATAGACAACCTCCTCTTTGCAGATCTGTGCTTTCTTCATGCTGGCCCTGTATCCCAGCTGTCCAAGTGTCTGAAATAAGTCTTTAGTCCCTTCCATACACAGTTCTTTATCTGGGGCAGCCAGGAGAAGGGCATCAATGTATTTTAAAAGCGTCAGCTGTGGGTGGGCATTTCTGTACTCACTCAGGTCTCAGTGTAGTGCCTTGTTGAACAAAGTAGTCGAATTTTTGAATCCCTGAGGGAGCCTGGTCCAGGTCAACTGTCCTGCGATGCCAGGTCAACTGTCCTGTGATGCCACAGGACTCATCGATCCACTCAAAGGCAAAAACTTCCTGGTTTTTAGGTGCCAGTGGCAGGCTGAAAAATGCATCTTTCAATTCCAGTATAGTATAGCAAACATGAGTTGGGGTCAGAGCCAACAATAAAGTATAAGGGTTAGGTACTGTGGGGTATATGTCCATGGTCCTGTCATTTACCTCCCTTAGGTCCTGTACAGGCCGATAATCTCCAGTTCCAGATTTTTTTACAGGCAAAAGGGTATTCCACGGTGATCTGCGTTGCCTCAATATTCCCAGATCTAAAAGGTGTTTTATGTGAGGGGTGATTCCCTCCCTTGCTTCCAATGTCATTGGGTATTGTTTAATGTGGACTGGTTCAGCCCCAGGTTTAAGTTCTATGAACAGGGGTGCCTGTTTCACTGCCAATCCGGGACCCCCTGTTTCTGCCCATGCCTGGAGATAAGCTTGCAGCCACCATCCTGATAAGGTTTCCCCAGCCTTTGCTGTATTATAGAGGCGGTATTCATCTACCAATGACATGGTCAAGACTTATAGGGGCTGAGTTTGGCGGTCAGTTACTCTAATTTTTCCTTTCAAAATGTATCCTAGCCCCGACCTTGTTCAGGAGGTCTCGTCCTAGTAGTGGTGCTGGACATTCCGGAATGACCATAAAAGAATGTGTGACCTGGCCTACGCTTAGGTTAACCCTTCTTTTAGTAGTCCAGTTATAGATCTTCTTCCCTGTGGCTCCCTGTGCCCAGCTCTGTTTATTGTCTAATTGTCCAAGCGGCTGGGTGAGGACTGTGTTGGGCCCCAGTGTCCACCAGGAAGCTCACAGGCTGCCCCTCCACTTCTAGTGTTCTCTGCGGCTCAGGGAGGGACTCCGAACTGAGACATCCCTAGTCACTATCTTCCTCTGCCAGCAGGACCTGCTTAAGTTTGTTTGTCATGGTCTTCTTTTGGCACTCTTTTGCCCAATGTCCCTTCTCTTTACAGTAAGCACACTGGTCTTTTTATAACCTTTTTCTCTCTCCCCCCTTTTTTCTTCTTTCTTTTTTTCTGTCCTGACCCCCTATCTCTTTCTCTTACATGTCTGTCTCCTTGAGTGATGGCATACAGGATTTTTGTCAATTCCCTACTCTGCTTCTTCCCTTCAGCAGCCCAGTACTTCCTTCTTCAGCCCTCAGCTGCTCCTCCCTCTCCTCAGGGTTTTCTCTGTTATTATAAACTTTCTTTGCCACCTCTACCAAGTCCCTCAAGGATTTTTCTCCTAGTCGATCTACCTTCTGCAATTTTTTTCTGATGTCTAAAGCTGACTGATTGACAAACACCATTATCACAGCTGCCTTGCTTTCCTGTGCTTCAGGGCCCATGGGTGTGAACTGCCTAAAAGCCTCTATGATTCTTTCTAGAAATGCTGCAGGAATTTCTTGCAGTCCCTGCCTCATGTCCCCCACTTTGGCTAGGTTGGTCGGCTTCCTAGCCGCTGCTCGGGGCCATTAGAGTCTGGCGGTAGACACGGAGACGCTCCCTACCTTCTGCTGAATTGAAATCCCAGGAGGGTCGGGTCAATGGGAAAGCCACTGTGATTAGGTCTGGATTTTGGGTGGGCTTCCCATTGGGCCCAGAGATGACTTTCCGTGCCTCATTCTGGATCTTTTCTCTCTCGTCCATGGTAAACAAGACCTCTAAGAGCTGCTGGCAGTCATCCCAGGTAGTTGGATTTGTAAAGATAACAGAATCTAACAAGTTAATCAATGCCTTAGGTTCTTGAGAGAAGGGGGGTTCTGTGCTTTCTAATTATACAAGCCAGAGGTAGAGAATGGCCAATAATAGAGTGTCTGGTTCCCTTCCTCATCTGGGAAACCTACTGATCGCAGCAGGAGTGCCTTAGGGACTGAAGTGGGTTCTGACAATGTGGGCTCCCTCTGCCCCTCCTGGGGCTGGAGGCCAAATTCAGGTCCTGAGGCGTGCTGATCTCCCTCAGCTGGAGGCAGAGGAACTGTTGGCTGTTGACAGGGAGGGTGGTTGTTCTGTCCTCTGGTACCTGCGGCATAAGGTGGAGGAAGTTCTGGCCCTAGATCAATGAGATCGGAACAAGGGATGGAGTCTGAGAGCACCATTGGCTTCTTGGAACTCAGCCACTTAGCCTCTGCCACCAATAATTTTGGAGGAACCTGTGAGGGAATCAAAACCTTGATCCATGTGGGGGGGGGTCTTTGGAACTGGGTTGTGCTCTGACAAAGAAAAATTCCACTGAACAAGTGCTTCTGCAAGTATGAATGGCACATTGGATTCGGGATACTGTTGTTCATTCTCCCAGGTGATCTTCGCCTTGGTTCTTCCCTTTGCTATTCCCATGCTGTGTGTAATTTTCTGTGAAGACTCAATTGGGAGCAGCATGGGGAGCTCAGCTGCCTTCTGCTGTGTGTCCACAAGGTGGCAGCAAAGCCGGTAGTTGAGTGTAGTGATTTTGTGGAATGAGGAGAACTCTGGGATTTGTGTCCCATGCAGAGCAAGGTTTGAAATTCACTAGACTGCCCTAGACATCTATTCTCTCCTGTGGGGTGGTGGGAATCCCCTATTTGTCTTTGCAAGTGAATGGGGGTTCACTCTGGGATGACTCTACTGGGAGCTTATAAATCCCTGTGCTCAGCTGCATTCTGCTGAGTGTCCACAAGAGGGCAGCACCAGTGCAGTACTGAGGCTCCTTGGGGCAAGTGCCCTGGAGGCAGTGGCCAAGGAGAGTGGCGAAAGTGTTTCTGGGTGTGCCCCAAGATAATAGCCAGCCTAGTGCAGACAGTGTCCTAAGAAAAGGCCCAGACAGGAGCTGTGGGGGGTTGTGTGTCCAGAAACAGGGCCTTCAGAGGATGGCTGAAAGTCCCCAGGGGCGGCCCTTAAAGCCCATGCTCAATGAGCATGAGGGGAAGGCCGTGTGTGTATTCATAGAGACAGCTGACCAATCATAGAAGAGGAGCATGATCTTCAGGGACGTGAACCTAGAGCTGGCCATTGAGAACTGAGGAGGAGTTGCGAGGGTGGGCCTAGGAGAGCATCCCACCAATGAGAGCCCGGGTGCCTGCTCTGGGTGGCGTGCCTCTGGATGTTGGCCAATCATTGTCCAGCAGAAGTGCCTGGGGGCTGGGCCATCAGGAGGCTGTCCAATGTGCACCTAGGGTGGGCCTTGTTGGTGGAGCCCAGGAGGCTGGAAAATCACGGGCCAGGGGCAGTGACCTTTCTGGGCATGTTCTAGGGCCTGGCCTATCAGAGGCCACCCCCTCAGAGAGCAGCCCACCAATGGGAGCCAAGAGAAGGTAGCTGGAGGCGTGTCCCAGGACACCAGGCCAATCAGAGTCGAGTGAAAGTGGCTGGTGGGCAGGCCTTCCAGTGGCGGTCCAATGAGCATACTGCAGGGCCGTGTGGGCGGTGCTCAAGGCCGCTGGCCAATCACTGACTAGGGGCCCTGAACCTCCTGAGTGGCCAAGAACACTGGCCAATGAGATTGTTGGCAGTGGTTTGGGGCGTCTCCTAGGCCTCTGGCCTATCTGAACCTGGTTTCTCCCTATGGGCAGGCCTTCTGAAGGAAGCCCGCCAATGGGAGTCCAGAGCTGGCCTTAAAAGGCTGGACGAGCTTCCAGGAAGTGCGAAGTGGAGTTCAGCCTATGGCCCTCAGGGCCCTCAGTGCCCTCAGGGCCAAGCCTTGTAAAAGCTGTCCATTGCGCATGTGCATAACTCAGTTTGTGCCTGTGTGGATGCGGGCATATGTGTGTGTGTGTGTGTGTGTGTGTGTGTGTGTGTGTGTGTGTGTGTGTGAGAGGGAAAGAGAGAGAGAACCTAGAATCACTGTGACACAGGTGATTTCGTACATAACATTTGGCACATTATGGATTACAGATGAATATTGTCACCATTATTGCTCTCCTTGGCCCTTGGTCACTTTACTTATTTTCAGATGTAAAGACACTGAATAGGGAGAGGTTTTTGCCCTGAGATCTGCACTGGGAACTAGCAGCTGCCCTGTGTGTGTTCCCAGACTAGGAAGCTTGTTGTGGTGGCTGTCCATGTAGAGACTTTCCTGGATGAGTTCCTTCTCGAGCTTTTTTTTGCTCGGTCCTATAGGAGCTGCATATACCTAATGATTTGGATATATTACTCCATTTGACAATTATTTTCTTGATGCTAAGTTTCTCTCCAGGTTTTAACAATCAATTGTTTGAATGTCATATTGAATCCACTGTACAAAATGGTTATATCAGTGTAATATATATATATCATACAGATATTTGAACAGTATCTTTTAGTTAGAGCACTGCTTAGCTCTGGATTATAGTGTTTATAGGGAGTGACCTGGCCCTTCCCAACCACAGTCTTGAGATTCATCTCACAGAGCAATTCATATTCTTCTTATCACTCTTCAAAACTCTCTTAACACAAGATACCTTTGACAAATCATCTACTCACCTCTTCCTCTTTTTGTGCACCAAGTCCTACAAGAAAATGTAAGTAAAAGAAGAAATAGAGTATAGTTACCTGCACACAGGAAAGGCTGAGTCTGGACCAGGGTGATTCAATCAGCCAGCCTGCATCTCTTGGCTGGAGCATCACTAATACTACTTCCAATTTGGAGAGGCAATGGCAGTTTAGGAGAATGGGCTGCATGCCAAGTGTTGCTTTTCAGAGTGGCTGAGACCTAGATATTTGAAGTGTTACCCTTTGTCAGAAACATAAAATAACAATACCACTCATAAGAAGTATGCATTGGACATGGAGAGTATGTTTTCAGTGCTCCAGCACTGATCAACACAGGGCCTGAATTGTTGTCCTTTTCTGTCTCCGTCATTCTGTCTCTCTCACTGTGTCACATATTTCTCATCTTACAGAGAAATTCCTATCACCCGCTCAAGCTGGTTTCCGCCCAGGAAGATCTACCTGAGAACAAGCCCTGGCCCTCTCAACTTATATTGAAAATGGATTTCAGAAGAATTTAAAGATGGGTGCTGTCTTTGTTGATTTCACAGCAGCCTATGACACGGTCTGGCACCGTGGTCTCCTAGTCAAGATCTCAAGATGCCTGCCTCCATGGGTGGCCAACACTATATCATTTCTTCTCCAAAACAGAAGATTCCGGGCGCATCTGGGTGACAAGTCTAGCAGATGGAGACTTGTCTCAAGTGGCCTCCCCCAGGGCTCTGTTCTGGCTCCTACGCTATTTAATATTTACATCAATGACCTCCCAGAAACTTCTTCAAGGAAGTTCATCTACGCCGATGACATCTGCTGTGCAACTCAGGCATCTAAGTTCGACATCCTCGAGGAAACACTCATGAAAGACATGTCTCTGATATCTGATTTCTGTAAAAAATGGTGACTAATCCCTAGCACTGCAAAAACGGTATCATCTGTTTTCCATCTACACCATGCCTCGGCCTCGCGTGAGCTTAATGTGCAGCTTGGCGGTACGACAATCCAGCATGAAGCCCAGCCAGTCTATCTTGGCGTTACTCTCGATCGCACTCTGTCATTTCACAAACATCTCATAAAAACTGCAGCAAAGGTGGGCGCGAGAAATAACATCATTGCAAGACTGGCCAGCTCCTCATGGGGCGCAAGCGCTTCCACACTACGATCATCATCTCTGGCATTATGCTATTCCACTGCAGAATACTGTGCCCCAGTATGGTTCTGTAGCCCCCATGTCCACTTGGTCGATTCCAAATTATATTCCTCCATGAGGATACTTTCTGGAACCATCCGTTCCACCCCGGTTCCATGGCTGCCAGTTCTTAGCAACATCGCCCCGCCAGATATTCGTCGGGATGCGGCATCATCTAAGTTCATTTCCCATGTCTACGCTCAACCGGACCTGCCAATATACGCGGATATCTTCTCCCACCTTGTCCAACACTTGACGTCTCGTCACCCAATCTGGTCCCTTATGCCTACACTGAACTTCTCTGTTCCAGTCTCTTGGAAACAGAGTTGGCAGTCAGCTGAGGTGAAAAACAAACACCTTATCACAGACCCCTGCAAGCGTCAACCCGGTTTTGACCTAGCACGTTATGATTGGGCCCTCCTCAATCGCTATCGAACAGGCCATGGCCGGTGCACCACTATGTTCCATCGCTGGGGAGCCAGAGACGACCCAAACTGCCCCTGCGGCTCCAGACTATGACCCACATAGTCAACGACTGCCATCTCTCCAGATTCAAAGGAGGTCTCGAAACTTTACATCAGGCTCAACTTGACACTGTTGACTGGCTACAGAAGAAGGGCAAACACTAGAAGAGGAAGAACTGTGTCTACGTGCCTTCTTCACTGGACCTTTACTGGAAGTCAGTGCATGCCTCGTGAACTCAGTCTTCCTGCTGTTGAAATTTTCCTATCTTTGCCCTTTGGATTATTTAGTCTCATGCATATGGGGCAGTTCAGAGGGGAACTGAGGAGACAGCATTCCTGCTGCAGGTTCCAGGCATATGTCCATCTCCAGCTGCAGCTGTCCAGGCTCTCTGTGCTTGACTCCCATTCTCCAGGGCCCTGAGGCTGACACTCAGCCTAAATGCAGCCCTCCTCTCCTTCCTGCACAGCGTCCTTGTCCTTATTCCATGAGAGCCCAGGTCAAGAGAAGTGAAACTCTATCCCCCTGGCACACACATTGTGCTTTCCCTCTATTGGGCCGAATGTAAAGGATCTGTGGTACTGATGCACACTCCAGTGTCCAGATATTCGATGCAAAGCTGAAGCTTCCAGGGTTCAGAAAGAGGGTGTTTTGATGGCTGTGAAATGTCTTTTACAGGTGCCTCATGGGGTTTAAAATGATTTTGAAACCTGAAGTTCTTTCTTGTATCTAGGCAATATTCTCACCTATGGCCAGAAAGCCTGCCCATCTAGGAGCACAGCTCTGGGCCAGTAACCCGGGTCCAGGAGGTCAGCCTGCCTTCTGGCTCCTAGAGGGATTCCTGAGTGGTAACAAGTGTTTCCAGTTGCCTTTGCTACTAGGATTCATGCACTCAGGTGAGTGGTGGGGCTGCAATCTCTCCTGGAAGCTCCTGACTCGGCCAATGGAGGCACCCATCTTCCTTTTCTTTCTCCGTCTCAAGGGCACTGGGGAGCTTCTTGTTCCTGCGTGCAGAGCGACTTTGCATTGGACACTCATGCATGCCCTCTTCTTGAAATCTGAGTGTGATGTGTGGACAACTGAACACCAGTGTTTGGGTCTGTGAGAGGCCACAGGAGCAATTCCCTTAGCAGGACCCAAAGGGTAGGTGTAAGAGGCTGGGTTCATCCACTATTGTTGGGTTGAACAGAGTTCCCATCCATGTTGAAAACACAGCTCTGCCTGGGTGCTTGCTGGCTTGTAGTCTGATGCCCTGAGAAGTGGAATGAGAGTCTGGAGGCTGAGAAGGCAGCCAAACAGGACTGGCCAGGCTCATGCCCTTGAATGCTGAGGGGTGCCCCAGCTTTCCCTGTGGGTGAAAGTTTCTGGATGATAGTGAGGCAGGTGATTAAAGTGAGAACTATGGAGAGTCAGACATGACTGTCCCTTTACATATGCATTCCTACTTAGGCAGAATCTGGGTTACCTGGCCTGTCCCTGACCAGGTGGGGTGCCTGTAGTTAGGTTGCAGGTGAGGGTGGCTACCTAGCAGCCATGCAGTGAGACTAGTATAGATGAGCTCTGAGCACACACACACACAGGCACACAAGCATACACACATGCACACACACATATTCACACTTGTCCATGCCTGGTAGAAAATTATATGGAAAGCCTAGTGTAGGTCTGGGGGTCTGTGGGCATGAGAGTTGCTGCCTTACCATCTCTACAACCCAGGTTTGAACCTGTCAAGAATGAAAGCAGAGCAGGAGGTTTTGGTGCTATGGTTTCTTTCAGGGTCTAGTTCTTCTCCAACATTTCTGTCTCTACCTCTCAGATGTTCTCACTCATTCTGTCTCCACTCATTAATATTTTACTTATATCCTTATTTTACTGACAGGCCCAGATATACAAAGAGAGTTACCAGAGCACTGCTGAGTTCTGGCTTGCTGTGTTGGTGATTACAACTTGGCTACTGGAGCCTCAGCCTTGGAAGTCTCTCTGGCACAAGCCATATTTTGTCTCCTCATATCCATGCCTGCATTTTCAGAATTTATAATAAAGATATATATATATATATATATATATATATATATCACCCAGAGAAGCAGCCAGGACTAGAGAGGGTGGCAATTATACCTGCAAATTCACAATACAGGTATATGCTAACTATCACTGAGCTTGTGAATATTTATCTATGTGTCTACATATATATGTCTTTTTTAGAATTGATGACCCATGTATTTGATCTCAATTTGGAAATACCACGTTTGTACGAGACTCATTTTTCATAAATAAGTGGCCACATACTAAGAGCAGGATTCACTACAATTATAAATAATTGAACTTTCCAATAACATTTCTAATAGCATTTCTAGCAGTATCCTTATTGTAATGATCATAGCACAGAAATTGCCTCTTTATTTTCTAGTCTAAGGCTCAATACATATGTGTTTGTTTTCATTCTCCATAAATCTTCAATTCCCTGAACACTGAAGTGTCAGGGAACTTCTGCAGCAGCCATCAGTTTCTCAGCAGTCTGTCTGGACAATACTGCCATCATCTGTTCTTCTTGAGCTTTTCATTTTTAAGTGTTTGCCAAAATTTTTCCTAGATCCTCCCCATTTATTTGCATATTTATTTATTTAGACAGGTATCCCATGGGGAGTATTTTCTTCTGCTTAGTATATTTTATTTTGTAATGTTAGGGATCTTTTGATGCACAATACAATTCCTGTCACAAATTCTACACATTATCTTAGTTCATGTTAGTGACATCCAATGCACAATGGATTTGAATTGCATGGCTTAAAGAACTGTCACTATTTTACTTAAAATGTTTGTAACCTTAATAATTCACTGTTCTTTACTGGGGGTGAATGGTTTACATTCAGCAGTTAAATATAACAGTGGGCACAGGTATAATATTTCTCACTTTTCCTGTATTTATGTACATTATTTTAAATTTTCTTATTTACTAGGAGATGGTCAGAAATTGATAGGGCAGGGAACCAATCAGGAAGAGAGGGAGAGAGACAGAGAGACAACTGCAGCTCTGATTTGCCACTAGCCCAGCTTTTCCTCAGCCAGGTAAGTGGTGACAAGGGGCTCAAAATGGGGTCCTGACACATTGTTTTCTGTGAATTTAACCAGGTGTCCCTCCACCCAGGCTCCCTTCATTAACCATGTAACTATCTAACGGCTCTAGGCACTTCTCTTCCTTCATATTCCAGAAACTTAACACTTCCCTCTCCACCCATGAAACTTTGACATTTTACTCGGTGACAATACAGCAACTCCAATCCAAGTTATCTCAGGAAAAATTGAGTGTGTGTGTGTGTGTGTGTGTGTGTGTGTGTGTGTGTGTGTGTGTGTTAGAGTGTTGGTTATCACTGTTGTTTCTTTATTACTGCCTTAGGGTCTTATTAACCATGTTGTGCTATGTCAAAGGTAGTTTACACTGCACAATTTGCTGTTTGCAAATCCAGCCCTCCTCTGCCTCCTGCACAGCGTCCTTCTCCTTATCCCATGAGAGGCCAGGTCAAGAGATGTGAAACTACATGCCACTGGCACATTGCATTTTCCCCATATGTGGGTCGAATTTGAAGGATATGTGGCACTGATGACCACACAAGTGACAAGATTTCCACACAAAATCTGAAGCTTCCAGGGTTTAGAAAGAGGGTGCTTTGATTGACCTGACTTCTGATGTGAAATGTCTTTTCCAAGTGCCTCATGAGGTCAAATTGTTTTGAAACTTGAAGTTCCTTCTTCTGTCTAGGCAATATTCTCACCTATGGCTAGAAGGCCACTAAACTAGGAGCACATCTCTGGGCCAATAACCTGGGGTCAGGAGGTCAGCCAGCCTGAAGGCTCCAGGAGGGATTCCTATGTATCTCCTCAGGGCCAAAGCTGTAAGAGGTGTTTCAAATTTCCTTTGCTAGCAGGAGCCAGGCACTGTCAGTCCTTGAAATTCTTAACAGAAACTTAGTGCCTGCTGACATTTATCAGGAGATGGCTGGATTCCCCAAGGCCAGCTCTTAAACCCCTGGCAGCCCTCAGAATGTTCAGGGACTGCATGCCAGCTTGACTTTACTGTACTTTCATTAGCCAGGGATGCCTGGCTCCACCCAGGGACTGGAAGGGTCAGTACTCTTCCTGAGTGATTGGCATTTAATGTCCAGAACCACCTACATTGTGCTCCCCAGAAGTTCCTTGTTCATACCTCTGTGAGGACCCATTGAAGCACTTCTGCTTGACTCTGGCTGGTTTTCAGATACAGGCCCCCAAGTGTAGGCACCTGGGCTCTCTTAGGCCAGCTGTTGAGCCCAACCCTTGGCCCACTACCTTTGCTGATTGGATCGTTCTTAGGGACCCCCTAGGAAGGTCAGTACTCTTGGTTTTTGATAGACCAGAAGACTGAAAGACAGCCTACCCAGCCCACCCCTCACGCTCCCTGATCAGGTCTATAAGGCCCCTTTGCTGGACTCTTACTGGCTTGTTCTTCTAAACATGCACCCCATAGCCCCTATCTGGGTTCTCATTGGAGGGCTATTTTCTGAGACCCGCCTTACAGATGATGCCTGCACTTTGATAGGCAATGCTCTTTAGCCATGCTCAGAAGCCCTGTCAGTAATCTCCTTGGCAAGTGCCTCTAGGGAGCCTTCAAGGGATCTCTCTTCTGCTTTTGTGCTGCCCTCTTGTGGACATACAACAGAATTCAGCTGAGCACAGGAATTCAGAAGCTCCCAATGGAGTCTCCCTAGACCAGTAAAGAAACCCCACCCACCTAGAAAGCAAAACGGGGGATCAATACACCCTAGAAGAACGATTTTTGGGAAACGTGTGTGCAATTCAAACGTTGACATCTGTAGTCGACAATACCTGATCTACTCTCATTTTACAAAACATATACACAGAAGTACATGGGTTGCTGCCACCTTGTGGTCACACAGCAGAATGTAGCTCTGCTCCCATTTGGCAACTCCCAATGGAATCTATATTTAATCTTTATTTTCCCTTTTGTTGTCCTTGTTGTATTTTTATTGTTGTTGTAGTTATTGTTGTTATTGATGTTGTCATTGTTACATAGGACAGAGAGAAATGGATAAAGGAGGGGACGACAGCAGGGAAGAGAAAGATAGACACCTGCAGACCTGCTTCACCGCCTGTGAAGTGACTCCCTTGCAGGTGGGGAGCTGGGGGCTCGAACGGGGATCCTTGAGGCAGCCGTTGTGCTTTGCACTGCTTGCGCTTAACTGCAGTGCTTAACCGTCCGACTCCCCAATAGCATCTATAAAATGACAGAAAGCATAGGCATGGGAAGAGCCATGTTGAGAAATGACTTCGGGAAAGAAAGACAGTTTGTGAGTCCAATGTGCCATTCATTCATGCAAAAGCACTTGTGCTGAGGGAATTTACTAGGCCAAGCAGTGGTACACATATTGAAATACACACATCACAGGGTGAACTTGTATTGTCATGGGCACAACCAAGGATGAAGCCTAGTCCCTAACACACTGACGTACACTTCTGAGCTCTAAATATATATATATATATTTGCAAGAGCATTATGAGTGAGAGGAGGAGCATAACAGAGCTTCTCTCTGGACTGTGTGATACTGGGGCTCAAACTCAGGGAGTCTTTGGCAGCAAGCCTCAGAGGTAACTTTCCTGGTTGAAATATAAATAAATAAGTAAACAATAAACAAATATATAATAATGCCAGGAAATGGTACATGGATAAGTTCACATGTCACAGTGCACAAGGACCCAGGTTCAAGCTTTGATCTAAACCTGATAGGGGAAAGATTTATAGAAACAGAAACTCATGCCATGCTTCTTTTGAGAGCTTTGAGGTGCCTCCTGAGGGCTGGGGGTGAGTTTATACCTGCTCAGGGATTAGGGATATTTCCTGTGCCCTTGCCCTCTCCCCCTAGCTGCTCCAGCATCCACTGGATTTGCTGCTAGGGGCACTCAGTGATAGACAGGAATCCTCTATCTGCTCCTGGTCCTGAATGGGTTCCCAGTAGCCTCTTCCCAGTGGGTATGGCAGCAGAGGGACTGACCCAGAGATGGGACACACCTGGATCATCATTCATGGCTGGAGCCCAAGTCCCCTACCCACAGCCTGGCCTGGTGGGTTCTACCTTGGTCCTGCCTATGGGGGACCAGCATGGCTGTTGTCTGAAGGGGTGGGAGCTGTGGCTGGCTGCCATGAACTAGATTCCAGCCTCAGAGGCCAGCAGCAGCCAGGAGTGGCTTGGGGCAGTGACAAACTTCCTGGTGCAGGCAGGGCCCTTACCTGGCTAATCTCCCTGGGCCACGTGGCACAAGCCAGTGGGTTATGTTGTGCAACCCCTCCCGCTAGGTCCCCACATGAGTGAGGCCCAGTTTGTGGGCAGCTAGGAGAGCTGGCATGGCCTGTCCTTGAGCCTGGATCATCAGCCTCACCTGCATCACCTGCCTCACCTGGGCTCAACTGTGCTTACCTGAGCTCACTTGCCTCTTCTGTGGAGGTTATAGAGTGCAGGGTCATGAGTGATAGGGGCTCAGTGTGGGAGGCATGGTTTCCAGTGCTGGATCAGGCAGTGAGGTGGGGTCTCCATTGCATTATTAATACTTTTTTAATTTTTTAAAAAAATTTTACTGCTCAGCTTTGGTTTATGGTAATGAAGTGGATTGAACTGGGAATTTGGAGCCTCAGGCATGAGAGTCTCTCTGCATAACCTTTATGCTGTCCCCCCTGCCCTCTCCTTGGCATTATTAAACAGATGTGGGGTGGGCCAACTGACCTCACACCTTGCAGAGTGATAGGAGTGGGGGCAACCTGGGTTGGGCTGCTGGATTCTCCCCTCTCCCCTTCTCACCTCATCTGCATGATCTAGGAGATCAGAAAGGTAAGGACCTTTTTCACCAGGCTGAGCCCATCAATTTCAGTTACTTCATCCTCAATATCTGATCAGCACTGCAGGTGAGCTCACTCATGAATTGAAGGGTTTCTTGTCAAGAGGCTCAGGCTGCGTATGCTTTGTGGGATTTGGGGCTGACCACCTGCCAGCCTGGGGCTGCACCCATATGCACCCCTCCGCAGGCCCATTCCCTGCAGGCAGCCACTCCTGGGGCACTTAACCTGGTGCACCATGACCTGGTACCATTATTTATTTATTATATAATAGAGGCAGAGAGAATTCAAGAGGGGGAACATAGTGAGGAAAAAAGGGACAGAGAGACACTTACAATACTGCTTCAACACTTGGGAAACTTTCCCCCCTACAGGTAGGGACCATGGGCTTCTGGATAATGCCTACACTCTGATAGGCAAGGCTCTTTGGGCCTACCCAGAAACCCTGCCAGTAATCTTCATTGGCAAGCGCCCTTAGAGAGCCTCCATGGAGTCTCAGTCCTGCTTTTGTGCTGCCCTCTTGTGGACATGCAAGAGTATGCAGCTGAGCACAGGAATTCAGAAGCTCTCAATGGAGTCTTCCTAGAACAATAGAGAAACCCCATCCATTTGGAAAGCAAAATGGGAGAGCACCACACCCTAGAGGGAAGAGCAAATGTTTGGGGAATCCTATGTGCAGTTCAAACCTTGACATCCATACTTGCCAATGTCTGAGCTCCCCCCATGTCATAAAGTACTTACATAGAACTACAGGGTTTGCTGCCACCTTGTGGCCGCACAGTAGAATGCTGCTGTGCTCTCTTCAGCGACTCCCAATGGAATCTTCTCAGGAAAATACAGAAAACATAGGTATGGGAACAGCCAAGATGGGGAATGACTTAGGGAAAGAAAGACAGTTTTGTGAATCCAATGTGCCATTCACTCATGCAAAAGCACTTGTGCAGAGGGAACGTGATGGCTCTCTTGTAAACTTTCTCAGTGCAGACAGGGCACTCACCTGGCTAATCTTCCCGGGGCAACAGGCACACAGTGGGCTATGGTGTGTATACCCTCCTGTCAGGCCCCCACATGAGTGAGGCCTAGTCTGGGCGGAGCTAGTAAAGCTGGCATGCCTCTGTGGATGCCCAGCTAACCCCACACCAGATGGAGTGATAGGAGTGGGACTAGCCAAGGTTGGGCTGCTCAGCTCTCCCCTTCACACCCACAGACTCTGTATACTTCTAGAACTCCTCCTGCATCCCCTACATCATCCACAAGATCTAGCTGCTCAGAAAGGTTGGGACCACATGTAAAGGAGTTGGGCCAGTCAATTTTGCATACTTCATCATCCTCAGTACCTGCCAAACACTGCAGCCAAGGTCACTCAGGAATTCTAGGGTCTCTTATAAATAGGCTCCAGCCTGGGCATCCTTTCTGGATTTCAGGGTTGATGTCCTGAAATCTAGAAGTCCTTCCAGGCCAATTCACTGCAGGCACCCAGTCACCACAGTCACTTGTAGGTGGACTGTGGTTCTCAATTTGGTGCAACTGGAAGGGATGGATAGGAAGTTGAATGATCTCATGGACTGCTCCAGAAAAGGGGAAAGGCAGCTTGCTTTACACAGTTTATTGAGCACTTACTATGTGCCAGATCTCTGCTGGGGTGAGGACCATTGCCGGGTCTCTTCCTTCCTGGCACTCCATCCCCACAGATCCCTAAGCAGTGATCAGGCAGAGAGGGACAGCCTTGCTGGGGAAAGTGTTTATGATGGTGGTTAGGAGGTAGCTGTGGAGGGAGGAGGCCCAATAAGATCCATTGGGTCACTGAGTAGGTGGGCTTGGCAGCTGACAGATGAAGAGAACCTAGATTGAGGTTTGTAAAACACTCAATCTCAGTGATAAGCCAGAGTGGCAGGTAATTGACCTACTTCATAGACTTTCAGTCACTTTGAATGGGGTTTTGAGACAAAATTCCTCCAATATTTATACTGCTTTAGAATGGTCCATAACCCTTTCTTTCCTTTCTTTTTTTGCCTCCTGGGCTATCTCTGGGGTTCAGTTTTGGCACTACAAACCCATTGCTCTTGGTGGCCATTTTTAAATTTTATTGGATAGGACAGAGAGAAACTGTGACAAGAAGGGGTGATAGAGAGCAGGATATACAGATATATGCACACGATATATGGTGTGCATACCCTCCTATCTAGTTGTTTTATTCAGTAGAGGCAGAGAGAAATCAATAAAGGTGTAGATAGTTGAAAGATAGATATAGGAAGACAATTACAACACTGCCTCATCACTTGTGATGCTTACCCCCTACAGGTGGGGACCAGGGACTTGAACATACTTAATTGTAGTATGTGCAGTTAACTGGATGGCCACCACTCAGCCCCCTTTTGACCTTTTTTATATTTAAATTTTATGCGTTATTATTAATAGTTTAAATAGTTTTTAAAATTTATTTCTTTATTGGGGAAATAATGTTTTACATTCAACAGTAAATACAATAGTTTGTACATGCATAACATTCCCCAGGTTCCCATTTAACAATACAACCCCCACTATGTCATTTTTTAATTTATTTCTTTATTGGGGAATTAATGTTTTACATTCAACAGTAAATACAATAGTTTGTACATGCATAACATTCCCCAGATTCCCATTTAACAATACAAGCCCCACTATGTCATTTATCATCCTTCATGGACCTGTATTCTCCCCATCCACCCACCCCAGAGTCTTTTACATTGGTGCGATACGCCAATTCCATTTCAGGTTCTACTTGTGTTTTCTTTTCTGATCTTGTTTTTCAACTTTGGCCTGAGAGTGAGATCATCCCATATTCATCCTTCTGTTTCTGACTTATTTAACTCAACATTATTTTTTCAAGGTCCATCCAAGATCGGCTGAAAATGGTGAAGTCACCATTTTTTACAGCTGAGTAGTATTCCATTGTGTATATATACCACAACTTGCTCAGCTACTCATCTGTTGTTGGACACCTGGGTTGCTTCCAGGTTTTGGCTATTACAAATTGTGCTGCCAAGAATATATGTGTACACAGGTCTTTTTGGATGGATATGTTGGGTTCTTTAGGATATATCTCCAGGAGAGGAATTGCAGGGTCATAGGGTAGGTCCATTTCGGAGAGTTCTCCAGACTGTTCTCCACAGAGGTTGGACCAATTTACATTCCCACCAGCAGTGCAGGAGGGTTCCTTTGACCCCACACCCTCTGGAGCACCTCTCCAGCATTTGCTGTTACCTTTTCTGATGTATGAAATTCTCACAGGAGAAATTCTCTCATTGTTGTCTTGATTTGCATTTCTCTGACAATCAGAGACTTGGAGCATTTTTTCATTTGTTTCTTGGCCTTTCTTGTGTTTTGGATCTCTTCTGTGGTGAATATTCTGTCCAAGTCCTCCCCCCATTTTTGGATGGGGTTATTTGTTGTCTTGTTGTTGAGTCTGGCAAGCTCTTTATATATGTTGGTTATTAAACTCTTATCTGATGTATGGCATGTAAAGATCTTCTCCCATTCTGTGAGGGGTCTCTTGGTTTGGGTAGTGGTTTCTTTTGCTGTGAAGAAACTTTTTAATTTGATGTAGTCCCATAGGTTTATACTTGCCTTAGTCTTCTTTGTAATTGGATTCGTTTCATTGAAAATGTCTTTAAAATTTATGCGGAAAAGAGTTCTGCCAGTATTTTCCTTTAAGTATTTGATAGTTTGTGGTCTAACATCCAAGTCCTTGATCCACTTGGAATTTACTTTTGTATTTAGTGAAATACAGTGGTTCAGTTTCATTCTTCTGCATGTTTCAACCCATTGTTTCCAACACCATTTGTTGAAGAGACTCTGCTTTCCCTATGTAATAGTCTGGGCCCCTTTGCCAAAGATTAGATGTCCATAGGTATGGGGCCTCATTTCTGGGCTCTCAATTCTATTCCACTGGTCAGTATGTCTATTCATGTTCCAATACCAAGCAGTTTTGATGACAATGGCCCTATAATACAGTTTGAGATCTGGGAGTGTGATGCCTCCAGTTCTGCTCTGTTCTCAAGATTGTTTTGGCAATTCTATGTCTTTTCTTGTTCCAGATAAACCTTTGTAGCATTTTTTCTATTTTCCAAAAAAAAATGTGCTTGGGATCTTGATGGGGATAGCATTTGTAGTTGGCTCTGGGTAATATATTCCTTTTGATGATGTTAATTCTTCCAACCCATGAACATGGAATATCTTTCCACTTCTTTGTGTCTTTTTCAATTTCCTTGAGTAGTGACTCATAATTTTCAGTATACAATTCTTTCACTTCTTTGGTTAGGTTTACTCCTAGATATTTTATTGTTTTTGTTGATATAGTAAAAGGAATTGATTTCTGGATTTCAATTTCTTCTAACTTAGTGTTTGCATAGAGGAATGCCACTGACTTTTGAATGTTAATTTTATAGCTTGACACCTTACTGTATTGCCTGATGGTTTCCAAAAGCTTCTTGCTGGAGTCCTTAGGTTTTTTTCATGTATACTATCATGCCATCTGCAAATAAGGAGAGTTTGACTTCTTCTCTTCCAATCTGTATCCCTTGAATTCCTTGCTCCTGCCTGATTGCTATGGCAAGAACTTCCAGCACTATGTTGAATAGTAATGGTGATAGTGGGCAGCCCTTTCTAGTACCTGATCTGAGTGGAAATGCTTCCAGTTTTTCACCATTGAGTATGATGTTGGCTGTAGGCTTGCTATATATAGACTCCACTATCTTCAGGAATTTTCCATCTATTCCCATTTTTGTAGTGTTTTGATCATAAAGGGATGTTGTATTTTGTCAAAGGCTTTCTCTGCATCTATTGATATGACCATGTGGTTTTTGGTCTTGCTTTTGTTGATGTGGTGGATCACATTGATTGATTTACATATATTAAACCAACCTTGCATGCCTGGGATAAACCCCACTTGGTCATGATGAACAATCTTTTTGATATACTACTGTATCCGGTTGGCTAGAATTTTGTTCAATATTTTCGCATCTATCTTCATGAGAGATACTGGTCTGTAGTTTTCTTTTTTGGTTGTGTCCCTGTCTGAGTTTGGTATCAGGGTGATGTTGGCTTCATAGAAGCTGGCAGGGAGTATTCCAGTGTCTTCAATCTTCTGGAAGACTTTTAAGAGTAGAGGTATTAGTTCTTCTTTGAAGGTTTTGTAGAATTCATTTGTAAAACCATCTAATCCAGGACTTTTATTTTTGGGGAGATTTTTGATAACTGTTTCAATTTCATTAGCTGTGATGGGCCTGTTCATGTTATCCACTTCCTCTTTACTTAGTTTTGGAAGTTGGTAGGTATCTAGGAAATCATCCATTTCTTCCAGGTTCTCTAGCTTGGTGGCATATAGTTGTTCATAGAAGCCTTGTATGATATGTTGAATTTCTGCAGTGTCTGTTGTGATATCTCCTCTTTCATTTACTATCCGATTTATTTGGGTCTTCTCCCTTTTTTTGTTTTGTGAATCTGGCTAAAGGTTTGTCGATTTTGTTTACTCTTTCGAAGAACCAACATTTACTTTCATTGATCTTTTGTATGGTTTTCCTATTCTCAATGTTATTTATTTCTGCCCAAACTTTAGTGATTTCTGTCCTTCTGGTTGCTTTAGGTTTCCTTTGCTCTTCTTCTTCTAGGTCTTTAAGATGTGCAATCAGGATGTTTATTTGTGTTTTTTCTTGTTTCCTAATGTGTGCATGTATAGCTACGAACTTCCCTCTTAGGAATGCTTTAGCTGTGTCCCAAATATTTTGATAGCTTGTGTCTTCATTTTCATTGAACTCTCGAGACATTTTGATTTCTTCCTTGATTTCCTCTTTGACCCAGAAGTTATTAAGAAGTGTGCTGTTGAGCTTCCACGTTTTGGGACTGTTACTAATCTTTTGTTGATTGTTAAGTGTTAGTTTAATTCCACTGTGGTCTGAGAAGATGCTTGGGATGATTTTAATGCTCTTGAATTGGCTGATGCTGTCTTTGTGGCCTAACATATGGTCTATCCTTGAGAATGACACATGGATTTGAGTAAAATGTGTATTCCAGTTTCTTGGGATGAATGACTCTGAAAATGTCCAATAGTTTAAGTTTATCTATCTCTTCATTTAGTTCCCTTCAAATTATATTAATAAGACTTTACAGTTGAATTTTCTTATGCACTATTCACAGAGGGGAGAGAGGTGGCATATGCCATGCCAGGAATCAGGCTTCAGATCTCATGCTCAAATTTCCAATACAGTGATCCCTTTTGGACAGCTATAGCAATAGATTGTCAACCTCCCCCCCCAATTTTCTGAGGACCTCTAGGTGCAAAACTAAACATCAGTTGGTGAACAAAGGTCAATCTTATCAGTTTCATATGTATTTTTCTTTTTTTCCTGTTTAGTACTCAAATATAGTGGAGATGATCTTTTTCTTTCATTTGTTCTTCAGAGACAAATTCTGAGGTAGAGAGGGAAAGATGATGGGGGAAGAGGCAGGGAGAGGTCCTGAGTATAGAACCTCAATCTGAGGCTGGTTCATGTCATGCTGGTATTCAAACTCAACCTCATAATTGAGAGTTCAGTTCTCTGTCCACTTAGCTTTCTTTCTCTCACTCGCTCACTCACTTTTCTTCAGTGGCATGTATGTGTCTATGGGTGTAATATGTTTTTATTTATATATAATTTAAAAGAAACAGAGCAGAATGGGAGAAGATGGGAAGACAGAGACACCTGCAGTCCTACTCCAACATGTGAAGCTTTTCCCCTGTAGATGTTGAGCCTGACACCTTGTGCACTTCAGTGTGTATACTTAAGCAGATGTGCCACCACCTGGTCTCTCATTGGTACTGGAAAAATTCAGCCTAAAATAATGAAACCCAAGTGATGATGAATACACACACACACACACACACACACACACACACACACACACACACTCCAGAAAGGAAAACACAAAGCAGAATGTGCTTTTCCTGCTCCTCCCCTGGCAGCCTCCACTGCAATGGAGGGAAGGAATGAGGGTGGGAATGGGACTGGGGTCTGATCACCTTCCCACCCCATGCATCTCCTTTCTTTAGCCCCAGTTTCGGAGGGCGCCATGCTGCATGCACCTCAGCTAGCTGGGGGATGGGGGGCATCTGGGCCTGTCTCAGCCTGGGACTAGAGACAAGGCTTGCAGACAGGTGGCTGGACCCCTATGGGCCAGCTGCGGGCTGTAGGCGGGGCTGGGAGCAGCTCAGCGGCCTTATTCAAGGTGAATCATCAAGGCCAGGCCCTGGCCCCTCCCATGCAGCCTGCACCTGGCCCAATGGCGGCATGGGGGCGGGCGGGGCTCAGCAGGATCCCACTTTCTCCATGCCCTGGGCAATTATTCACGCGCCTGGTCCATTGCTTGCACCTGGTGCTGCTGCTTGACCACCTTCCTTGGTCGCTCCATCCAGGCCTCAGGACAGCCTCTCCCTGGGTTCCCGCACCCTCTCCTGCGCTGCCCCGAGCTGGAAGGCAGCGCCGAGCCCAGACTGGAGTTGGAGGTGAGTGTCCATGGCGGGGCAGAGCTGGGGTGGGAGGGAAGATGGCGCCAGACAGGCGGTCAGTCCTCTGAGCAGCCAGGCTTCGTGGTGACTCGGCGGCGTGGTGGCCCGAACTTGGGGCCCCATGAAGCCTGCGCCGGGCCCTGGTCGCCCACGCGGGATGAGTCGGGGCTGTGCTTTGCGGGGACAGAGAGGTCGGGGGCTTCCAACACCTCCAGGAGGTATGGAGCGGGGTCCCGGCACCTCAACGGCCTGGCGGGTCAGGACCAGGTCTACTGCTCCCGGGAGTTGCTCTCCGGCCATGCCAAGCCCGGTCCCAGGAGGAGAGAGGGGCCTCCAGCGCACCACCCCTATTGGAGGAGCACGTGGTTGGGATCCTGCACATCACCCCAGGAGCTTGGGGGGCCCTGAGCTCAGCTCTTCGTGGGGGGCGATTGGAAGGGGCGCACCCCGCGGGCACACACCGCCTTGCCCGAGGCTGGTTTGGGAGGCTGTCCCCAGGGCATGGGCGCTCAGGTCCCCCATCTCCAATGCCCCACCCGCAGCCCCACCATGTTTCTGCTGAGGGCTGTGAGGTGCCTCCCGAAGGCGAGGGGGGATTAGGGATATTTATGTGACCTCACCTCCTCCCCCTAGCCACCCCATTGGCTAGGTGAAGCCCCAGCTGCCTGGCTGCTTGAAGCTGGAGATTAAATGCTGCAATGCATCCTGGTGCTGGCTGGTGGCTGTGTATTGTGCTCCCCCCCGCCCCACCCCTCGGCGGGGTCACAGCCTCCAACTCGTGCGCCCTGTGATCAGGACAGTGTATGGTTTCTCAGTCCAGGTGGCACTGCTGACTGTGGATTAGAAGCCTCAAGCAGGAACCTCTGGCTTGCTTTTACCATTAGGCCCCCTTCCAGTCTCCTGTCATGTGGTTGTGAGAGAGCAGGGGAGGGGCAGGCCATAGAGCTGTGTCCTCAATTCTGTGAGATTTCAGTATGTAATCTAGAGCCTCCCACATGCAAGGTCTGCGCTCTGCCTGCAACACTACAGGGATTCAGGCCTGGTCATCTCAGCCCAGCCTTCATGCTGTCTCCCACCCCACATTCAATGTTCCTAAGAGTGTTAGTATAGTACAAGGGATAAGAAAGGGGGAGAGAGGGAGGGACACCACAGCACTGCCTCGTTTGAGTTTTAAGTTGCAGGTTTCACTGGCTTTACCACCTTCTCTGCTCATTAAATTCTGTTTGTTTAGTCTACATTTTGCATTATTCTTTTAAAACTATGTTATTTATTTGGAAGACACAGATCAGTTGTGGTGATAGAGACCTGTAGCACTGTTTCACTTTTTGTGAAGTTTCCCCCCTGCTTGGTAGTACTGAGGCTTTAACCCAGTGCATTATAACATGTGTGCAGCACTCTCCTTCCCCTACTGTATTTATTTTTCTACTAGAACACTGGTACACTCCAGCTCATTGTGGCAAAGGGAATAGAGCCTGTGACTTTGAAACCTCAGACATGAGATTCTTATTGCATCAGCACTGTGCAGCCTCCCCCATCCTGATGAGTCTCAGCTGGCTGTGCTTATGACTAAATTTCCCATAAGTAATCTCGTGCCCCACCTGCAGTGAGTCAAATTCAAGAGTGAAGCTTGTTCACAGGTGTATATCTTTTTGTCCTCTCTCCCTAACCCTTCTATTTTTTATAGTCTATCTAATTAAAGTGAGAAATAATGGGAGTCAGTGTTAGCGCAGCGGGTAAAGCCACGTGGCGCAAAGCACAAGGACTGGGGTAAGGATCCGGGTTCGAGCCCCCGGCTTCCCACGTGCAGGGGAGTCGCTTCACAGGCGGTAAAGCAAGTCTGCAGGGGTTGAATATCTTTCTCTCCCCCGCTGTCTACCC
Organism: Erinaceus europaeus; assembly: GCF_950295315.1. Lineage (NCBI taxonomy): Eukaryota > Metazoa > Chordata > Mammalia > Eulipotyphla > Erinaceidae > Erinaceus > Erinaceus europaeus. The sequence continues at coordinate 86,838,086 of NC_080177.1, forward strand.
CTCCTCTCTCCATATCTCTCTGTCCTATCCAACAACAACAACATCAGTAAGACACAATGACGATAAAACAAGGGGGGAATTAAAAAAAAGAAATATTAAGAAATAAAATGAAAATATGGCCACCAGGACTAGTTCATCTGTACTTGCTGTGCCCCAGTAATAACTTTGTTGGCCATAAAAAAGAGAAATTTCTCTTTGTTCATAATTTCCACATCCAATGTAAACCTGTTTTAAAGCTCAAAGTCTTAAATGGTTATAATGCTGACTTTTTTTTTCAGAGAGAGACACAGTACAACACTGTATCTTCCCTCAGGATGATGGGGACTGGGATTGAATTTGGGTTGTGCCCATGATAAAGGAAGTTCACTGTCCCAAGAAACTCTCCAGTCAGCCCACATTTAACCCATTTTGAGTTAATCATCTGCCATTTTTTGTCTCAGATTTTACTTTTCTGCACTTTCTCAGTTGTCTGTTGTTGCAATTTCATGAAAACACTGTCGGGGTGTTGTTTTCCTTATCCAAACCATTGACTATGGGTGGATCCTGCCTATTTTTATAATTAATTTCTGTTGATATCTATATCTCCTGGGATTACACCATCTCACTAGCTAATATTGTTTTTTTGTCAGTAGGAATCTCTTGGTTTGATTTTGCTTTTCAAGATAGACTTATTCTTAATTAGACTCTTAATATTCGGTCTGAATGTTTACATCTCCTTTAACTTTTTTAACCAGGGAACTGGAAATTTTAATCGGGATTATCTTCAATCAGCAGATGGTAATAATGTACTGTGGCCATTTTTTTCCCATTGTATGAGCATGATTGCCTTCACATTTATTTAGGGATCATGTGGTTCCTTTGGGTATTATTTCATAATTGTTAGGATGTGAGTCGTATGTATATTCCAGGAAAGTGCTTTAGTTGTGCAGCCTTATTTTGCACTTCTGAAATACAAATTTTGATTCTTGACAATACATACATGTTTTAAAATCAATGTTGTCTTTATTTTAAATGTTTACACAAATTCTCTAGTCTACTCCAGATCACTTTGAATTTTTAGCAGGATATGTAAATGGCGTGACATGGTCTGTGAATAGGTACTGCTATATTTTCTATCTCTATCTCTCAGTGTGTGTGTTATATTTCCTCACTTCTCAGGATCAGGTTTTCGGAAAGTATGAAGTGATAGCAGGTGTCATGCTCTATGAAGAGAGTTCTGTTTAGATCTCATAGTATATATGCTAATAAAACTTTCTCAATATGTGAAGTAAATATTAATGAAGATAATATGCTATTTGAGTTTAACTTATAATATCAGTGATAAATATGTGTTTGTGGTATTTGCAATAAATATCCACTGTGCCTACTCCCAGACCACTATGTTGATATTTTATAAAGTTTAAAATATTTGTTACTTTTTAAATATTTTATTTATTTATTTTAATTTTCAAATATTTATTTATTTTACTATTAAATATTTTATTTATTCATGCATTTCAATATTTTTTTTATTTATTTTAAATTTTATTATTTTACAAATTTTATTTGTAAAATTTTAAATATTTAATTTATTTAATTAATTTATTTTATTTAGCAATAAATACAGAAGAAGCAACAGATTAGGCCAGCAGTGCTCATTTCTAGTTGTTGTTGGTGCTGTGAATAGAACCTTCAGACATAGAAGTCTTTTTGCATAGCTATTTTGCTATAACAGAGCTCTAAAATTATTCATTAAGATAGAGATGAGCATAGGCCCAGACCGACACCCTGAATCTTATGATGCTGGACCTTGTGTTTTAGATTTCAAAGTGTTATACACTGTTTAATCAACCCAACCACTTCATTCTGAAACAATAATGACTATAAAGAGCATTGAACTTCTTAAACCAGAGCTAAACCATGCTCTGGTGTTCCTGTTTATTTATCTCTGTATCTCTCTCATTAAAAGTAATAAAACATTTAAAAAAGAGTATTTCATCTTATGTTTTCTGTACTCTAATATTCTTTGTGGTATTAATGAATTCTACTTGGCTTTCATGTTACTGGCTAAGTGTTAAATTATTAATTAGGGATTGATAGATGTTAGTTTCTCAGGGTAAGGATTGTGCATTAAAGCCTAGCATAAATTTGTATTATTTATCCTTTCTTTTTGCCTCCAGGGTTATTGCTGGGGCTTAGTACCTGCACTGCTCCTGGAGGCTATTTTCTCCTTTTATTGCCCTAGTTGTTTATCATTGTAGTTATTGTTGTCATTGTTGGACAGGACAGAGGAAAATCAATCAGCTCGGCTCCCTCTTTGTTTCCCCGCCTGGGTCTTTGCTCAGTATGGGAGGCATGAGTTCCAGTGCTTGATCAGGCAGTGGAGTGGGATCTTCTTGGCATTAGTAAGATTTTTTTTTTGTTTTACCAGAGCACTGTTTAGCTGCAGTTCATGGTAATGCAGGGGATTGTGCCTGGGACTTTGAAGCTTCAGGCAGGAGAGTCTTTTTGCATAACCATTATGCTATCTCCTCTGCCCTCTCTGTGTCTTTATTAAACAGATGCAGGGGGGAGGTGACCCCACAGCAGCTAGAGTGATAGGTGTGGGGGCAGCCTGGGTTGGGCTGCTGATTTCTCCCCTCTCAGAGGGCACCATGCTGCAGGCACTTCAGCTAGCTCAGGGCTGGCGGGGGGTGGGGTGGGGACATCTGGGCGTGCCTTGGTTTGGGACTGGGGAGCAGGCTTGCAGGAAGGCGACAGGACCCCTAGGGGCCAGCTCAGAGCTGTAGGCGGGGTTGGGAGGGGCTCCGCGGCCACATTCAAGGTGAATCCTCACCGCCAGCCATCAGCCCCTCCTCTGCCACCTGCACCTGGGCCAATGGCTCGGCACGGGGGGCGGGCGGGGCTCCCTCTTCAAGCAATTAATCCCACGCCGGACTCATTGCCTGCCCCGCGGGCTGCAGCCTGCTCACCTTCCTCCTGCCGCGCAGTCCTGCCCCCGCACCCTCTCCTGCGCCGCCTCTCCTGCCCAGTGGTGGCGGCTCCTCCCCAGGTGTCCCGGCAGAGGCCTCCCCCCCCGCGGCTGTCTCCAGACAGTCAGGTAGCATGGTCTCAGCTTGGCTCCCTCTTTGTTCCCCCACCGGGGTCTTGGCTCTGGCGCCACCTCCTCCCGTGGCCCTCCAGGGAGTTCTGGGCGCTGCGTTCAGCCCGTGCCCCTAGGCTTCACTTCCATCACTCTGCCCGCTGCGGAACAGGAACCCCCCTTTGATTTATTTTTATTTATTTTTTTTAGCAGAGCACTGCTCAGCTCTGGTTTATGGTGGTGTGGGCGATTGAACCTGGGACTTGAGAGCCTCAGGCATGAAAGTCTCTTTTGCATAACCATTATGCGGTACCCCACCTGTTTTTTTACTTCTTTTTTGCCTCGTTTCCCTCCGTGTGGCCAAAGAAGGGAGCTGGAAGGCGGCGGTGGAGAGCCCAGACTGGAGTGCGAGGTGAGTGTCCAGGGCGTGGAGGAACCGGGGTGGGAGGGAAGGTGGCGCCAGCTGGGCGGTAGGTCCTCTGAGCCGCCATCCTTCGTGGTGACCTCGGCGCGGTGGCTTGAACTTGGGGCCCATGAATCCTGCGCCCGGCCCTGAGTGGTCACGCGGGGTGATTCGGGCTTCGCTTGGCTGGGACACCCAGGTCGGGGGCTTTCGAAACCTCCTGGATTGATCGAGTGGGGTCACTGGCGCCTCAACGCCCTGGCGGGTCAGGCCCACGAGTTGCTGCTCCCTGGAGTAGCTCTCTGGCCAAGGCCAAGGTCCCGGGGGAGAGGGGGGCCCACCGCACCTCCCCCAGCGGAGGAGCACGTGGTGGCTGATATCCCGCCCGTCCCACTAGGAGCTTGCGGGGCCCCTGAGCTCAGCTCTGCGTGGGGGGCCACTGGAAGGGGTGCACCCGGCGGGCACGTGTCCCCTGGACCTCGAGGCTGGTCTGGGAGGCTGTCCCCAGGGCATGGACGCTCAGGTGCGTGGAGCCGGCCATGCTGAATCCCCCTCCCCCATCTTCAGTTCCCCCACCTGCTGCCCCGCCATGCTTCTGATGAGGGCTGCAATGTGCCTCCTGAGGGCCGGGGGAGGCCCTTATACTCGCTGAGGATTAGCTATTTGGGTTTAACTGATAATATCTGTGAGAAATAGGTGTTTCTGGTATTTGCAGTAAAGATTCAATAAAAAGCATTGTGGGAGAGCACACAGTTCACTGACATGTTAGCATTTCTGAGGTTTTCCCATCAAGCACCCTACACCCCAACTGAAGAGTAGGAGCTTAATAAGTGGTAAAGCACATATATTTTATTACAGTGCTATTTTGACTAATTTAAAGACAGTATATCAAATCGCATTGGGTTTTGTTTAAAGTTTTTTGTTTTTTTTTTTTAACCAGAGCACTGCTCAGCTCTGGCTAATGGTGGTGCGGGGGATTGAGCCTGGGACTTTGGAGCCTCAGGCATGAGAGTCTCTTTGTATAACTATTATGCTATCTATCCTCTGCCCTAACATTTCTTAATCTACATAATTAATAGAATAAGTTGTTGCCTTGGCTTGGGACTGGGGAGCAGCCTTGCAGGCAGGCGGCAGGACCCCTAGGGGCCAGCTCTGGGATGTAGGCAGGGTTGGGAGGGTCTCCATGGCCACATTCAAGGTGAATCTTCAAGGCCAGCCATCAGCCCCTCCTCCGCCATCTGCACCTGGACCAATGGCGCAGCACTGGGGGCGGGCGGGGCTCCCTCTTCAAGCAATTAATCCCACGTGGGATTCATTGCCTGCCCCTCGGGCTGCAGCCTGCTCACCTTCCTCTTGCCCCCGCACAGCTTCTCCATGCGGTCCCGCACCCTCTCCTGCGCCACCTCCTGCCCAGTGGTGGCGGCTCCTCCCCAGGTGTCCAGGCAGAGGCCTCCCCCCCCCGCGGCTGTCTCCTGACAGTCAGGTAGCGCGGCCTCAGCTCGGCTCTTTGTTCCCCCACCGGGGTCTTGGCTCTGGCGCCACCTCCTCCCGTGCCCCTCCACGAAGTTCGGGGCACTGCGTTCAGCCCATGCCCCTTGGCTTCACTTCCATCACTCTGCCCGCTGCGGAACAGGAACCCCCCTTTTATTTATTTTTATTTATTTTTTTACCAGAGCACTGCTCAGCTCTGGTTTATGGTGCTGTGGGCCACTGAACCTGGGACTTGAGAGCCTCAGGCATGAAAGTCTCTTTTGCATAACCATTATGCGGTACCCCCACCTGTTTTTTTAATTTCTTTTTTGCCTAGTTTCCCTTAGTGTGGCCAAAGAAGGGAGCTGGAAGGCGGCGGTGGAGAGCCCAGACTGGAGTGCGAGGTGAGTGTCCAGGGCGTGGAGCAATGGGGGCGGGAGGGAAGGTGGCGCCAGGCGGTTGGTAGGTCCTCTGAGCCGCCATCCTTCGTGGTGACCACTGCCCGGTGGCCTGAACTTGGGGCCCATGAATCCTGCGCCCGGCCCTGGGTGGTCACGCGGGGTGATTCGGGCTCCACTTGGCCGGGACACCCAGGTCGGGGGCTTTCGAAACCTCCCGGAGGGATCGAGCAGGGTGGCTGACGCCTCAGACTTCTGGCGGGTCAGGTCCACTAGTTGCTGCTCCCAGGAGTAGCTCTCTGGCCAAGGCCAAGGTCCTGGGGGAGAGGGGGGCCCACCGCACCTCCCCCAGCAGAGGAGCATGTGGTGGCTCATATCCTGCCCGTCCCACTAGGAGCTTGCGGGGCCCCTGACCTCAGCTCTGCGTGGGGGGCGACTGGAAGGGGCGCACCTGCGGGCACGTGTCCCCTAGACCTCGAGGCTGGTCTGGGAGGCTGTCCCCAGGGCATGGATGCTCAGGAGCATGGAGCCGGCCATGCTGAATCCCCCTCCCCCATCTTCAGTTCCCCCACCTGCTGCCCCGCCATGCTTCTGATGAGGGCTGCAATGTGCCTGCTGAGGGCCACTGGAGGCGCTTAGATCTGCCAGGGATTAGCTATTTGGGTTTAACTGATAATATCTGTGAGAAATAGGTGTTTCTGGTATTTGCAATAAAGTTTCAATAAAAAGCATTGTGGGAGAGCACAGGTGGTGCCACAGTTCACTGACAACATGTTAGCATTTCTGAGGATTTCTGATCAAGAACCCTTGTCCCCAACTGCAGAGTAGGAGCATGATAAGTGGTGAAGTACTCTATCTTGCCTTTCCCTGTTTTTTTTAATCTATATCCCATAAAGGAATGAATAAATAAAAATTATAAAGCAGGGAGTCGGGCTGTAGCGGGGCGGGTTAGGCGCAGGTGGTGCAAAGCACAAGGACCGGCATAAGGATCCTGGTTCGAGCCCCCGGCTCCCCACCTGCAGGGGAGTCACTTCACAGGAGGTGAAGCAGGTCTGCAGGTGTCTATCTTTCTCTCCTCTCTGTCTTCCCCTCCTCTCTCCATTTCTCTCTGTCCTATCCAACAACAATAATAACTACAACAATAAAACAACAAGGGCAACAAAAGGGAATAAATAAATAAAATAAATATTTAAAAAAATTATAAAGCAATGCTAGATAAATTCATTATTCTAAACTTGATGTTGATTTCAGGAATAGATATTAAGACTGCTTTCAAAAACATCTATCTTTTTACAATGCTATTTTCATTCTGATTTAAAGACTGAGTATATCAAATTGCATTGGGCTTTGTTTAAAGTTTCTTAATCTACATAATTAATAGAATTAATTATTTTAAATCATTGTACTGTAGGATTTCGATAAGACTCTTATTCTGGTGTAATGACAGTGGCTTGTGAAGAATATATCCTACATATCTGTTTGAGTATGTTGATATCTTTATTTTTCAGATATTTATTTATTCCCTTTTGTTGCCCTTATTGTTTTATTGTTGTAGTTATGATTGATGTCCTTGTTGGATAGGACAGAGAAATCAAGAGGAGGGGAAGACAAGGGGGGAGAGAAAGACAGACCTGCAGATCAGCTTCACCACCTGTGAAGGGCCTCCCCTACAGGTGGGGAGCCTGGGGCTTGAACCGGGATCCTTATGCCGGTCCTTGCAATTTGTGCCACGTGCTCTTAACCCTCTGCATTACCGCCCGACTCCCGATTATGTTGATATCTTAATGAAGTATAGAAATAACCCCTGACTGTATAGTCTTTATGGTGATGTGTTTTTAAATATTTAATTTTTTATTTATTGACTCATGAGAAATGATAGGAGAGACAATCAGACAGCAATCTGCTACATGTGATGCCGGGGATTGAACTCAGGACCTTCCAACTACTCCTGGAGGGATTGAGCAGGGTCTCCCAGCACCTCAAAGCCCTGGCAGGTCAGGCCCAGGAGTTCCTGCTCCCAGGAGTAGCTCTCCTTTCAAGGTCAAGCCTGGTCCCTGGAGGAGAGGGGGGCCTCCAGCACACCTCCCCCTATTGGAGGAACACGTGGCTGATATCCCACTAGCTTTTAGGAGCTTGCAGGGCCCCTGAGCTTATCTCTGTGGCAACTGGAAGGGGCCCACCCTGAGGGCATGCCCCCTGGACCCTGAGTCTTGGGTAGGAGGTTGTCCCCAGGGAATGGGTGCTCAGGTGCAAGGAGCCAGCTATGCTGAATCCCCCTCTCCCCTGCCCAATTCCCCACCCACAACCATGCCATGCTTCTGCTGAGGGCTGGGCTCAGAGGCTGTCCCCAGGGCAGGCTGAAGCCCCCTCCCCCATCCCCAGTTCTCCACCTGCAGCTCAGCCATGCTTCTGCTGAGGGCTTTGAGGTTACCTCCTGAGGGCTGTGGGAGGCACTTATACCTGCCTGGGATTAGGTAGACTGCCTGTGGCCTAGCCCCTCACTAGCCCCAGCTGCCTGGCTTCTGCCCTGCTGCTTTCTATGCTTCTGGTTTCTCCTTGTGCTGGGTGGTGGCTGTGTGTTGTGCCCCTCCTGCCCCATCCCTCGGCTCTGTCACAGACTCCAAAGGGTGCTACTGTGATCACCACGGGCGAGGGGGTGGTTTCTCAGTCTGGGTGGTGCTTGCTGACATCAGACTACAAGCCCCAGGTAGGATACCCTCTTCTGCTTTTGCCTTTAGGCCCCTTTCCAGTCTCCTGTCCAGGGGAATTATGTCCTCTGATGTGATTCTCTTGCATCACCATTAAGCTGTTTCCCCAGCTCATAGGAAGACATATTGATGCACATGTTCTACATTTTGCTATGTCTTTATCAATTCAAAAAATAGTGGCGTATAATTGTGGCTATCAGTGCAGGTATGTCTCAGTTCTTGCTATGTAGTTTTACCTGTTAATTTATTTTATTTTACTTATTTTTTCACCAGAGCACCAATCATATCTGGTTTATGGTGGGGCACGGGATTGAACCAGGGACTTTGGAGCCTCAGGCTTTGCAGTCTGTTTGCATAACCATTATGCTATCTACCCCTGCCTGTTAATTGTTTTGTTACTTTCTTTTGACATATTGGGGATTTGTTTTTGAAGATTATTCTCTTTATAATTCACTTTTCCTGTATCGAGACAGCAAGTGGAGGGAGAGATGGAGACATCCAATAATCAATAAATGAAAACATGAGAGTACATATATGCATATTTATACTCATGTTCCAGTGCAGAGATTTGAGTGTGAGAGGTAGGCTGATAGGCAAATCCCCATCACAAAAACCTGTCTCAGTGTCTTGGGGGCTGGGCTTGAGCCCGGGTTGTGCCATGACAAAGGAAGTTCACACTGCACAAGTGCTTTTGCATGTATGAATGGCACATTGGATTCTGGATACTGTTGTAAGTTTTTATCTTCAAGGCGACCCTCACCTTATTTGTTCCCATTCCCATTCTTTGTGTATTTTTCTGTGAAGACTCCACTGAGAGTGGCAATGGGAATGCAGATGCATTCTGTTTTTTTCATAGATTTATTTATTTTCCCTTTTTGTTGCCCTTTTTGTTTTCCATAGTTGTTGTTGTTGTTGATATGGAGAGAGGAGGGGAAGACAGGGAGAGAGAGAGATAGACACCTGCAGATCTGCTTCACAGCCTGTGAGGTGACTCCCCTACAGGTGGGTAGCAGGTGGGATCCTAATACAGGTCCTTGTGCTCTGCGCCACATGCACTTAACCCACTGCGGTATTGCCCGACTCCCCTCATTCTGTTTTATTACAACAAGGAGGCAGCAAAGCACATAACTGTAGAGATTTTGTGCAATGAGAGCTCAGGATTTGTCCCCGGTGCATGTCAAGGTTTGAATTACACATAGACTCCCCTAGACATCTGTTCTTTCCTCTTAGGTATGGGGATTCCGAATTTGGCTTTCCAAGTGGATGGGGCTTCACCTTGGGAGTTTGTGAATTCTCTTGCTCAGCTGCACTCTGCTGAGTGTCCACAAGAGGGAAGCACAAGAGAGGGACTAAGACTTCAGGCTTCTTCAGTAGTCATTCTATTGCATTTCTCTCCCAGTTCTTGCCATATACTTTTAATTGTTAATTGTTTTAATACTTTTTTAACATTAGAGATTGGGTTTCTGAAGGTCACTCTATTTAAAATATTTAACTTTTCATATATAGAGACAGTGAGTGTAGGAGGAAATAAGAGAGGGGAAAGAGACTGAAACATATGCAGCCCTCTTCACTACTTGTTAAACTTTACCCCTGCAGGTGAAGACCAGGATGTTCAACCTTGGTCTTTTTGTTCATTGTATTGTGTGCATTTAACCAGGTGTGCTACCACCTGGTCCTCAGATTGTTTTTGAATCCCAGGGAGATTCTTTTAAATCAGATTCTATAACTAGTATTCTTCCTTATCCCCTTTTATCTCTCACATAAGTGGATAAGTGTACACATTGAAGTGTGCAAGGTTTTCGGTTCCCCACCTTCAGGGAGAAAGTTTCACAAATGTTAGACTAGGGCTGCAAGTGTATATCTTTCTCTCCATGCTTTCAAATTTTTCTGTCTCTAACCACTTATAAAGGGAAATAAAAATAGAACAGCACACCCAAGCACACACTCACATGCCAATGAAGAGAAGGGAAGAGAGAGAGAGAGAGTTAGAGAGATAGACTACAGCACAGAAACCTGCCTAAGTGTGTTACTGAGTTTGACATGTCTTGCATTGCTATCAGCTACTGTGATGTTTTATGTTTGTGTGCTTTTCTTTACAGACTTGGCATGCAGTCCTGGCTCACGGGATTCAATATTTATGAATTCTCATCTGTCACAACATGGAACTACTGGACAAGGTAAGAACTTTGAAAGTTGGGCGAGGGTGTGAGAACACTCTGAAAACACCAAGGGAATGTTGGGGAAACCTTTCAGAGCCTGGATGATTGCTAATCAAAAGGTCCCAGTAGCAATACATCATAGCATTAGGTAGTGAGGTGCTAAGTATATTTTTTCACTAATCAGCAGGTGTATAAATATTGTAAACAGTAATTACAAAATGTACCATTTACTTTAGGGTTCCAATTGCACTACCTTTCTTATATACTTATAAATTTTTGTTCTGTACTTGGCCTCCAGTGTATATGACATTTTACAGGTTTGCAGTTTAAATTTCTTTTTCATTTTTATTTGTTTTTATTTATTTATCTATTTTAAAAATATTTATTCCATTTTGTTATTTTTATTGTTGTAGTCATCATTGCTGCATAGGACAGACAGAAATGGAGAGAGGAGAAGACAGAGAGGGGGAGAGAAAGACGCCTACAGACCTGTTTCACTGCTTGTGAGGCAACTCCTCTGTAGGTGGGGAGCCGAGGTCTTGAACTGGGATCCTTACACCAGTCCTTGTACTTTGTGCCACCTGCAGTTAACCTGCTGTGCTAACGCCCCACTCCCTTTCATTTTTATTTAAAAAAACTGTTTTATGTATTATATGAGAGTAAGAAGTTGATAGGGGAGTGTGGATAGAAATAAGGACACATACCTAGAGCCCTTCTTCCACATGCATGAAGCTCCTCCCCTGCTAGTGGGGACCATGGTATTTTACTGGGTTCTTGATCACTGTAATGTGTGTACATAACCAGGTCTTGCACCAAATACCCCCATACCTTTCTTATTTATAATGTCTGCTATTTAAAATGTTCTCTTTATTAATCATTTGATACTGAGATATTAAGAAGAATAGGGAGGTTGAGATAGGGAGATTCAGAGATACCTGCAGTGCTACTTCATTAAATTCTCCTGATATGGCCTACAAAACTGTTTTACACAAAACTAATTCATGTATCAAAAGGTGTGTGTCTTTCAAATTGAGTATAGTAGTTGTCTTTATGAGGTTGAAAGTTCAATCCTTCACTAGTCATTCGGGGTCATACTCTGGATTTTCTTTCTGCTTACCTCTCTGAAAAAAACAGAATATCATTGTAGTTCTCTATCAGTTTCAGAACCTCATGCATACCTGTTCTATTGTCTTCCACGTATCATCCTAACCTGCACTACACCACATCAATAAATATTTTTTAAAAAATGTCTCTGGCCTTTTTTTTGATTTCGAGGTTATTGATAAGAATTGTGAAAGTGTTTTGTCATTCTGGACTATGTTTCACTGTGTCTTTGCTAATGTGTTTACATGAAATAACATTATGCATGCCTGGTTTTCCTTTCAAACAAGTTTCTTATATTAGATGATGTTAACTGTGGTTGATCAACATAACTGCTTTTTATATAGTCTGTTTTATGTAATTTGCCATTGCTGTGGGTTGATCATGCTTAGGGGGAAATGACATTTGCAGAAGTGTTGGTATAAATGTTATGACTTCTTTTTTAAATTTTTACTTATAAAGGGGAAATATTGGCCAGAACATAGGATGAGAGGGATTTAATTCAACACAATTCCCAACATCAGAACTCAGTATTCCATCCCCACCCTTGCTAGCTTTTCTATTTTATCCCACTTAGAATATGGATCCAGGATCATTATAGGCTGTGTAAGGTGCATTTTTTCCTCTAGAATTGCTGGCTCTTGGTGACTGCATCTTGAATCTACTGCTCCTGGAGGCTATTCCCCCTATTTTTGTTGCCCTTTTTTAGAAATAATTTTTGTGGTTATTATTGTTATTCATGTGGTTGTCATGGATAGGAAAGAGAAATGAAAACTGGGTGAGAGAAAGTAGCAACACCTTGCAGGTACGGAGCAGGGGGCTGAAAACGGGATCCTTAGGCCGGACTCTGCACTTTAGGCTGTATGTACTAAACCCATTGCACTACAGCCCAACACCCAAGAAGTTGCATTTTCTACTCTGTACCCTGTGCATCATTCTATGTTACCTTAGCCAGCTGCAACAGTGCCCCTGTCCCTAAAGTTCCATTGTTTTTTAAAAAATATATATTTACTTTTTGTTTCCCTTGTTCTTTTTTTTTTTAGAGGGACCTGATCAAAGTCCCGTACTTTTTTTCAAATATTTATTTTATTTATTCCCTTTGTTGCTCTTGTTTTAATGTTGTAGTTATTATTGTTGTTGTCGTTGTTGGATAGGACAGAGAAATGGAGAGAGGAGGGGAAGACAGAGAGGAGGAGAGAAAGATAGACACCTGCAGACCTGCTTCACCGCCTGTGAAGCAACTCCCCTGCAGGTGGGGAGCCGGGGCTCGAACCAGGATCCTTATGCCGGTCCTTGTGCTTTGCGCCACCTGCACTTAACCCTCTGCTCTACAGCCCGACTCCCTCTTTATCGTTCTTGAAGTTGTTGTTGTTGTTCTTGTTGGATAGGGCTGAGAGAATACAGAGAGGAGGTGAAGACAGGGAGAGAGAGGCAGAGACCTGCGGTGACTCCTGCAGATGGGTAGCCATGGTCTCGAACCACATTCCTTATGCAGGTCCTTTGCACCACCTGTGCCCAACCCGCTGCACTACCACCCAACTCCCCTAAAATTCCATTCTTATATGGAAAAATTTAATATTTCATTTACATTAAGGAGAGAAAATCAGAAAATCAGAGTGTGATAGGCAGAAACAGAGAGAGATAGAGAGATACAGAGAAGTATCCCACAGTACAAAAGCCTGTTTCAGTGTCTTAGGGACTGGCCTTGAACCTGGGTTGTGCCATGGCAAAGGCAGTTCACTCTCACAAGTGCTTTTGCATGGATGAATGGTATTGGATTCTGGATACTGTTTCTTCTCCAAAGAGATCTGCACCTTTCTTCTTCCCATTCCCATGCTTTATGTAGTTTTCTGTGAAGGCTCAATTGAGCATGCCATGGGGGGAGCTCAGCTGCATTCTGCTGTGTGTCCACAATGTGGCAGCTAGGCACATAATTTTGTGTAGAGATTTTACAGAATGAGGAGAGCTCAGGCTTTTTGCCCCATGGATGTCAAGGTTTGTATTGCACATAGGCTCCCATATGACATCTGTTCTTTCCTCTAGTGTGTAGGGCTTTCCCATTTGGCTTTCAAAGTGTATGGAGTTTCTCTTTCTAGTAAGACTCCATTGAGGGCTTGTGAATTCCCATGCTCAGCTGCACTGTGCTGAGTGTCCACAAGGGGACAAAAGAAGTGTGATGCTGAGGCATAGGGTAAGTGCCCTAGAATCAGTGGCCAAGTGTAGTGCCAGCTTGGTCTCTGGGCATGTCCAAAGAGCCTGGCCTATCAGAGCATAGGCACTATGTAGAGGAGCGGCCTCAGAAAACTGTGCAGCAATATGAGCCTATATAGGAGTTGTGGGTGTTGTGTTTGCAGAAATAGGCCAGTCAGCATACAGCAGGAGGTCCTTGGGACTGACATTAATGAGCAAGAGTTGAGTGCTGTCTGGGCGTACCTCTCTGTTGTTTTCGATGGGTTATGTTGTTTTCGCCGGGATGGCTTCACGGGCGGATAACAGATGACCAGGGACTTATGGTTGAGCTGTAGGCAGTATCTCTTTATTCATGCAGGACGCAGCACAATCTAAGATGAGCTAAGCTAAACTCAAGTACTGTAAAACTCACAATGCTGTCTTTATATATACTTGCCAAGTAAGGTGGAAACAGGATGTGACATAGAGAGGGTGGAGAGAAAAGTGACTGAAAATCAGAGTGTGACAAAGAGGGGGCAGATTAGGTAAGAATCCTATCACTGAACCACAAATGCCCTGGAGGGTGGGTGGAACTTGTTAACAGTGGTTATGTAAATAGAATGAAGTGGTTATGTAAATAGAATAGTGTTAAGCAGGGGGGATTTAAACCCAATGAAACAGAAGGGGTCTCATGCATACCAACACCTCTAGACTGCTGGCCAATCAAAGAACAGGAGCAGTGACCTTCAGTGACTTGGCACAAGGAAGTCTATCAGCACAGGCAGTGTTGTGAGGGTGGGCTTCAGGGAGCATCCTGTCAATGAGAGCCCAGTTGCCTGTTCTGGGGAGGAATCCCTTGATAAGGCATCCTATCAGGCTCCAGCTGAATTGCTTTGCAGGTGGGCCACATGGATGCTGTCCAATGAGCAGCTAGTGGTGCCCCAGAGGGAGTGATGACATTATGGGCATACCTTAAGAACTGGCCTACTAGAGGGCAGTCCTCAGAAAGTTGCCTAGCAATCGGAGCCCAGAAATGGGGTTTTGGTGACTTGTCTTGAACCCAGCCCAATCTGATTTGACTAGAAGGGGCTCATGGGCAGGTCTTTAAGAGGCTGTCATGTGAGCCAGGAGGTCTGGTGGCAGTTCTCAACACCACTTGCCAATCTATAACTAGGCTGATATAATTATAATTAATAACTGATCCTCCTGGGCATGTCCAAGGACAATGGCCAATGAGATTGATGGCAGGCATTCTAGGCATGTCCTAAGTCTCTGACCTATAGTTACTGGGCAGTTAACAGTGGGTAGGCATTTTGAAGGAAGCCCACTAATGGAAACCCAGAGGTGCCCATTGTTGAGCATGCTTCCTTTTAATTGCAAATCAGATTCCAGCCAAGGAATATTACTTTCTTTGATAGGCCGGCTTGCATGATTGTACTGTTGAAGTCTTATCAGGGCTATGGAGAATAGTAATGGTGAGAGTTAAAGACTTTAGGCTAATGGTTTCAGTTCCTTTTCACGTTGAGTGCTGAATCTTGCCAAAGCTTGATGACTATTTCCATTTTTGCAGTTGTGATTGGTGTGTTTAGGCTATCTACTTCCTTTTTCTTGTATCTTGCTAGGTGATAAGGCTGTAAGATTCCATATTTTAAGATTATTCTCTTTCATAGTTTTGAAATATTTAACTCATAAGGCCATGAAGTTTATTTTCATTGGCTTTGTTGTGAGGGTACTGTGGTTTGCATTGTTAGTTCGACTGCTTTTTTTATGTTTCAAATATTTTTCTATTGTTGCAGTTTAACAATGTTTTGTTATAATGACCTGTTCTAATCTGAATCCTCAAACTGTAATAGATTCAAGTAGACTACGGGAGCATTTAGATATTCACCATAGCGACATGGAAACATGACTTACATTTTCTGCCCCATTTTATCCTTTACCCCCAAAATGACAAGATTCCAATCTTATCTCTGTTTACATAAATTACATCACTATTAGAGATATCTGTAGAGATAATACTACCCTTTAGAAAACATTTTAATCAACTTCTTTTGTATTTCTCATGAGGCAGCAGAAATGGACATAACAGTTTGCTGCTCTACCAGTTTTCTCCCTAAGTACTGTAACATATTTTGTTATTTTTTTGTAACAGGTTTATTGATGGAACTCAAATTCTGAAGCAATGTCAGTGCTCATAATAGCCATTTTTTATTTTTTTCTTCCTTTTTTGAGAGTGTTTGAGAGGCAAAGAATGGAACCAACTAGCACTCCTCAAGAACTCACAAAGCAGCCCCCTTTATTTGGGACTGTGCCTCAAAGTTCATTACTTACACATGTAGCCTGCATTTTTGCAAGTGAGCTACCACCCAAACTTACTACTTTTTGGTAATGTGTGGTGAGCATTATTTGGTAATAATGAATCCCTTAACACAGAGACATAATCACCTGACACACAGACACACACACACACACACACACACACAGACACACAGACACACACACACACACTGAGCTACAATACACTCATCTAGGGTGGGTATTGTATCTTGTTTTTCAACAGGATCTGAATTCCTAAAACCATTGTGAAGGTAGGTGCTGCTCCTTTCAGGCACAGAAAAAAAAAACTTCGGACCTCATCAAAAAAAGGTAAGGAGTAGTGAGAATAGTTGAGAGAGTTAAACAGGTGTATGGTTAGTTTTAGGTTTTAAGTTTGAACTGGGGCTCACAGCCTTCTAGTTATCTTCCACTAACTTTTCTCTCTTTCTGGAAGTGTTAACCAAAATTATTTGGCACACAGATGGTAGCAGTTATGGGCCCTGTAATTTCCTCTTGTGGCATCAGGCTTTATATTCTATGTCATCTCAACTTTAGAGGTCTACAAGCACACATTCTGTGAGTTAGAAACTTGTTTTTAGAAAGTATGTGTGTAGATAAGGGAATATGTCTGAGTTTGAATTTGAAGAGTTTGCATTAGAGGTTAAGTTCAGATGAATGTTCAAGCCAGTATTCAAATACTACTTATAACCCTGATGGTGGTTATATGTTTGGCTGTCTCTCATACAAATACTTGTCTCAAATCTCTTTTCCTCTTAATTCCTGATAGAATTTTTTTAAACACCCAAGAGCTTTCATGTTGCACATGTGAGTCCTCTCAGTTTTAGCCCTCCCTGCCACAAAAATATTATCTGACTCAAAGTATTGGCATCAAGGCTATTGCAAACAGATTGTTCACCCCATATATAGCACAAATATAATCTGTGAGTTCAGTGCATATAGCCATTTCCACACGCACCCAACCAAAACATATGGTTGTGTTTGGTTAGAGAAGCTTTATATGAGTGTTAGAGTAGGTCTTCAGTGTCTTTATCACTCCCCTTATCACTCTTGTGCTGTTGTCAGAGCCTCAGCGCTTGATCACTTTCAGCAACCACCTTCACACATTTCATACATATAATAACTGTGTACGTAACCTGTGAAATTAACATGTTTAAATGTACAGAATAGTGGTGTTCTGTCGCCCTCTTGTGGACATTTAGCAGAATGCACCAGAGAACAGAAAAAAATATTGAGTTTAGGATATTTGCAGTTTAGGGTTAGAAATTAGGGTTAGGGTTGGGGTTAGGGTTGCTAGCTTAATGGTTGTTAGGGATGTTAAGGTTAGGGCTAGGGTTTAGGCTGGATGTGTCATAACTCTGACCCTTTTTTAGTTTTTACAATTTAGTTAGGTGTAAGGATCCTGGTTCGAGCCCTCAGCTCCCCACCTGCAGGGGAGTCACTTCACAGGCGGTGAAGCACATCTGCAGGTGTCTATCTTTCTCTCCCCTTCTATGTCTTCCCTGTCTCTCTCCATTTCTCTCTGTTCTATCCAACAACGAATTGTGTTTACGAGGGCAATAATAATAACCACAACAAATGGCCTCCAGGAGCGGTGGATTTATGGTGCAGGCACTGAGCCCAGCAATAACCCTGGAGGAGGAAAAAAAAAGATAACAGAGCAGAGAGGCCCCTAGAACAGCCCTACTTCCACAGGAAAGGCAGCACTGCCAGTCTCTGACACACTTCCAAGAAGCCTACTGCCATTCATCTGGAAAGGGCTCACTTCCCCCGTGACAGCTCCTGAACTTCAGCCAGCCCTCAACATGGCTAGGGACTGGTGACAATGCACCCTTGCCCTTCCTTTACTCTCATTGCTAAGGACTGTCTGGTTCCACCTAGGTACTGGGAGGGTCTGTGCTCTTACTGGGTGATTCGCAGCTAATACCAGGACCATCTATGGTGCCTTTCCCTGAAGCTCCTTGTTAGGACTCTGAGGATACCCCCAGCACTTCTGCTTGACTTTGATTGGCTGTGTTTTAGAGAAAGCCCCCCCTAGACTAGTAACCTGTGCTCTCATTGGCCAGCTTCTCTCTGAGCGCCACCCCAGGACCACT